>NC_143581.1:215489361-215801111 GCF_048544385.1 Mastigoproctus giganteus
AGTAGAAGTAATTGCAATGGGATGATAATTGGATGGGAGGGATTTGTCACCCTATTTAGGAACTGGCTGGATATGAGCAAATTTTCAAGCACAAAGAAAAACACCTTTGGAATAAGAAAATGAAAAAAGGTGGCAAAGAACAGGAGTAAGTTCGGGAGCAGAGGTTTTGAGAAAAAGTGGAGAAATGGAAAAAAGTGGAGAATGGAAAAAAGTGGAAAAAGTGGAAAAAACAGTTGACAAACCACAAGATGGAAGCATGTTAAGAAGACCTTTATGCCAAACACGATCAAAAACCTTTGAGTGTCAGGAGCAACTGCTTGTGTTTCACCAAACTTTTGAAATATGACTCTTCCGTTAAGCATAGCGGTTGATTAACGTTACTCATTTCGGGTATGTGTTGGAATTTTGTAATATGGGGTTGAGAACTGGACTTGTGAACATGCCTATAATAAAGGTTCAACAAGACTTTACCCAGAAGAAAGATGGCTGAAGATAATATAGCTACACCAAAATCTAACCCCTAGCATTGTCGCTGTTGTGGGTAACATTGCATCAGGCAAGCATGTATCCAATCACTGCCTGCAATAAAAGATATTTATTTAAAAAAATACCATCGGGACCTGGAGCTTTCTTAGCATAAAGATTCGTCAAAATCCTTCTGACATCCTTTTGATGGAAGACCACAGGAGGCATTGAATGGAGCACGTTGGGAATGGTGGGAGGTGTTTTACCAAGATCATTAAAACATGAGTTGGAAGAAAAATGGGATGCTAGCAGGTCAGCTTCATCCTTGACTGAAGCAAAAATAGAACCATCTGGTTTTGACAGAGGTGGGAGCAGAGATGGGCAAAAGTTGTGACAAATAGCTCTGGCAAGAGACCAGAATGCTCGGATATCAATTAGGGAAAGAAGTAAGTTTTCTACTCTTAGCCTGTTCAAAATCTAGTTTGGACTGATTTTGACATTACAATTGTTGCGAGTTTTGGTGTATACAGAAAATGAAACTGAAGAATCGGAAACAAGCCAATTACAATATGCAGCATTCTTCTCCTGAACAGCCTTAGCACATTTATTGGAAAACCAAGATTTAGATAAAGGATAAGATTTTAAAGTGGAGTGTGGAATAAAGGTTTCCATTCCTACAAGAATACTTTCACTGACACGATCTGAGCAAACATTGACATCAGAAGTTTTGAAACAGTAATCCAACCAAGGAAAAGAAGAAATCTCACAGGTCATCCCATTTTGCATTCTTGTAATGCCAAACAACACGAGGTTTGGAATAGCCATGAGATAAAGGCTCCACTGGAGAAGAGACAATCATCAAGTTATGATCTGAGGTGCCTAAAGAACCACTCACTTTGACCATGTACTTAGAAGGGTTGTTTTTGAGATAAAAAAGATCAAGGATGTTGGCTGTATGGTTAGGATTGTCCGGTATTCTGGTATGTATCCAATGCAAGGTCATTAGCAATTGCAAAATCCTCAGCATCTCGACCAGCTGGGTCTGTGTAACTAGAAAATGGAAGCCAGCTTGAGTTGTGAACATTAAAATCACCGAGCAAAATTACCTCATTGTTAGGAAAGTTGGACTGGAGAAAATGAAGTTTCAAAGAGAGGAAGTCAAAGAGTTCCAAGTGATTAGTGGAATTTGGAGAACGATAGAGGCAACAGATGAATTTGACAGAATGTGGTAAAGAGATTTTAAGCCAGAGAAGATTCCAAATTACCAAGTCCCTGATATGGAATATCAGAACGGACAAGTACCAACTTTGAGGCAAAAGGAATCATAGAGCAAATAATTTAGGCAACTGAGGTGAGCAGTTGTTGAATCAACCGATAACTGAGATTCTGTCAGAAAAAATACATTATTCAGATTAGAACTGAGACCACGTATATTACGAAGTGTTTGGGATGTTTAGATCTTTTCGCAGATAGGTTTGCTCTATTAGTTTGACAATTCATGGTGTATTCAGTAGTAAAGAAAAAGTGTGTGTGGGGGGGGGGGGGGAATGCTGTATGAAGTAATGAAATTTTTGGATATGGCATACACATGGTAAGAATATACCTCGATCCTTAACATAGCCTGGCCTCGACAATGCCCCCACCACTGCATACACACCACTCGGACTCCCTCCAGTCACTATCTGGCAGAGTAGAGGTAGCAAGATTATACACCAGCTGATCTAGAAGCCTCCTAGAGAGTTACCAATAGGTTCGGTCCGATGTAGTAACTAGCGGCCAACCTGCGAACACCGTTTTAGAGCTGTACCCTTGAAATGTAAGGAAGTTTGGATCTCCCCATGGTGTTCATCATAACCTCGCCATGGTGTTCATCATAACCTTCATCAATCATACTGCATGATGAAAGAGATGGGGAAGGGTTGACCGGAACTTAGCTCTGGAGACTAAACATGGGTTCCACCACTTCAAACCTCCAATAAACAAAGTGGTGGTATTGCACTGGTTGACGAGAGTTATCTACCACCGAGTATTGACTGGTAACAGAGAGGGGCGGCATTCCTCCATTGCTTACGTTGGTTCACACCTGGATAGTCACCCACAGTGTGTTTGCACATGGGCATTATACTCAGGAGGTTATGTATGCAGGTTATACCCTTCCTAATACTTATCCCTTGGCTTCAAATCATATATGCAGTGTATATATGATTATATGATCAAATCATATATGCAGTGTCCTCCCACTGCATATATGATTATTGCAAGAATCACATCATCCCATGATAATGTGATTCTTGCTTAATGGAATCCTTCCTCTGGCTCAGAATACACATGAGCAGACATAAATTCAAATTGAGGAAGGGTGGTTGCAGGAAGGATAGATGTGTGGAAATTTATTTTCAACCAGCATGTAGTTGATTGTTGGAACAAACTTCCATCTGGTTTTTAGAAAGATTTTTTTTTTGGTCGATGCTGTATAAGCTTGATTTCTTGCATCATTTGTCATTAGTAATGCTAATCAGATGGAAGGTTAAAAAATAGTGTAACAGTTGGTGGTTGATGGATTTCTTCATTACTTTGGAAATGGTTGAAATAATTTCAATAGGGTGATAAATTGAAAAGGAAATATTTGTCACCCTTTGCAACAATTGATTGGATATAAACATATTTCCATGCAGGAGCAGTGATGCTTCAGTGGAATAAATAGTACAAAAAGGGAACATAAAAAAGAAGGTAAATAAAACAAAGGTTTTAAGAAGAAATGGAGAAATTCCATCAGGACCTGATGATTTTGACTTCTTGCCACTCTAAATATTCAGAATTCTTTCAATATTTCTGTTGAAAAATAAAGGGAGAAAGTGAGTGTGTGACTGAAAACAAAGAACATTACTGCTATTTGCTTCAAGGTTTTTAATTAATGCTGTGAGGCAAGAGATGAAGATGCACAGATAGGAACACATTTCATTAAAGGTTTACAATTAAAAGCATGCACTGTAGCCAGAAGTTGCCTCCAAGAAACTCATTATCAAGCCAGAAATATAAAGTAAAGGATTTTGTTGTTTGGCAATTTACAAAGAAAGTTTGTGACTATAGTTTGTATGGACTTTATGTCCTTTGTTTTTATCAGCAAATCATCAGAAAACACATACAAATCTTTGTTTAATGCTGTTTTTCTTTTGTTTAAAATATATATTCTTATAGCCCATATATTCCAATAAGAAATTACAAAATGACTAAATTTTGGAATTAGGAGATAGGTATACTAATAAGCCACCTTTATCTTCACATGAAGATGAAAAAACCCTCACAACATAACAGAGGTGAAAGTATGGCTAGATAAGTTGTATCCAATGGCTTTGAAAAGAGATGGAAGTGATGACACAGAATGTTTGGAAAAACTATAGTTCGGGGTGGAATGGGGAATAAATTTCATAAATACAAAAATAATTTCACCGACATGATTTGGGCAAGCATTATGATTAGGAGACTTAAGACAGTAGTCAGGGAAAAGAGAAACAGAAGAGACATAGTGCAGTCATCTCACTTGGAACTGCTGTAATGCCAAGTGACAAGGGCAACAGCTAAGGGAAGGAAGCTCCACTAGAGAAGAGACCATTACCATTAAGGAAGTGCATCCAATTGATGTTGGTGGACAATGCAATGTTGAGTCTCTTTGGTGTGACATAAGCACTGGGAAAGGAAAAATAAGAGTAAGTGTGTTATAGGCCTAATGAATCTGATGAGTATAATGAGCAATTGTGCAGAGAAATACATTGGGCCAGTAAATCAGAGTGTCTTATAATGGGGGGAATTTAATTTCCCAGAGATTGATCGGAATTTGTGGGTTGGTCACTTACACACTAGCAAGGCTTTTGTGGATTTACTGGATGATTGTTTTCTACAGCAGCATGTTCGGGAGGCAACTAGAGGGAGTAATACTCTTGATCTGATTATCAGTAGTGATTTTTCGTGCATTAAAGAATCTGCAGATAAAGGAGCCACAAGGTGGCAGTGATCACAGTGCACTGAAGTGGGATTTACTCAAAGAGGTAACTACCATACCATTAAGGGTAAAGGGAAGGGTTTTTGCTTTCATAAAGACGACTACGGTGCTCTGAGACCAGTGGCGTAGCTACCATGTAGGCAGGCAAGGCAATTGCCCAGGCTGTTTAGGGGCCCGGCGTCTTTGGCTAATTTTATTTAATTGTTTTCATATTAATTTGTGACCTCCTTAGTTATGTGTTTGTGTGTGGAAAACAAATAGGAAAGGTATTTAACAGAAAATTAAGTAAATTCATCTACTGGAAGCCACACTGGAAATGGGAAAAACTGGTGTAAAACTGATAACACTGCAATGCGCATTTGATCAAAAAAAAGTTTGCTTTATTGTAATTGTTTTTAGGGAACAATATTGGAACAGCAGTTTCCTTGGATATATATTTGATCTTCTAACAAAATTTCAAGAAAATCCGCTATGAATAACGGTTGTTTCTTGAAAGGCGTCTTCTTCACAATACTGCAAGATTTCTAACAATACAAAGCTAACAGATTGCACTAACGGCTGCTCAAAAAGTATCATTAGAAAATATTTGCTTGTTACGCTTTGATGTCATCGCAAAGGGAGAAATTCAGTTTTAGTACAGAAGCCAAATAAATCCACGGTCATATGTTGTTCTGAGCTGTAATAAAAAGAAAAACCCTGCTGAAAAATAGTTTTTCTCCCCATCACTTCTCTTGTTTTACTGTGGGTTTTTGGTAGATTGTGTAATTTCACACAATCAATCTGTGACTGCTAAACACAGTGCGGTTTCTTGTATTCTCTCTCTATTTTGGGATCTCCTCTGACCGGGGTCGTCCCGGAGTATAAACAGAAAATTTGTTTGTCGGAATGCTGCCCACCAATGGCACCAATTATCAACTCTTTTACTGTCCTTCTAATTTACATTGTGTTCAGATGATCCACTTTGCGAAAATTCGAAAGTGTTACATCAATTAGGAGCAAAAACCGTTGCCCCCAACATAACGAATTACTTTAGTACAATAAAGCACCACTAGTAATGATTTTACTGGAAGGAAGTATCCACAATAAAACATCCTTCGAGTAAAATCATTAGTAGTGGTTATACTGGAAGGATGTTTTATTGTGGATACTTCCTTCCAGTAAAATCATTAGTAGCGGAAGGAAGTATCCACAATAAAACATCTGTACAAGACGAAAACATGTGGTCACTCGAAAGAAAGTAACCGTAGTCATTTGCATTCAAATTCGCACCAGACCAAAATCGGACTTATTAGTACTTCTGCATCCTAGGATGAAGCTGACTTAGAGCTATAATGCTAATTTTTTTTATTTATGTGTTTTTGTATGGGTGGCTCCTAGAACAAAAGTTCATCTCCGCTTCATTGCTCTGTTCAGTTTTTACAGATTCTGTTAAGGTAAGGCCAGTGTGTGTCATGTAAAATAAAATAAAAAAAAAAAAAAAAAATTCATTTCACATAGCATATAGAAATATCCCATGCTGGATGAAGACAGACGAAAAGGAAGGCAAGAGAGAGAGTGAGAGAAAAAAAAATCATCCCGCACGGGAGAAAGTGACAGGAAAGAAAAACTGTGTTTGTGAGTTTATGTGTGTGCTCTGTAGTGTGATGTTGTGTTTTGGCCTTTTGGCTACCTGAAAGCAGCGATCGGTGCCCTCCTCCCTGGGGAACAAGTTTCCCAGGAAGGAAAGAAAAACTTGTATAAGATGAAGAGAGGGAAGGAGAAAAGAGGAAAAGGACTATCCTGGCCCAGAGAAGCCCCAATCCAGGATGGATTGCTAGAACAACAACACAAGCAAAAAAATAAATAAATAAATAATAAATAAAATAAAGAAAAAATAAATAAAACATATAGGGTGAGAGAGGAGCTGGCCTGGTCTAGGGAGCCGCAGCTTAATGCTAGGATGAAGCTGACTTATTAAAACTTTTAGCATCTGTTGTGAAACTGAATGCAATAAAGAAATAGACATTAGAACTTCCGAATCCGCGATGAAACTGACTTATTAGAATTTCAGCATCTCTGATGAAAGTTAAGAGCTCTGGAGCTTTGACAACCTCCTGGCCATCTCCCCCCACCAAAAGGGTATTTTTATTTCTCTCTCTCTCTCTCTCTCTCTCTCTCTCTCTCTCTCCCTCCCTCCCTCCCTCCCCCTAGCGTCGGACTAGAAAGGGTGAACTCCCTTCCCTAAGGAGTTTTTCCCCCAAGTGAATGAAAGGAACTGGAAATTTTAGGAAAATGAACCCTGTTTTCCTTCATTCGGCAAACAGCTACTCTGTCAGCACAAGAGAAGTGAAATTACATTTGCAGCTCAAAATGAAATTCAGGCATCCAAACATATGACACTTTATGGTGAATTTTTCCGGCATGTGTGTGATAATGAAAATTAAATTTTTCTCTTGAAATTTTTTGATTGTATCAAATGCATATTAAGGAAATATCAAAGTATTCAGTAACAATTACAATTTTCCAATCCGTCACTATGAGTAACGGATTGTGAAAACAATCCGTTACTCGTAGCATATATATATATATATATATATATATATTTTTTTTTTTTTTGTTTGCACACCAGGTGAGATGCATGCAAAGTTCCTTCGACATCAGTTTTCGAAGTTTATAACGCAACTATGAATAGAAATATTTTCTTGAAAATTCATAAGAAAATCAAATATACATCCATGAAACTGCTTTTCCGATTTAGTCCTCTAAAAACAATTACAATAAAGCGAACTTTTTTTTTTTATGAAATGTGCATTGTGGTGATCAATTTTACGACAGTTTTTTTTTTTTTTTTCACCCTTCCGTTTCCAGTATGGCTTCCAATACTGTAGATGGATTTCCTTGATTGAAAGGATAGAAGATATTTTTGTTTTTCAAAAACAATTTGTTGCAATTCTTTTGTACAACAATTACGAAAAGCAGTAAAGCAAACTGTTGTGAGAGAGCCATGCAAAATAGTGTTCACAAGTAATGATGCTCAACTGTTTGTTTTCCACAAAAGTTGTTTACATTTTTATTTTCTCCTTGGATCACCTTGGTAACGCTAATGACATAAGCTCAAGTGATTTAATAGTTTTTGCTGCAATTTAAAGGTAGGAAATCAAAGAATATACTTCTGTTTATGTATATTGAAAGTTTCAATTTTGTAAATTGAGTAGAAATTATAGAAATTATTAGTTTTTTTTTTTCAGGGGGGAGGTCAACTTTCAAGTTATGGTTAAAAATTAGAGCTTAGGGGCGGACATAAACAGATACTCGTATTCAGGAAAGAAGATCAATATGTCATAACCATAAATCGTGTGCAGTAAGCAAAGGACATAAGTCAGATTGATCAGTGTCAACAATGGTTAACATAAATATAAACATTAGGACAGTCTGCATCTGCCTCCCATCTGCACCAATCACAAGCCGTCGAATTTGCACCCTATACCAAGCTACGTCACACTTTAAACCAAATAGGCTTTAGTGATGCTATTGAATCTTATCTTATATGATTTCAATTATTATTATTCACCCTTTTGAAGCTGTTTTCAAAACACCTCACGCTTACCAGGGTAAGTTATTATTTTTATGCTCAGTTGAGACTTAAATTTTAAGCTAGACTTAAACAAAAAACTGCACATCAAAATTGACTCAACACTCAATAACTCATTTTCCGTTTCGATACAATATTGTCAATTTAAGGAACACTTAAAAATTAAGTTACATTGGTGCAACCGGCCATTTTAATCAATTTATGCGTGAAGTTTCACATACCTACTTAAAAAATCTAATGTTCATTTTTTTCCCTATAATTTATATATTTAAAGATCACTTGGTCAATGTAATTTGATACACCATGTAGGTACTATTGAAATAGTAATTATTTACCCTAGTTTCACTATAACACAGTATGTGTATCAAAAATAACAATATCTATTTTATTCATTTGAATTTTCGGTGAACCCAGGAGATACCGGGCGATCGTAAAAATTTTAGTCGTAATTTTTTATTTTTTTTTAAATGGGGGGGTTGTTAAACCATTTTTATTTATAGAACAAAAATTTAATTAATTTTTTATTAAAGGGGCGTCAAATAATTTTTTGCAGTGGTTTCGTTCTGAGAGGGTTACCGAATTTTCAATAAAGTGTTTTATTCTTAGTGTTAAAAATAAAATAATACGGCTGAAACTTATGGTAAAACATGCATACTTTTACAGTTATCGTTCTTTTTTTACTTGACTCCATAAATTGCAGATGTCTGGCCATGTATATAAATAGCTTAGCGGTGCAGAAAAACGAAAAAAAGTAAGGAAACCACCGAAAAATTAAACAAAATGCAGAAGATAGATAATTTTTTCCAATGACAACCACAAGCCAGTCCACGTAATGTACCAGCTGAACTGAGTGAAGATTGCCCTACTTCACTGGATCTGGCAAGAACAAATGATGATCAAGACCATCAAGTTATGGAAAATTAAGCAGTAAGTCAAGAAACAAACTCATTTGTTTACGAAGGTTCAAGATTAGATCCCTCAGTTATTTCGCAACAGTATTCAACAGACTGCAAATTTTTCAGAAAATATTTCTGATGCTGACAAACGTATGATAATAGCTTCAGGTCCATGCCAACCTAAAGGTCCCTTTCCGATTATTGTACAATTGAGGTCATTTTCTGAATTTTATTACAGTAAAACAACAAAAGCTGGTCTTAAAGTACAAGTTACATGGCTATGTTATTCTCAAAAATCAGATTTTATGTATTGTGAACCATGTTGGTTATTTGGAGATCGCTCTAAGATTTAAAAAAAATCTTGGATAAACAGCATATCTGACTGGAAAAATTTATCTAATAAAATTAAAAGACACAAAGCTTCCTCTGTTCACATTTCTGCTTGTATAACATACAATCTTTGGTGCACAAATAAAACAATTGATGCTGATTTAGTAACCAGTATAACTAAAGAAAAAATTTTCTGGAGACAAGTTTTGAAACACATTATTCATGTTACATTAGTATTAAGCAGTTGCAGCATGGCATTCAGAGGTCACTGAGAAAATCTGAATGATAAAAATATAAAAAGTGGAATTTTTGTCTATAATTGAGCTTCTATCAAACTATGATCCCATATTAAAGGAATTAATTTCAAAACGTAATTACCGGTCAACATATTTGAGTCCAACTATTGAAAATGAAATTATTTGTCTTTTATCTCAGAAAGTCAAAAATGTTATTATTGATGAAATAAAGTCTGCACCGTTTTTCTCCGTAATCATGGACACTACCCAGGATGTCACAAAAACTGATCAGATGAGTCAAATATTTCGTAATGTTACTGTGAAAACAGAAAATGATATACCATCAGAAATCATTATATATGAGCGATTTTTGGGGTTTTATAGTATAAAAGATCAATCAGCTAGCAAAATTGAAAGTGACATTATTTACTATATAGAATCCAAAGAGCTAGATTTACAGAACTGCCGAGGTCAAGGATATGATGGTGCCGCAACAATGAGTGGGGCATATAGCGGTGTGCAATCAAGAATATTACAAAAAGTTCCAAATGCCTACTATGTTCATTGCGCGGCACATAACTTAATCTTAGTAATTAATGATGCTGAGAAAAAAGTAGCTCACGTGCCTTTATTTTATGACATAATTGAAAATATTTACTCATTTTTTGTGGATAGTATTGTACGATGGGATCTATTGAATCAGAAACAGAATGTAGATGCAAATGATAGCGCTATATCAGCAATTACTCTAAAGAAATTGTGTCCAACGCATTGGTCATCAAGATTTGATTGTTTACTAGCATTGCACTATAGATTTACAGATGTCCTAAAAATGTTAACAAAAATAATATTAGAGTCTAAAAAAAAGACGAAATATGCCAGGCAATAATTGGCTTGCAAAAAAAAAAAAAAAAAAAGGAAACGTGAATTTGTTTTCCTTTTGGTATTAAATTACAAAATATTGGAATCAATTAATTTAACTTCAAAGTTGAATTTAGAGGCATCTTTAAATTCTATGGTTTTGCTAAGAGATAATTATGAAGAAAGTAAAAGTTTTGCATTTTCTTTAGCAAGATCTTGGGGAATAAATTTAAATTTTAGTAACAAATGCAATAGGAAAGTTAAAAAAATGTTTGAAGATTTAGCTCAAGACGAACGACTTCAAGATTCTGAAAGACGGTTTAAAGTTGATATATACTATGCAACAATAGATATTGTGATACATCGATTAAAATCTAGATTTCTTAATACAAAAAATGTTGTAGAGAGTTTCAAAATTTTGAAACCAGAAACACTCATTTTTTAGCAATGAAGCTCTGCAACAAGTGGCTGTAGAATTTCAAAACCGATACAATAAAGATATTTCTGATTACTTTCCACAGCAGCTATTAAATTTAAGATCATCTTTAGGACAAGAAATTTCAAAAATTAATTCAATTCGGGACTTGTGCAACCTTATTTTAATTAAAAACATGTCGTTATCTGCATTTGTTACAGACGTTATAACGGCATGTTTTATATTCTTGACCTTACTGGTTACTGTGGCTGGTGCTGAAAGGAGTTTTTCAAAATTAAAACAAATTAAAACATATATAAGGAACACAATAGGCCAAGATCGACTTAGCGATTTGTCCGTCTTAAGCATAGAACACGGTGTAGCGAATTCTGTCGATTTCAACGAGATTATAGATATTTTTTCGACTAAAAAGGCTAGGAGACAAAATTTTCATTACAGTTTAAAATATTTGTTATAAAACTTTTTTTGTGTATATAGACTAGATTTAACATATACAGTTGGTTACTTATTACAATGATTTGTTTTAAAATTACTCCAAAAATTTTACACACATATGGAGTAATTTGTTTTAAAATTACTCCATATGTGTGTATGTATATTTTTTTCCCTGCAGTGTTTATTTACATTTCTGTATATTTTATGGGGTTTTTTTTTTTTTTGGTTTTTTTGTCATTTATATCTGCATGTAATACATGTCATGTATATATTTATTATTGTTACTGAGGTTTTATGTTCATGCATATTTTAATTAAAATCTTATTATTTATATAGATATTATTCATTTACTTAAGGCTTGAATTTTTGTTAATGTGAATAAAGATTGCTTACTACCTAGTTAGCTTTATTCACTTCATAGATATACAGTAAATTTTTTTCACCGATCATTTTGTATATATTTCTGTTGATCTTAATCTGTAATTAGCTATTGGGTTTTGTTTTACAATAATAAAAAATAGGGTTTGATATAAATTCGATATTTATTTTTTAATACATCATTTATACAGTACCTTCAAAAATGTATTCATTATATTTATTAAGTGTTTACAGAAGGCAGAGGAGGAATTATGATGGTTTCAATTTTTTTTAATCTTCTCGTGTTTATATTTTTTACTCCTGTTTTTGCAATTTTCATTAATTAAGTAGGGACCCGAATGTGTTCTTTGCCTCTGGGCCCAAAAAAGGGTAGCTATGCCACTGTCTAAGACAGTATTTAAATTCTATACAGTGGGACCAACTGATGATGTTACCAACAGCAAATTCAAAATGGGAAGCATTCAAAGAATTAATCTTGGAAGCTATTAGGCTTTTCATACCAACTAAGAAATATTGTTCAAAGTTTAGGCCTAAATGGATATCAGATGAACTAATGAGACATATGGCAGAGAAGAAAAATGCATGGGATACATATAAATTAACACGTGACACAGAGGCCTATGATAGATATAAGTTGATCTGTAACCAAGTTACAAAGGAGGTTAGGCAGGCAAAGGCAGATTACGAGAAATCTTTGGCAAGGGATGCAAAGAAAAACAGCAAAGAGTTCTTATGTAAACTCTAGAAGGATGGGGATGAATCAGATTGGTCCACTGGATATTGATGATTCAACTGTTGATGATCCTGCTCAGGTGGCTAACAAACTAAATGAGTATTTTGCATCTACATTCACCCATGAGTTATTCAGGGAGGGGAATGCCAGAGGTGAGTTAAACTCTGGTAGTGAGCTAGATAATCTTGTAATAACTGAGAGTAAAGTGAAGGAGAAAGTGTTGAAGATAAACATAAGAAAGGCACATGGGGTGGATGGAATCTATCCAGTTATATTAAAGGAGGTGGCAAAGGAAGAGTAACGTATCAACTCTGTGGTACTACACTGACAGTGGTAGGGAATGAAAAGGACCTGGGGTAATTGTGCAGGCAGATATGGAGTTTTCTGAGCAGTACAGACGGTCTGCAAGAGTAGCTCATGGTGTCTTGTCAATGATATACAGGAATTTTTCTAGCAGGGATAAGGAGGTGATTTATCCCCTTGTATAAGGCAATGGTCAGGCCACACCTTGAGTGCTGTATAGGTCTGGAGGCCTCATTTTAGGAACGATGCAGAGCTGTTGGAACACATACAGAGAAGGGCAACAAGATTAGTGAATGGAACAAGGGGTTGCTCTTACGAAGAAAGGCTTAAGTTTTTCAAATTACAGTGTCTGGAGACTAGGCACCTGCGAGGTGATCTGACTGAGGTGTATAAAGCCTTGAACGGTTTGAGCATGTTCAATGCCGATGGGATTCTTCCTCTTGCTCAGAATAATCACCTGAGAGGGCATAAATTCAAATTGAGGAAAGAGTTGTAGGATAGATGTGCGGAAGTTTGCCTTTAGCCAGCAGGTGGTTGATTGCTGGAACAAACTTCCATCTGTTGTTGTAGAAGTTTATAGCTTAAATTGATTCAAGGCAGAACTTGACAAACATTTGGAGTGAGTAGACGGGTGAAATAAGGGTGGTTTTTTTTTTTTTTTTTTGGCTGATGCTTTATAAGCTTGCTTTCTTGCATCATGTGCCTTTGCTAATGCTAATTACCAAGTTGTGATCTGATATATACATAGGGCAAAATTAATAAAAGTAATAAAGTTCTGCTTATACTCCAACAAGACTATACAGATCAGAGAAGTTTACAACTAATCATTTTAAAAGGAATACAATCATTAACCATATTTAGCAATCACACAAGCCACAGTTCAGCTGAAATGTGCAACTGCACTCCCGCATTTGACAACCAAATTAAGTAACCAGTAAAGATCATTTACCAAGCAGTGATGTATATTTAGCACGGCTTACTATGCTGTGTTACTATGCCTTTTTTCACATATCAGATTTTTATTTTTGAGTTTCATTGTTGTGTAACATCAAAGTCACAGTCTGAGTAATGAAGACTGTTCCAAACTCTACACCTGGCCTTCAAGAAGGGTTATCTATCAGAGAAAGCTTTACATTATTCATCAAGCAAGCACCTTTTTTTTTTCTTTTTTAAACCATATCAAAGAACAATGCACCAATCTGGGAATGGGAATCACTCTAGTAACTTGACCATTACAACTTCTGCAGCAACAAAGAACAATTTTTTTCTTTTAAATAAAGCTTAGAATGTGCTATAAACAAATATGGTATTTCTATAAAAAGTGATAATTTATCTTAACTAGCCTACTTTCTTAGCAGAAATGAATACTATTTTGTGAACATATTAAATAGTATATTTCAAAACATGGTAGTGTACCTCGAAATTTTTAAGTTGCAAGCAAGCTTGTTTTAATCAAACTGAATTTGCATAATTCAAATATGGTTTAACTTTTAAAAAAGGTACTGTGAGGTGTACTCAATCAGTTCGGCCGAAATGCTTTTTTATTTCTTAAGTAAGAATGGAAATTTCTGAAATATAACATAATATGCACATCTAATAAAATTTAAATATGACTTTATTACAAATAAAATTTCATGGTTTTCTGTTTCTACACATCTTAATAATAAAAAAAAAATAAATAAATAAATAAATAAAAATAACATAACAAAAATTCACAACTGCATTCATATGTCAAAAGTAGGTTAGCATAGTTTTATGCCATATATCCAGTTGCTGAGTTATCTTTAGATAACTCAGTGCACATAGATCATCTCATGAAGGAACTTTCTTTATAGTATAGATAGTCAAAAATGGATATTGGCCAGCTAAACCAAGATCTTTTACATAGTAGGCTGCATCAATCTGCTATGAAAACAGTGCAGAATTTCATTATTCTGACCCAAATGAAGGCTCCAAACCTACCTTTCAAAGTCAAGTATGTGAACCCTGCCTATGTCTTTCTTGCAATAACTACCTCCAATAGCTGCATCACCATCTTGACTGCCATTTCTGGATCTGGCTAATCCTTCATGTGAAGCTCTATGTATGTGTGACAAATATGAACTTTTTTATTAGAGGTCTCAATATAATTGTCTGTGCAATTAATTAGCATGTAAATATTATTTATTTAATTTTTTGTTTTATACTTTAAAAACACTGTAAAATTCTAGAAACTTTGAGACCATAATTTCCGCTTTTACACTATCATCTTATGTCAACATTTTTGGCTTTTCCAACTCTGCACTAAAACAATGATGAATTCCATTCAGGTTTCCTTAAAACAATGAATTTTTACACTTTTTATTTGTACATGTATAAATTCAGTCTAAAGTTCAGAAAAGATTGTTCTTAGCCTGATCAGTACTACATTACCTATAATTATTTCAGACTCAGAAAGTTTCAGAGTTCAAATATTTAAGGAATTAATAGGCATTATATGTTGCTTTATGACTGTTTTAACAATTCAGGCAATGCAACTGCCCAAGATATTCAAGGATAGCAAGTGATAACACCATCTACTACCATATGTACAAAACTACAGGCACTAAAAAATTCTGTTTGATTTTATGGCACTGATAGTCAGACACTGCCATTTGTTGAGATATTTCCTTACTACTTTTGTTTATGAATTTTTTTTGTATGTTTAATTTGTTCTACCAATGTTAAACTCTAACCTGTAAATTTCACATAATTTATACATTACAGAAAGTCTGATATACCTGAATGAGTTCGCTTTAATTAAATCTCCAGTAATTCTGATTTTATAAAAAATAACTAAATGTTCAGTAGTTTTAGATGACGTGTACAGTAATCATACAGTAATACCTTTAAAAATAGTGCTAATATAAGCAAAAATAATTGTGCTTTTGAAGGCTATAATTTCAAGTCCTGTGTTTTAAAAACCCTTAAATGTTGGTCTTTTAACTTGCTATTGAGCATAAGGATCATATTACTCCCATAACTGCTTTAAGTTAAAATTGCTTACAGCATGTAGGAAAATTTTTTCAAAGTTTTGTTGCCAACAAATTGCAAACATGCAATACTAATATATATATATATATATATATATATATATATATATATATATATATATTAGTATTGCATCGCATCACACACACACACACACACACAACAAAAATTTATTGATTTAGAAAAACTAACATAAATAAAATCTTTCATCTTTCCCTATAAAAATGAAACTATAATAAAAGTCACTAAAAATAAAAATGTGTGAAATTACGTAAAAAAAGAAAAAAAAAATTTTTTTTTAATTTCAGTAAAAGTATTCTCATGAAAGCATGCTTTAAATAAGTTTAAAATTATGTTAAATACTAGTCACCTTTTTGATGTCATCTAAATTATGAATTTCTGGAGAAAGGCCGCCATGTACACAAAGGAACTGTTGATTCATCAAAGCAGCTAATGGCAAACAATCAAATGCCTCCATACAAGCATCATATACTCTTTCTGAATATTTAATTTTACCTTTAAAAAATAATAATAATTTTCTGATTATTTCATGAAGTAAATAAATAGAACATTTATAACTAGACCATTGCTATTATTATTTAAGCAGTTACTGGTAGGTACCATAAATATGGTATTATTTATACTCTAGAGTCTTTTCAAATACAATATTTAGATCACTGGCAGCATACTGAAACATTTAATAAAACTGTCTCCTCAGAGCTCAGACCTTTATCTTGAGGGTCAAAAATTTGTCTAATAACATTTGATTAGAATGCTTTACAATTTACCACTTTGTTCAGGGAGGGCTGCATATTTTTTTTGGATGATCTCATTTATTTACTCTAAATTCTTGAAAAATGATTCATGGGTCTTCTACTTTAAGATATCTTAATGAAGGAGTAGTACTTCGTCTTTATCCCCTTCTGGTTTCAATTTATCCACCCGAATGAATTCTTCAAAACCATCTTTCTCTAATTTCACAATGTCCAACTATTTGTGTACTTGCACAATATCAGTTCAGATTTGCTTTGCAGTTTCTTCAAATCCTTTGAGGTAACCACAACATTCTGGTTATAGTTATTTTCCAGACACCATTTGTCCATATGGAGGAAACTTCATTCTAGATTTCATTAATGATATTTATGACCTTTACCTTTTCATGAGTATGTACATAGCTCTAGTTTTTTCAAGTGCAGACCCTGGGAATACATTGAATTATGTTTTTTCCAAGGTCATTCCCAGTACATTCAATAATGTGTCCATTGTCATGAAGCCCACCAGGGTCAGATTTAAAAATAAGCTAAACAAGCTACAGCTTAGGGCCTCACATTACAAGGGCCTCGCTCCATCTTAAAAAATCCTCTTTTTTTAATATTGTCACAGGTAAGAGCGGAGAGCCTCATACATGTTATAGCTTAGGGCCACAGCAAGTTTAAATCCGGCCCTGAAGCCCACCCTCATTGGAAACTCGCTGCGGAAAGCACGTACGCACACACACACACACACAAAGCTCCCTAATAAGAGGTTTAACGAGGTTGAATTCTTCTCCAAAACTGTTTTGGAGCTGGAGCACCTTTGCTCCCCCAGTTTCACCAAATGCTTTTAGAAAATATTCACTTATAGTAATAGTGCATTTATATTTGGTGATATGGAGGAAACTTTAAATTTTCCTTCAGACAAATCCAAACTTTATGGATGCTCCAAAGTATTATTTAAGCGTTTGCCATCACAAATATTGCTTCTCTGGATGGAATAAACTAGATTTTCTCTTTTGCTTTCAGAGTTACATTTCTTCTATATCACTACTGGACTCCCTATTCACAAATCCACACTACCATAGAATATTATTCCAACATCTTTGGTGCCTCCAGAACTCCTCTCAAAGTGCTATACTCTGTCCAAAAGAGGGCAGTGAGGTTACTTAATGGTGTCTCATTTACAAACTCACTCCACTCCTATCATACAGATGTTTCTGTTCCTGATGCCTATCTGTTCTATAGAACAGATAGGCATCAGGATATTATATAAAATGTGTATGCATCAGGAAATGACAACTTTTGTTATTCCACCTCTCTTCCCAAGTCAATCCAAGTGCATAGTTGATATCCATTCACAGTTCAACTACAAACTCACCACACTTTTCTTCTTTCTCATTTATCCCTTTTATTTCTTTTCTTGGAAACTTCCTCTACACTGCAAACAGTCGACAGGGAAAATCTGGTGCTAATCAGTCTCAGTCAACACACTTACCTGTTTCAAGTCTTTAGAACAGGATTTTATACTTTCCTTTTCAGAAATTCAAGTTTAATGTCAGTAAGTGTCTTGTCTTCTCCACTTCCAACCTATGTAGTGTGCCTGAGAACTACAGACCTTAATGCCTTTTGTGCTTAGGGTGACAGACAAAAAAAAAAAAAAAAAAAAAAAAAGACAGGTTGTTCCAAAAATGGAAACAGAGGTAATAAAGGAGAAGAAAAATTAATTTGATGAATCTGAAACTGGACTGTGAGTGGATGGAAACTGCTGGCTGCATTTTTTAAATAAATTCTTGTTTATTCTCTAAATGGTCAAGGCCAGAAGAATTTACAAATTCATTGCACTTGCATATATAATGCAAGTGCAATGAATTTATAGATGTATATATAGATGGATTTTCAATTTTCAGCACCAATCACAATGGGCCAAGCATTTTTTGTGGCAGCATGTAGGCTTGAATCTGCAATCTCCTTACTTGTGACTGTGCATGCTAACCATTGGACCATGGCTGGCCCTAATGAGTCTTAAAGGAAACAACATTCTAACTTGGATAAGTCATAAAAACATTTGTAGGCAAGTTATGCATTCTGACTTTCAAAATGATTACATGTAGAAACATTACATTTTTACAAAAGGAATTATATTTGTCAACAATGAAATGAAATTAACGTTTTATTCTAAGTAAACGATGAACTTGTCTAAATGTATTGAGTTGTGTATGGCAGGCTAAAGGCATGCTCCATGCTCCTCTGTCCAGTCTGCCACCATGACCTCTGTCCTGAGGCCATACCTCATCTCTTTCAGGGTGGAAAGGAGTCAACTGAATAATAGCTTTGCTGTCTCCACTACTAACAAGAATGGAGGGAGCCTTTATGAGTTTGGGCATTCTTTGAAAATTTAATCTTTAAATACATTCAGCCACACTGAGTTAACTTGTTTCTTCTTATTATTATTATTTATATAGCACATTAGCATCAAGGTCACCTTGTACCATGTGTATTATCTGTACAGGCATGTGTGTGTGGGGGGGAGGTAATTTGCATGTTATGCAAGCTGAAAAACAGAATAATTCACACAGGGAAACCTAGGAGGGAATAGGAAAACTTATCCATGTAGGAAGGAGTAGGAGACCCTACTCCCTCCACTTGATATCAGCTAATAGCAGCACTGATTAAGGAATTTAAGAATTCCTCCAATATCTTGGATTCAAACAGACCTCTCCAAATGAGTAACCAGTGGTGAAATTACGACATTCACAGAAGACCAGCGGATTTGAGTATCTTGATTTTTACTGATGGTCTTAATGCTACTTTTATCAGGATCCTTCCCATTTCTGTAGTAAGTGCAAAGATACCTGTAGGAGTCAACTTTTTTTTCCCCTTTTTTTTTTGTTTACCAATTCTGGTGTCCAGAAAATTCAGGGGCTTGGGTATATAACAATATTTTTTTTCAAATACAGCAATCACTAACCCATTTAGCAGCAAGCTCAAAAAAAATTAATACTACAAGATAAGAAATGAAACAGTAGGCTAATAGTAGTTAGAAAGCCACCTCACTCCACCTACCCTCCTAACAAAGACAACAACAACAACATCAAGGACTCTTGACTAGGACGATAACATACAATACAGTTAATGCATTTCTATCATGGATGAGATTAAGATAAAAACATCTCTAAGCCAGAGTAGCACACAGCAAACCCATAGCTCTTAAGTCTTTGTTGTCAGTACTGTTGTAGACCATATATGGCAAAAAAATGAAGAATAAATGTTACTAGTTTTAATATAAAGTGCAAAATTCTTTTATTATTAATACAAAATTATTTTTAACCAAAGAAATTAAGCTATTTTTGTGTATATAGAATGTGTTTTATATTATTGATATCTAAAGAAATTACAAGCAGAAAATCCTCTCGCCTGCTCACAGACTTCTGAGGTACGTACATTTAACTACATAATATACACTGAGTGATCACTGAATTATGACTACCCCTATGAATATGACCCGTTGACCATGTGAGGCACGAGAGTGCGGAGTTAGTCGACCTATGTAGCATAGATAAGGTGTCACTAGTTCAGTAGGTAGTAAAATTCCAAGCGTGATGGGTAAAAGGAAGGATTTATCGGACTTTGATAAAGGACAGATTGTGGGTGCTTGACGAGCTAGTGCCTTGATTTCCCAAATGGCTGAACTGGTGGGGTGTTCGACAGCCGCAGTAGTTAAAGTGTTCCAGGACTGGCGTCAAAATGGTCAAACAATGACCCCATGGCAAAACTGCAAAGGTCAGCGAAACGTTGATGTTAGAAGTGAGCGCCGGGTCCAACGACTCATACAGGCGAACAGGCGCAGCACTGTTGAAGAGTTGACTACCCAATATAACATGGGCCAACCCGGAACAATGCCTGGCATGACCATGCGTCACACACTCGTATGTATGGGCTATACCAGCAGATGACCCCCTATTGCATCCTCTCCTAACCAAGGTTCATTGGTGTAAAAGACTCACCTGGTGCAAAGAGCATGCAAGTTGGACATTAGAAGACTGGAAGAAGGTATGCTGGTCAGTTGAACCACATTATTTACTCCATACCATGGATGGTTGTGTACGGATTTGGCATCAACAACATGAGGCTCTTGATTCATCATGCATGGTATCAAAAGTGCAGGCCGGTAAAGACAGTTGTATGGTGTGGGGTATGTTTCACTGGCAGGAATTGGACCCCTGGTGCATGTGGAACAACATATCAGTAGTCTCTGCTATTGTCAACTGCTTGCTGACTGTATACACCCCACTATGTTACACTTTTTCCTGAATGGCAATGATGTCTTCCAAGATGACAATGTGCTGAGCCATCGGGCAATTGTTGTGCAGGAACGGTTTGAGGAACCAGTTATGACTTGACTTCCAGCATATGGATTGGCCTCTGAACTCCACTGATATCAATCCCACAGAGCACTTGTAGGACACTATGGAAAGACATATCAGGCAACTGGATACACCAATCACCTCTATACATGCATTGCTGACTGCATTACACACAGCTTGGTTGGCCATACCTCCCAAATGCTTCCGACATCTTGTTGAATCAATGCCACATCGGATAGCTGCTGTACTGAAGGCAAAGGGAGGACCTACAAAGTATTAGGTAGGTTTTCATAATTCAGCGATCACTCAGTGCATATTAATAACACTCATGGAAAATATAAATAATCTCTAATCCATATTAGTGAACTGTGAATTAAAGATTCACAGATATTTAAACTTTTACCCTCTGTAAATCAAAGTATTGAACCAATGCAAACAAGCACACCATTCTGATATGAAAATAAGGGTAGTTTAGTGTTCTGACTGCATGTGACTCAGTTTAACTGTGCACAGATACTGAGCAGATACGAATTTTTTTCATGTTCCCTGGCACATAGACAATTGCGCCTCCGTAGCCAGGTGGGCAGGAGCAGCAGTGCGTAGCACACGCTTCTTGATTAGACCGGGGTTCGAGCCCGTGACCACCAAATACAGAGGATGCGGAAAAGTCAGGGAATGACTACCGCATATCCCTGGAGCAATATGACCTTAGTTGCTAATGCTCCTAAAAACCAAATAACAAACAAACAACACAGACAATGGATAAATGATTCACTGCAGTAGAAAGCAGCCTGCAGGATAGAAACAGGCCAATCACAGGTGGCAGTTCCTGTTGTCCAACCAAATGTAATATCAAACTGTGAAGACAGTTTCAGAAAACAGCAGAAATATCCCAAAGAGCTGTACAAGGTCAACTGAGGGTCACAACTCTGAAAGATGACTGATATTTGATCTCAAGTTTAGGTGACATGAGGAAATTAAATAAATAACTCTTCAGTCTGTGGATGTCCCAAGGTGGAATATTTCCCACTAAACTGTATCCCATAAGCTGTGGGAGAAAGGTATGTACACAAGACAACCAATGATTTATCTCTCTCACCTAATTATAGAAAAGAGCTTATTTCAATTGCTGTTGCTACATTAACAAATCAAAAAGAGCAACAGTAACATACGGTAATACTACATTAGTGAACATTACATTACCAATGTAATTTCACTAATGAGTCCATATTCACTTTGATTGTCAACATATCTTCATGTGTGTGAGAGAGAGAGAGAGATACAAACAACTTATAACCATATGGGAAAGGTACTGCTATGCTGATAGCTGTTAGCTGTTGTTATTATTTATATAGTGAATCAGCATCTAAGGAGACACTGGACCCTGTGTGTTATGTCTGTACATAGTACAAACATAATACACAGAGTCCAATGTGTTCACGAGCAAATCTGTATGCTAAAAAAAAAAAAAAAAAACAATAATTCAAGGTTGGAACTCAACTCCTTCCACTTAAGATCACATAACCACAGCACCAACTGAAAGGCCTTTTAGAATTCAAACTGAGATCTCTCTAAATGAAAGGCAAGTGGTGAAACTACTATACTATCAAAGAAGATGTATACTGCTACGGAGGAGACGGGCCATGGTCTAGGCCAGGGATCAGCAACCTGCGGCTTGCAAGCCACACGTGGCTCTTTGAACATGTAACTGTGGCTCTTTAACTTTTAGCCTGCATGAAGCACAATTTGAAATGGAGTTGGAGGACTTAAAAATCAAGGACATGTGGAGTGCAAGACTAAATGCCTTAAAACTGAAATTGAGGATTTGGAGAGGCAAAAGGCTGCCCTTGCAATTCTACACAAATGGACAGTGATAAATGAGTTTAAAAAGCAAGACCAAATTGTGTTCAACGCGTGGAGTAGCTTACTGGACAAGTATATAAATTTGAAAATATTTTCGTTTGGATTTCTCTCAATTTTTTGTTTGACGTATTTCTGCGGGCAAATATTTTCGACCACGAACTACATTAAAAATAAATCAACAAACTGTCTGAACAATGCGAGTCTCAGCATGTTTAAAGATGAAAATTATGGCATACTTGCCTGATGTTGAGAGACTCGCAAAAGTCACATTAATTCATACCTGACTGGATGTTTCTTACGCTTTTTCAGTATTAATAAATATATTAATACTGAAAAAACATCAGTATCAGTATCAAAAAATATCTATTTTTAATAAAACGCCTTCCCACTCAATTCCATTTCTTAAAAAATCCCCCCCCCCAGCTTGAGCTGAGGTGTGGCTCTTTGGATTCTCTCTTTTTTAAAATTAGATCAAAAATGGCTCTTTACTTAAAAAAGGTTGCCGCCCCCTGGTTTAGGCAGACAATGTGCAATGCATGTATGAAGTTAGGACTTTCAGAGTGAGGAGGTGTCCTGGAATAACCACTTGAGGTTCTAAACATAATTTCCAATGAAGGAGTAAAGAATGGGAAGAGGGAGGGAGGGGGGGTAGAGAGAGAGAGAGAGAGAGAGAGAGAGAGAGAGAATTTATTAATGATATCAATGAAGGTATATCAGACTTAATGTCCAAGTATTGCAGATAATACAAAGTTTGGCAGGTTTTTTAATGATAGTAAAGACAGTGTGCTACTTTTTTTTTTTTTTTTTTGGTAGTTGTTGGCGCATCGGCTTCTGTGGCCATAATGCACCTCCCAAGGTTTTGCAGTACTTTGATCCAAGCCTGAGGTGGGATTCGAACCCGTGACCTTTGGGTTGCCAGGCAGGCACTTTACCCACCCGCTAGCCCGGTCGGCAGTAGTATGCTACTGCAACAGGATCTACAAAAGTTAGGTAGATGGGCTGAGAGGTGGCAAATGAAGTTTAACATTTAAAAATGCAAAGTACTGCATATGGGTAGCAGTAACCCAAGAGAAACATACCAACTGTGTGGTACTACACTCAGCGAGGTGGAGAATGAAAAAGACCTGGGGATAATTGTGCAGTCGGATATGAAGTTCTCTGAGCAGTGCAGATGAGTTGCCAGAGCAGGTCATGGAGGTAATTATACCTTTGTATAAGGCAATGGTCACACCACACCTTGAGTACTGCATACAGGTCTGAAGACATTTTAGAAAGGATGTAGAGAATGAGTACAGAGAAGGGCAACAAGATTGGTGAGAGGAACAAAGGGGTTCTCTTAGAGAGGCTTAAATTCAGTAAGTTGCAGCATCTGGAGACCAGGCACCTACGAGGTAATCTGATTGAGGTGTACAAGGCCTTGAATGGTTTGAGCAGGCTTAATGCTGATGGGATACTTCCACTTGCTGAGATTAAGAACCTGAGGGGGCATAGATTCAAATTGAGGAAAGACAGTTGTAGAATAGATGTGTGGGAGTTTGCCTTTAGCCAGCGGGTAGTTGATTGCTGGAATACTTCCATCTGTTGTTGTGGAAGTTGATAGCTTAAATAAGTTTAAAGGCTGAACTAGACAAACATTTGACCAGATGGGTGAAATGGGAAGGTTTTTTTTTTTTTTTTTTTTTTTGGCTGATGCTTTATAAGCTTGCTTTCTTGTATCATATGCCTCAACTAATGCTAATACAAATAATGCTAACTATATTTGTGGCAGATATTTGATTCTACTGTGGCAACTTATTCAAACAGAAATTCCTGGAGCATACAGCACTGCTACATTAGAATTGTATTATAACAGCCCCTTTTGTCAAGGCACAATAATCTACTAAACTGGTGAAAGAAAACAGTCCAAAGCAGGTTTTGCATGGTTGCAACTTCAGTTCCAAGTTGAAGAATTTTCTCAAAAGAGGAATTATTGCGAGTATAACAGGTTGAGAAGTAACAATGCATTTTAAATCATGTTTCTTAATCAGAGGTGCATTCAGATTAGAGCCCCTGCGGCAGCCTAGTCAACAGGATACTTTGCAGTGTTTAACTTTTTGGGGTTCAATTCCCATCAAAGGCTGGAGGAATTTCTAAAGTCCTCTTCAATCAAACCTGTATTCAGCTGATCTCAGGAGGAGGGAGCAGGGTTTCTACTCCTCACAGTCAAAAAACATACAGACTACTGCAGGATTGCCATATCGCAGTCAGAGAGAGGAGAAATGTAATCCTGCAATCCCCAACTACACAAAAGCAGGGTGAGTATTATATTTTGTGGCCTTAAGATGTGGGATATGTCACTGGTATTATGAATATAAAAAAATGCTTAAGTCTTGTTTTAAAAATTTTTATAGGACTTTTTATTGTGTTCTTTAGTTTCTCACTGAACTGTACTTACTGTTTGCATATTCTATTTTGTGATATCTTCATAATTTAATATGCAGTTTCATTACAGTGTTTTGTTTTTATTTTTCCATGCATTAATTGCATGCACGAAGAAATAAAACACTGAGATTTTTCTTGTACTATGCGAATAATAAAAAAAACTAATAAAATAAATGTGCATTCAAATTCATAAGCTGAGAGAGTGATGTTTCTTGATTCAAATCTAAAAAAAATTGAAAAAATATGGAATCATGGAATGTGTAAGAGCTAATCCTTAGAAGAAGGGGAGAGACAATGAAAAATTATGCACTATTCCCAATTAATTAATAAAAATATTAAATTGTAATTGTAATAATATAATTACAACTGATTTAACTGTAATTATTAAAACTATTTATGAATACATTTTTGGCTGTTTTATTTTCCTATACTTATAATCTCACCCCGCCCCCACAAAAAAAAAAAAAAAAAAACATGAAGGCTGGATCTACCCTTGAAAATACCAAACTAAATTCCCAAGGGCACAAACAAACAGTATGCATGCACCGAGTGCAAGGCTCAGCTCATATCTGAAAGTAGTATATAGAGGTTTGTGATGGTAAGGATGGATGCAGTTGACTGAAATAGATTACTGGCCAATCATTCTGGTGTTATCCTAAACAATCAAACAATTATTCAGTGGGTTTGTTTGCAGAATGAACAGAATTCTAAGGAATGCTGCTTTAATTGCCTATACATTTGGTTGTTGTTGTTATTTGGTTTTTAGGAGCATTAGCAACCAAGGCCATATTGCTCCAGTGCAGTGGTCATTACCTGACCTTTCCGCATGCTCCGTATTTGGTGGTGACAGGCTCGAACCCCGGTCTAATCAAGAAGCGTGTGCTACGCACTGCAGCTCCTTCCCACCTGGCTATGGAGGTGCCTACATTTGGTTGTATAGGCTTTAATTGCCTATACATCAGAAACAACTAAATTTCATAAAATTTTCATTCAATGAGCCCTTTACTAGGTGTGAAGAGTGAGTCAACAGTATACCTATTATTTACGTAATACCTAAATGTGCAATACATACTTTTTCCTATTTCTTTTCTTTTCTTCCTTTTTTTGTTGTAGCAATTCACTTATATAAAGTTACTTGCTATTTTCCTCAAAAAGTTGGATACTGAATCTCTTGGACTTTCAATGACTCAAATTTCAGGTATTCAATTAAATTAGCCACTCCTACCTTTCTGAACAATCATTTATTTTGGAGTGATTCATAACTTTTATGTAGTAACTCAAATGAGTAAAGTCAGCCAAACACTTTTTGTTCACTAGTGTATAGGATGCTCTTGATAGACCAATTTTAAGTTGCCAACACTAACTTTCCCCTCCCCTTCCATTAGAACTTTACATGTGTTACGAACTGCTCTTCTGTAAAAATGAGTTTCAGTGTGATTAAGAGTCCTGAATTAATGCCGTTAGAAAACATTGAGTGATTCCTGGCAGTGGGAGGTAAACGTACCCTCATCCCCATTAAGGTCAACACAACCATCTACACTTGGATACTCGTTTTCAACTATGCATGAGCAAATCTGCATATTTCAGAAATGACATGCTTTACCCATAAATCTGCCCATGGTGCTGTGTCATAATAAAATGTACTTCCATACCAGATTTCATTGACTTGTACCAATTATTTTATAAACTATTACTTTTGTCATCTATATTTTAACTTTTGTCTGTTTGTATTGTCTAGCAGGATGTTTTAAAGTTATTTTAATTAAACTTAATTTAAATAAATATTGGGGGTTTATATACTTACATTCTGTCTTAAATGTAAAGTATTCAGTTAGGTGCCTACACTCATGGTTGCCTCGTAATAAAAACAATGTTGTTGGAAAGCAAATTTTCAGTGCCCACAGATAGAGAACACACTAAGAGATAGAAAAAAAATACAGATGTATAATTCTTAAAAAATGTAAAGTATTTTATATTTCAAATGTAAAGTATGCTTTTAAACTGATTAATACATTTGCTAATCTATTTTCAAAGATACTAAAGTAACAAAACTTTAGCTGTATAAGCAGTGCATATTCACATGCATGCACACACATCCAATGCTAGAAACTGGCACAACAAAACTGATCTGTGTTTGCCAAGCCTTCAAAATGTTTCCTTAATTCATTAGTTTGTTCCAAGTCTTTCATTGGTTCATCCTCGTATTTTAATAGTAGTTTTGTCTTTTTAATTGTTTCTTGCTCTTGGGTGTTTTATTTTCATTATACAATGAATATATTTATTTAATCTTTTGAAGCATTGCCTCATCAATAACATAAAACCACCTGCATTTTTTTTTTTTTTTTTTTTAATTTTACCAGATGTGTAGAGTGTGCATGCATGTGTGTGTTCCTTTAACTGTTTTTGACATTGAGTAGCAGCAAAGAGGCCATCTTATATGAATCAGTTATATAGTAGAGTATTCGTTATCCAAACACAGATTAAAGTGATGCGACAGATAAAAATCTTATCATATCTGATTAAAAAAATATACATGGATACACTGGTAGATAAGGTACAAGCAAAACATATGAAATGAATTAACCAGTGCAGAGTAGGACAATAGAATGAAGGGCAAAAAACTAGAGGCCAGCCATGGTCCAGTGGTTAACACGTGTGGTTACCACAAATAAAGATGCTATGAGTTCAAGCTTGTATGTTACCACAAAAGTACACGGCCCATTGTGAATAGTGGCACTGAAAATTGGACTGCCCTTAATAAATCAATACGTATGCAGTCGTAATGAATCTGCAAATGCACCTGATCTCAGCCTGTAGAGAATAAATGAAAATTTTAAAATTTTAAAACTAACCAAAAGCCTGTTCAGATATCAAGATAAGCACAGATGGTACTTTTTTTTTTTTTTTTTGAGAAATAAAAGGACTAAGTTTTAAAGGAGTGAAGTTAACTAAGTTTTCTTTGTCCCATTGGATAATTGCCTGGAGAAAATGGAAAATTTAAGGAATTGGTTGTGGGTATTTCAGAAGCAATTTGGGTATGGAAAGATTTCTCAAACTGGAAAGTGGAATGTAGTATGCTACCATCAGCAAAACTATGAATAAGATTTCCAGTCTGTGGAAGAACTTTGTTAATTGAGAAGATTAAAAAGATAGAGGGAGTAATTGTGCAGGCTGATATGAAGTTTTCTGAACAGTGCAGACGGTCTGCAGGAGTAGCTCATGGTGTCTCGTCAATGATATACAGGAATTTTTCTAGCAGGGATAAGGAGAAGGTGATTATCCCCTTGTATAAGGCAATGGTCAGGCCACACCTTGAGTACTGTATACAGGTCTGGAGGCCTTATTTTAAGGATGTAGAGCTGTTGGAATGAGTACAGAGAAGAGCAACAAGATTAGTGAATGGAACAAAGGGTTGCTCTCATGAAGAAAGGCTTAAACTTTGAAAATTACAATGTCTGGAGACTAGGCACCTGCGAGGTGATCTGATTGAGGGTGTATAAAGCCTTGAATGGCTGAGCATGCTCAATGCTGATGGGATTCTTCCTCTTGCTCCTTTAGCCAGCGGGTGGTTGATTGCTGGAAAAAACTTCCATCTGTCGTTGTAGAAGTTGATAGCTTAAATAGATTCAAGGCAGAACAAGACAAACATTTGGAGTGAGTGGATGGGTGAAATAAGGGTTTTTTATTATTATTTATTTATTATTTTTTTTTTTTAGCTGATGCTATATAAGCTTGCTTTCTTGCATCATGTGCCTTTGCTAATGCTAAGATGGAAAGAGTGGGAGAAAGAATTGAACCTTGGTAAATACCAGTATTAGTTGAGAAGTTAGAAGACAGAGTCACCTATCATCACTAGCAGTGAGTGGTCAGAGAGAAAAATGGGTACCAATTGCAAAAAACAGTTGGGCCAATAAGATGAGAGCCACTATTTAAAAGACTTTTATGGTAAATATGACGGTGTAAGAGTTGGCAATTGATGGATTTCTCAATTATTTTGGGAATAGATTTTTTTTTTTTTGTTAGTTGTTGGCGCATCAGCTTCTGTGGCCATAATGCACCTCCCAAAGTTTTTGCATTTTTATTCTGATCCAAACCTGAGGCGGGATTCGAACCCGTGACCTTTGGGTTGCCAGGCAGGCATTTACTCACCTGGCTAGCCCGGTCGGCTGGGAGTAGGTGAGTGCAATAGAAAGTTAACTGGAAGGGAGTAATTTGTTTCCCTTTTTTAGGAACTGGCTGGATATGAGAAAATTTCCAGGAGAAAGACACCAATGGAAATAGAAAGTATAAAAAGGAGACAAAGAACAGAAGCAAGCTCAGGAGCACAGGTTGTGATAAAACGTGGAGAAATGCCATCAGAACCTAGAGCTCTCTTGGCGTTTGTTCAGAAGAAGATTGTTCAGAATTCTTCTTCTAATCTTCTGCCAAAAAACCACAAGATTGCATGAAGTGTATTTGGTACGGTAGGGGATGATACATAAAGAATATTGATACAAAATAAGAGATTAGTAAGTCAACTTTATCATTATTTTTTATAGTTACAAAAATATCAAGGCCTGTTGAATTACTTCAAATACAAAAAAGCATCAACAGAAGAACTATGATACAAGCCAATAAAGGTTTCTTTGCAGAATAAGCAGGCACCCAGAAAGGCTCAGCTTGTCTATAGAATCTTATTCTAGTAGGGAGAAGGATGTCATTATTCCTCTTTATAAAATGATGGTGAGACCACATTTAGTATATTATATTTAGGTATGACAGCTTCACTTAAAGAAACATAAAACTTCAAGAGAAGAAAATAACAAACAAAATTCAGAGTCTGGAGACTAAACACCTTAGGTGTCTAAGAGCATTAGAGGAATGAGCAAAATGAATGAGAATGGTATATTTGTGCTGGAAAGGGAAACTTTTATTTGTTTGTTATTTGGTTTTTAGAAGCATTAGCAACTAAGGCCATATTGTTCCGGGATATGCGGTGGTCATTCCCTGACCTTTCCGCATTCTCCGTATTTGGTGGTGACGGGCTCGAACCCCGGTCTAATCAAGAAGAGTGTGCTACGCACTGCTGCTCCTTCCCACCTGGCTACGGAGGTGCCTCGGAAAGGGAAACTAGAACAAGAGCACAAATATAAAATTTGGGAAGCAAAAGATAACACTTCATGAAGTTTAGATACATACTGTTGATCACTGGAATAAGATGCCTTCCAAGGTAGTTAACATAGAATGTCCAGCAAAGTTTGATTTTAGCAAAACATTTGGCTCAGTACTGCATGAAAGGTTACTGTATAAGCTGGAACTTGTTGGAATCACAGGGAAAATCCTTAGATGGATCAATGGATGGCTGCAGGGGACAGAGGGCTGCAATTAATGGATACTCTTCATATTGGACTAATGTAAGCAGTGGAGTTCTTCAAAGATTGGTACTGAAACCATTTTTGTTTTTGGTTTTCTTAAATGACATCAATGAAGGGATAGAGAGTGTGATGTCAAAATCTGGAGATACAGTAAATCCTCGCTAATCCGGTTACAGTTAATCCAGATCAAAATATGAAAAATTCTGTTCAGAGCTGAGTGCTTTGAAAGACATGGGATTTAGGAAGGCAGATGAGTAACTCTCACTGCTCACTGATTGACTGCGCAGAAAGAGATGGAACATACATTACATTGAGTTGCGTGTTTTTCAGTATCGCTGTTGACTCTGAGTCTGATTAATGCTATTGCTTATATCGCTTCATTTGCATACTTCTTTATACGTATATACATAAGTTAACATATTTTATATAATTATGGTTCTAAAGAATTAAAGATGAAATAAAAAGTAAACATTTTACTTTAATTATCAATAACAAGCTCAAAGTGACAGAACAAATTGAAAATGGTGTTCCTGGAAATAAAAAAAATTGCTGAAGAATTTGGTATTGGCCAACAAGCTGTAGCCAGATATTAAAAAACAAAAAGAATCTATAAAGGCATTTCCTTTAAAATTCGATCTGGGGAGTGATAAAAGCAGTCTATCAAATAGATGGACATTTTACATTAAAAAAAAAACCAAAAGAAGTGTTTCTGGAAGAAGCTGAATTTCAGTGGTATTCACAGCAGTGATGAAATGGCATTGGCGTGTGACACCAGCTCCATCTTATAAATGTGTAAAAAGACAAAACATTTATCCTTCTGATGATGGATAAATGTATTCTCTTTTTATAGTTTTTAAATAAAGACTCTACAGTGATTTTTTTACATTTATTTTCATCAGCTCTGCCTATATCATTAAATTTCCAATTATTTGTGTTCTAGGTTTTTTTTTTTTTTTTGTCTTTAAGGGCTATCTTTTGCTTCACTAATCCAGATTATCTCTAATCCCCTAATTACTCCAGAATAGTGAGGGTTTACTGTAATGACAAAGACTGGTAGAGTAGTTAATGATTGGTGCCAAGCAGAGCTTCTTCAGGACAACTTAGATAGACTTTAAGGGAAGGTCGGAAAAGTTACAGCTATGTTTTAATGCAGCAAAATACAAGGTCTTACACTTGAGGAATAGAACTAAAAACATTAGAGGAAGAAAGGAATTTGAGATATAAGACAGTCATATTCTCTGAGCACTGTAAACAGGCAGCAAGGAAAGCCCATGGTGTCCTGCTGATGATTTACTGAACATTTCTTTGTAGAGATAGGGAGGATTCGTACTTAGAATACTGTATTCATGTATGGAGACCACCCAAAAAGACCAAGCTTCTTGGAAGGACCCAAAGAAGGGCAACATGTCTAACAGGATTGGCAAAGGGACATCCATATAAACAAAGACTTTAAATATGTGGGTTAGAGAGCTTAGTATATAGAAATCTTAGAGGTGAAAGTACATTGAATGAAGGTAAACTCTTCACCATTATAAATGATTCCAGAAGTATGGAGCCATAAATTCAAATTATGGGGAAGAAGTTTAGACTGTATTGCAGAGGTTTTCTTTTAACCAGTAAGCTGGTAATTACTAGAATAAGTTGCCTCCATGGATAGGTAGGGGCTTAGCGGAGAACAGGCATTCTGTGTGTTATCAGACACTCAGTCTAAAACACTGATGGATCCAATATCTTTCTATTTCAGAAGATTTAGGAGAAGTCAAGTTGGTTTGCCTCCCAAAAAAAAAATCCACTCATGCACACCTTCTCGATGGTAAGCCCTGTTATGTCACTTAGGTGGCAACAAATGTGTACAGTGGTTCTCTTCAAGATGAATGGTCAATGGAAATGAGGAAAAGACCAAACCCTCCAGCACATGACAGCACGACGAAACAAATGGCCCTCAGTCCCCAGCGGCTTTCACTCCCCTTCTTACGGCAGCGAGAGGATCAGCTTGAAAGCAGAGGGAGCTAAGAATCTCTGGGTATGACCAGGCTGCTATGCACGGAAACTGAACTGACCTGTTACAATGTAAGATCACTCTTTGGTGAAGATAGGATATTATAGCTGGAAAAGGAATTAGAAAATGTGAATTGGAATATCATCGGTGTGGCTGAAACAAGAAGAAGAAATGAATCACTTATAAGTTTATCAAATGGAAATCTGCTGTACATCAATGAAAACAGTGAAAGGAGCGAAGTGGAGTTGGCTTTCTGGTCCATAAAGATATAAAAAACATTTTGGGAATTCAAAAATACATTACCAAGGGTGTCAAAGACTACTGCTCAGAATTTCTAAGAGGTACAAGCTAAAGGTTATAATAATTTATGAATCAACATCGAGTCATGATGATGAAGAGGTTGAAGAAATGTACACCAAAATTGAGTCTTCTAGATGAGCAGAAAACCCACTACACTATCATTATGGGGGACTTCAATGCTAAGGTTGGAAAGAGACAAAACAGCGCAGAAAGGGGAACTATAGGAAATTTTGGATATTGGAAAGGGAAATGAAAGACGTGAAAGACTTGTGGAATTTGCAGAATCTCGAGGAATGTCAGTAATGAACACTTTTTTCAAGAAAAGGGTGAACAGAAAGTGGACATGGAAGAGCCCAAATGGATTAACAACTATTGAAATCGACTTCATCCTCACTAACAGAAGATATATCGTGAATGATGTTACCATCCTGAACAAGGTAAACATTGGAAGTAATCACAGAATGGTAAGATGCACATTTGATATAGATGTAAGAAAAGAAAGGAAAAAAGTGACTTGAGTAAATAATACGAAGGTCTTTGAGATAACAGAAGAGGAGATAAAGTAGTATTAAGCAGTAGTAATCCTCAGAAACAGAAGATATATTGTGAATGATGTTACCATCCCGAACAAGGTAAATGTTGGAAGTGATCACAGAATGGTAAGATGATACTATTGATATATCCCAATTTGTCTTGATATAGATGTAAGAAAAGAAAGGAAAAAACGGACTTGAAGGTCTTTGAGATAACAGAAGAGGAGAAAAAGCAGTATGTACTGGAACTTAAGAACAAGTTTGAGCTTCTGCAGACTGCTCAGGATCAAGATATCGACGAGGAATATTACAACTTTCTGAAAGTGATAAAGCCCAAGAAACCTATAGGTAAAAAGAAATCCAAAGAAGAAAAAATTAGTCAAGAAACACTTGTCACGATGAACTAAAGATGACAAATGAAGAACAAGATAAACATAGACAAGGATAAAATTGAGTATACTGAGTTATGCAAAGCCATTAGAAAGAGACTCAGAGAGGACATAAGAAGATTTAATACAAAAAAAGTAGAACAAGCATTAAGGGAAAACAAAGGACTTAAATCAGCAGCTATGAGCAGTAATACAGAAAGACAAATGATACTGAAACTGAAGAATAGTAATGGTGTACTTATAAATAGCACAGAAAGAATAATTCAAACAGCAGAAGACTATTATTAGAGAATTATACATATAATATGGTGTACTTATAAATAGCACAGAAAGAATAATTCAAACAGCAGAAGACTATTATTAGAGAATTATACAAGGAGCGAGGGAATGATGCCAGCAGTGGGGAAGATGGATCACAAATAATAACACATATGACATACCCGATATTCTTCCTGATAAGGTAGAACATGCATTGAATAAAACGAGGAATCAGAAAGGCCCCAGGGGAAGATGAAGTTATTGTAGAGTTGGGAGGAAGAGACATGACACAGAAACTTGCAAGACTTCACAAAATGCATTAAAAGAGGCGTGACGCTCAAGAAGTGGAATAATACAATCATAGTTTTGCTGTATAAGAAAGGAGATAAATCACAAAATTGGAAATTATAGACCAATTACTTGTTATCCCATATCTACAAGTTGTTCACAAGGGTCATTACTAACAGATTAGAAAAAATATTTGAAGATAATCAACCGAAAGAGCAAGCTGGCTTTAGGACAGCATTCTCAACTATGGATCACCTTCATGTAATACCAGAGCAAATGGAGAAAGCAAATGAATAAAAAAACACCATTATGCCTGGCATTTGTGGATTATGAAAAGGCATTTGACTCCATTTAGCATAAGGCAATGTTTTGGGCACTGGAAAGACAAGGCACAGATACCCCATATATTATGATTTTGAAGAAAATATGAGAATGCAACCTCCTTTATTAGATTAGACAAAGACAGTAGCAAATTTAAAATTGAAAAAGGAGTTCGACAAGGAGACACAATATCTCCAAAGTTGTTTACTGCTGCCCTTGAGGAATTACTGCTGCCCTTGAGGAGTCAATCTTCCATGATTAATGACTCCACTTTTCTGATTGTGCTGTCATCAATGGCTGCATGGGGACTACCTGGAATAGGCTCAGATTCTACCGATGTCCGACCACACCTAAACTGTCTATGCCAGTGCTTCACAATGCCATAGGATGGGGTTTGTTTGTTTGTTTGTTATTTGGTTTTTAGGAGCATTAGCAACTAAGGCCATATTGCTCCGGGAATATGCGGTGGTCATTCCCTGACCTTTCCGCATCCTCCGTATTTGGTGGTGACGGGCTCGAACCCTGGTCTAATCAAGAAGCGTGTGCTACGCACTGCTGCTCCTTCCCACCTGGCTACGGAGGCGCCATAGGATGGGGCTTCATCCTTATATACAACAGTCATCTCCTCATGGAGATGAGGAGATGACTGTTTCCCCTTCAAGAACAGATACCGGATTACAGCTCTGGCTTCAACTTTGTCCATGATGCTACTTCGTCACACATTCAGCTCTGTAAGAGAAAAACAAATTAAGACACAGGGCTGAAATTTTACACCTTTAGTACAGAGATATATAAGATGCTACACACAAAATATGACTCTGCAATATGTGGAAGAAGGTGAGGGCAATTCTTTATTGAACCACCCCCGTGGTTCAATAAAGAATTTAAGAAAACCTGGAAAACAACAACGGAGTTGGTCAGATGAAATTCACGAGTTGTGGATGATAAATGGATGGCACAAAACAGAAAGAACTGGAAAGTTGCTGGAGAGGCCTTCATCCTGCAGTGGACTGAAAATGGCTGATGATGATGATGGGTAGGTGAGGCTGACAGCTTAGGCAAAAGTAAAATTTTTTAGGAAATTAAAAGGTGAGCTGGATGAATACCTGTGTGAGGAGGGAGTCAAACAGGTAGTTAGTTTTATTTCTTTTCTTTTATTAGCTGGTGCAACGAAAGCTTAAGGCTTCCTCACACCATATTGCTAATACTAAAGTTCAAAACAAAGTGAGATTACTTTTTTTATGATAAGCAAATTGTGATAGACTTTTATTTTTTGGCTGATGCATCATAAGTTAGCTTCTTGAGTCATTTGCTTGGTCTTGCTTTTTGTGACCTGTCACTGTTTGTATATGAAGTAATGCAATAGACCTTGACATTTTCATAACAGCAAAAATAAAAATCAACAATGAACAATTTGTAAAACATTATACAAGAAGAAAAAACACTTTTACCACATATAAAATGGAATATTTTTTTAAATTCAGAATTGGGCATCTAACAACTGATTCTCTTGAAGAAAACAGTACTTACAGAAAACAAGTCAATCTCCAGTTGGGTGGCAAGTAACTGATATTTTTATAGAATAATTAAAAGAGTTAATTTTAAAAACATTTTAGAAAAACTAGGTAAGTATAATCTTTAAAAACTAGCTAAGTATTATCAATGATACTGATGAAAGCATACTAGACTTAATATCCAAGTTTGCAGATGATACAAAAGTTGATAGGGTGGTTAATGAAATAAGGATTGTATGCTAGTGCAATGAGATCTAGAAAAATTGGTCAGATGGGATAAGAAATGGCAATTGAAGTTTAATGTTGACAAATGCAGGGTACTGCATATGGGTAGCAGTAACCGCGGAGTAACGTACCAACTGTGCGGTACTACATTCAGGGTAGTGGAAAATGAGAAAGACCTGGGGGTAATTGTGCAGGTGGATATGAAGTTCTCTGAGCAATGCAGACAGGCTACCAGGACAACTCATGGGTTTTGTCAATCATTGGCTAAAGGCTTGATATACAGGAATTTTTCTAGCTGGGATAAAGAGGTGATTATCCCATTGTGTAAGCCAATGGTCAAGAAACATCTTGAGTATTGCATACAGATCTGGAGGCCTCATTTTAGGAAGGATGTGGAGCTTCTGGAATGAGTACAGATAAGGCAACGAGATTGGCGAGTGGAGCGGAACAAAGGGGTGATCTTACAAGAAAGGCTTTAGTTCTGCAAGTTGTAGTGTCTGAAGACTAGGCATCTGGGTGATCTGATTGAGGTGTTTGAATCGATTGAACAAGCTTAATGCTGATGGGATTCTTCCTCTTGCTTAGACCATACACATGAGGGGGCACAAATTCAAACTGAGGAAGGATGGTTGCAGAATAGATGGGTGAAAGTTTGCTTTTAGTCAACGAGTGGCTGATTGTTGGAACAAACTTCCATCTGTTGTTGAGGAAGTTGATAGTTTAAATAAACTGAAGGATAAACTAGACCAATGGTGGGCAAATGCAGCTCTTAGAGCCGCATGCGGCTCTTCGTTGAGTTAAGTGCCGCTCCCATTGAAAATTTAAATCCGTTTTTTTTTTTTATTATTTCAGAACTTTTTTCACTGAATCTTGTTAAATTAACTAAGTAACTAATATTTTGTTACACGAATTTTATGTTGTGTTTATTTATTTTTTTTTTTATGTCTAGATATTTTGCTATTTTTATTTTGATTATAAATAAATCCACGCGCATTTACACTGCTGGTGCCATCAGCAGTGTAAATTTAAAGTAATTTAAACTTGTTTACGGAGTGTCATTTTTCAGCGCTGTAAATTAATTTAATTATTTTTTTTCAATTTCAGACTTTGGAATTAAATTTATTTAAATTTTTTGATAATATGACCTCAGAAAATATCAAAAAACGAAAATACTAACAAAAAAAATAGAATCTTTCAAGAAGAATGGGTAGAAAATTTTGCTTTTATTGACAATAATGGAAAGTCATTGTGTCTTATTTGTAAAGTTACAATTGCAAACTATAAAGTAAGCAATTTACGTCGACATTACGAAGTACGTCATCTGCACTTTTCAACTCAATATCCACTCAATTAAAAATTGCGAACAGAGAAACTTTAAGTCCTTGCAATCTGGTCTTCATAAGCAACAAGGACTCTTGTCTTCTTTTAGTCGCAAAGATGACAGAGCAAACAAAGCTAGTTTTTTGATAGCTTGGAATATTGTTCGTGCCAAATGTCCATATGGAGAAGGAGAATTTATTAAAAGAAACTTGGAAGTGGTTAAAATTTTGGATCCAGATAATACAAAACTGCATAAATTGATCGCACAGGTTCCTATGTCACGCCGTACAACTGAGCGTCGTATTGGTGCAATTAGTAAAAATGTTGAAAACAGTTTGATGTGTGATTTGAAAAATTGTACACCATTTAGTTTAGCTCTCGACGAGTCTACAGACAGACATTCAGGATGTTCGACAATTGGCTGTTTTTGTCTGCTATGTATCTGCAGATGTAAATGTGAAGGAAGAAATGTTAGACCTAGTAGCTCTTATCGAAACAACTCGTGGTATCGATGTTAGAAATGTGCTTGATGAAGTAATGAACAGGTTTGAATTGCCTCGTGATAAACTTGTAAGTGTTGCAACTGACGGAGTGCCTGCAATGATAAGGAAAAACCAAGGTCTCATTGGTCTTTTAAACAACGATCCTAAAATTCCACGTTTCTTACCTCTTCATTGCATAATTCACCACGAGCATCTCATAGCGAAGTACGTCAAATATGAAAATGTGTGGAAGATTGTTTTGCAGATTGTGAATTTAATTAGAACAAACGCCAAAACACATCGTCAATTTAAGAACTTTTTAGAAGAGTTGCGAGTGAATGACGAAACAGATGAATTGCCCAGTGATTTATCCCTATGGTGTGTTGTAAGATGGCTGTCAACTTACAATATTTTGAGCCGTTTTGTGGAACTCCTAAATCCTATCATAACATTTACAAAAGAAAAAGGAAAAAAATACCCAGAATTAGAAAATGAAACTTGGCTTTCTGACTTAATGTTCCTTACAGACATTATAGTACATTTGCAAACACTTAATTTGGCTTTACAAGGAAAGGAAAAAATTATTATTGATTTGTCACAAACTGTATTTAGTTTTGAAGCTAAATTTCAGCTTTTTGTGTACAATCTGAAGAACAAAATATTTAATCATTTTTCCACGATAAAAGCAAATATAATTAATATCAAAGAAGAAAAGTTAGACGAATACAAAGAAAAATTGGAAGAATTGCAAGCAGATTTCAAACATAGGTTTGAAGATTTGAAAAGTTTAAAATCTACATTTGCATATTTTGTGAACCCATTTATTTGTGATATTACTGAAGATGGATTTCCAATTTCTTAAATAATACTTGTTGAAAAAGCGGCTGGGGAATTGGAGTTATTAGAGATGAAAGAGGACCAGGCATTACAAATGCAGCACAAATCTACTTCTATAATTGAATTTTGACAACTCGTGCCAGAATCAAAATATCCACATTTAAAGAAAGCTGCTTGCCATCTAATTTCAATTTTTTGTACAACATATTGCTGTGAATCTTTGTACTCCACAATGAAGTTCGTGAAATCGAAATATCGTTCACAGTTGACCAATCATCATCTCACAGAATTGCTGCGAACAGTTTTAACAAATTTTACGGCAAATTTCAAAGATTTGACCAAAGGTCTTCGTTAAATGTTATACTTTTTATTAATGCATTTTTATTATTAAAATTTTGAAATAATTATTTTGTATTTTCTTTCTCTTAATTATATTTTCTTATATATGTATAAATTTTACATAGCACTTAAGACTTGTGTAGAATATGTAATCATATTAATTAAATTTGAATTTGTGTATTTATTACTATGTAACTATGGTGTGGCTCTTTATAATATATGAAAAACCGGAATGCGGCTCTCATTGACCTCATGCGTGCCCACTCCTGAACTAGACAAACTATTGGAGGGTATGAATAGGTGAAACTGGAGGTGTATTTTTTTTTTTTTTTTTTTGTCTGATGCTGTATAATCTTGCTTTCTTCTATCATTTGCCACTGCTAATACTAATGCTATTGCTATATAATGCTAATGCTATAAGTGCACAAAACAGAATCACAAAAAACAGATGCCACCACTGTTGAATTAATAAAATGAAACAGGATCCATAAAATTACATTCACAGTATGTTGTTGTTTGTGCTAAATATGAGTGGCACCTAATAGCATCTTTGAATGAGCCAATAGGATTAAATTTAGGTCTATTTGAAACATAACACATACAGGAATTAGAAAAACAAATGGCTGAAATCTGAAAGTAAAATGAATTTGCCATTAAATTCCATTGAAGTAAACCTTTCATTTAATTTTATGGTTTTTCTGAAATTTTTGAAACCAAAAAACATTTCACATCTAATCTAAGAAAATAAACGCCTACCTCTATGCTAAAATATCCTCTGTCTACATAATCTCCAAGAAATAAATATTTTGTGGATGCAGGAGGGCCTCCTACTTCAAACAGTTTCATTAAATCATAAAACTGGCCATGTATATCTCCACATACTGCAATATAGCAAATATGAACCTTTATTATATTTAAATAATAGTAAAATACAATAATAATCAAAAACACAGTTTTTAACCATAAAACAGTTCAACACATGTTATAATTAAATAGTTCAGTAATTCTTACAAAAATTCATATTTTTAAATTAATATATATTGTGATGCCAAGTTTTCGGTAATCTTTTTTTTTAAACATGGAATATCAGTATTTTGATATTATGAAAATTCATTTCCAGAAATTAAATCTACACAGACATATTTGCAACTGAATTGTACAGAGCATTCAAACAGTCCTGTTACCTCCCCCACCTCCAAATTAAATGTGATAAATGCATATGAAGAGAAGAAAAAAGTCACTAACAATAGTTACTAACCTATATTCTGTATATCCAGTCATTTTCATATCAAAAAATTATGAAACCCTATGTGAAGTGAGTAAGAATCAACAGAGCACTGCTGGAGTGAGAGTACCAAATGAATCTCAAATAGCTTCTTTCAGTTCCTCAGTTGTGTGGCAATACCTGAGGGAAACTTTGTTTAATGAACAGTCACATTACAGATTTTTACTCCAGAATGGCCAGAGAACAGGGATAGGTGAAATTTACAAACAATGGACAATCCACTTATCTCAGAACACTTTGTTGGAATATTCCGACACACACATGCACACAAATAAAAAAAAATGAAAAGAGGACCCCCCCCACCACCACCACTGAAACTACACCTAACCAAGTAGTTCTAAATGTTCCACTTTGGTATCTTGACATTTGGTTGATAAAACTCCATAAAAAATTACAGCCCGAACAAGTCCATGATAGACACTATGCCACATGATAACGTGGTAAATTGTGTTGGCCATGCAATTCATGTATAAAATCCTACTTTTCACCAAAGTTGGTTGTTTTTACCCACCATGTATGATTCTCTATCATAGAATCAGACCTTATCAGTTAACCACTTAACACACATTTTTCCAATAAAATGTCCAAAGTTGGACCATCATATATTTATATGATGATCAAAACCTAATTTACTACACACATTGGGGCCCCTTGAGTCTGATCCTGACCAAAATTATTCTTTTTTGGTGAGGTGAGGTAAGGGATAAATCTGTTAGGTACATTTTCTCTGGTGTTCTCTTTCTAACTTCATCTTGAAACAAGATAGCCGCCAATGGAATCATAGATGAATCTGTGGAACTCTATTTACAGCCTGATAAAAATAAAATTTACAGATATTTTAATGGATTACTGCTTGGATTACTATTGGGGACATCAAACATACCAGTCACTATGCATTTTCTGAAAGTAAATGCATGTATTGCTATTATTGAACTATTAGTCACACAGTGGAAGGAGGACAGAGGTTTTTTTCTGTGCCGGCAAAAAAAAAAAAAAAAAAAATATATATATATATATATATATAAATAAAACAACAATAATAGTGAAGGAATAAAAATAAAGATAAAAAATAACAAAAGAAAATACAGTTGAACCTCTCTTTAACAGAACTTCCATATAGCAAATTTTTTTTGATTTCCCCCTTACATTGAAAATAGTTTCAGTATAACAAAGAAAATTTCCATATAACAAACTGACTTTGAGAGACCTGGGTACGCATTGTTTGCTCCTCTGATATTTAGGCAATATAGCTGATGCTGTAGAAAGCATGAATTAAAACCTAAACCATTCCACAATTTAGTGGTGCCCACAAAACCTATACAGCCGCCTTTCTTGTATCGAGAAGTTGCTTGTTGTTTGTTTGTTATTTGGTTTTTAGGAGCATTAGCAACTAAGGCCATATTGCTCCGGGATATGCGGTGGTCATTCCTTGACCTTTCCGCATACTCCGTATTTGGTGGTGACGGGCTCGAACCCCGGTCTAATCAAGAAGCATGTGCTACGCACTGCTGCTCCTTCCCACCTGGCTACGGAGGCGCCCTCGAGAAGTTGCAGTGGTCAACTGATATTTATGTGTCGACAGCAGCCACTGACAAAGATTAAGGCATATTCCTGACACAGACATTGGCTCTGAACTGGTCAACCTGTTTTCTACTGCAAGCACCCTATTAGAGGATTAGGAGACTGATTTTCCTTTATCCCGGAAATTCATCTGTTGTTTCACAGAAATGAGTCATTCACACTTTCACTAAATTTCACCTGTCTCTGTTTACATGGTAGTAGGTATAGGTGGTGCCTAAATCACCCTTGTTTTAGTTACTGTGCAAACAACCTTACAATTTCTAAGTGAAAATCCTCAAGTACAGGGGAAAAAATGGAAGTGCTTAATAGTGTAGAACGGGGCATTAAAAAAAAAAAAAGAAATCGTTTTAAAATTTGGTATCCCTACCAGTAGTGTGTCAAACCAAAACATGTCGATATCAGGGCCATTAATAAAAGAAAAGGCTATAAGGTATGCATCTTTTTTGGGGCATAAAACATTCCAAGCCAGTTCTGGTTGGCTGGACACATTTAAAAAGCACCATGGCTTACTCGAAAAAGTTATTTCTAGTGAAAGTGGAGATGTAATCAAAGAAGACTATACCCATTGGAAACAAACAATTTTGAAAAAAATTATGGAGGACTACAAGCCCAAAGACATATTCAACTTTGATGAAACAGATCTATTTTTTAAATGTCTGCTGAACAAGACACTGACTTTTAAAGGTGATAAATGTTTAGGAGTTAAAAATAGTAAGGAGAGAATTACAGCCTTGGTTGGTGCAAATATGGCTGGTAATGAAAAACTGATGCTTTTGGTAATGGGCAAAAGTAAACAATCCCGACGTTTCGAAGGAGTAAGGTCGTTAGAGTAGAACTACAATTACAACAAAAAATCTTGGATGATAAGTGAAATTTCTGAACAGTGGATTTTAAATTTCGATAGAAAAATGACAAAAGAAAACAGAAAAATCCTGTTGATTGATGATAACTGCTCTGCTCACCATCACTGAGTAATTTCAAAACTTATGAGTGTGAAGCTTGTTTTCTTCCCTCCGAATACCTCGGTCTAAACTGCAGCCAACAGACAAAGGCATTATCAAGAATTTGAAAATGTACTACCAAAGGCACATACTGAAAAAAATCATACTGAGAATAGAAACCAACCAACTTATAGATTTGTGGATGTGCATATCAGAGTTGGCAAAAGTGTGGAGTCAAGATGTGATGGAGACAATGATTAAGAACCGTTTCGCAAAAGCAGGCTAAAATGCCAGTTAACAGCGATGAACTACACTGGTGTGCAAAACTTAAGGACAATTCAGGTTTTCACCTGTAGCTTCTCTTTTCCCATATCCAGGGTGGCGTGGATATGGGAAAAGCATACCAAAGGAACCTCGCGAGGTACAGAAATGATGAAGGAAACAACAACGGAAACAAAACAATACAGAGGAACTTTATTCAAAAATGGCAACACAGCACTGGCTGCCATGATACAGATGTATCACTGCCAAAGATGGAACAAAGGGAAAGAGGTGGTCCTCAGTAGGAGATATGGCCACCCCTAATGGCTTTGCCACTGCCTGTCCATATTTAGAACAATGTTACTGATAAGTTCTTGCGGTAATATTGTCCATTCCTCTGCCAGCGCCATCTTCAACTGGTGAACATTTTCTGGTGGGTGTGGACATGCCACTAGGCATCTCCCCAGAGCATCACATATGTGTTCAATGGGATTTAGATCGGTTGAACGGGCAGGCCAATCCATACGAACAATGTCCTCACTTTCCAAAAGCATATCAACAGCTGCAGTACGATGGGGTGTGGTGTTATCATCCATAAACACAAACTCGGGGCCAATGGCACCTCGGAACAGATGCACATGGGGAAGGATTACCTCAGTACAGTACCGCCTTCCAGTGTCTGGAGTTGTGTACGTCAATCCAAGATAACGCCTCCCCAGACAAGAACACCTTGACCACCATATCGATCCCTTTCAGTGATGTTTGCAGGGTGACCGTGTGCCAACCTCTCACCAGATTAGCTAACGTCCAGAATTGCTGCTGAGAATGAATCTACTCTCATTAGTAAAGAGTACCTTACTGTCCAGTAAGGTACTCTTGCGCTGCTGTCCAGTCCTTGTGTTCAATGCACTGCTGTAAATGGGGTCTCCCATGGGCAGATGTTAAAGGGACACAGCATACTGGCCGTCGGACAAACAGTTCACCTTTGTGGAGTCGCCTGGCCACAGTAAACCACGATATCCTGCGTCCTGTGCAGCTGGTTTGCAATGGATCCCACTGTCTAGTGTTGGTCCCTCTTGGCCTGTAGGAGTATATAGCAGTCATCATTGGGCATTGTTTTCGTGGATGACCTCCAAACAGCTGTACCTGTCATTCTAAAGGCCGACCACGCACGTGAGACGATGCTATGGGTGATACTGAACTCTGCAGCCACACTCTTCGCACTTCAACCTTTCTCGAGCTTCCCAATTATTCAACCATGGGTAGTTATCCAGATGTTGTCTACTGGCCATTTCGTTGTCTGTAGCACTGTACGAAACCAATCGAATATCTGTAACAATCGTGCTCACCATTCGGTAATTTGCATATAACTGCTGAACTGCTGCTTTTATCTGTTTGTTTGTTGTTTGGTTTTTAGGAGCATTAGCAACTAAGGCCATATTGCTCCATCTGTTTATGTGAGCCCTCTCATCACGATTCATATTTTTGCATGTGCACCAGCTTTCTACTGAATGGCCACAGTTATGCAAATCGCCACAGGCTGTTTCGTTTGATTTTGTGGTTGTATCCTTCAGAAATAGTGTTGGTCCTTAAATTTTGCATACCAGTGTACTACAAGATACTGAGCAATCTTGGGAAGAACAAGCCAGAGGTTTGATCAGTGAGAAATTGTTCTTGATGAATTTTTTAGGAGTTGATAATGATGTCAGAGTAGCTGAATATCCGAGCGACTAACATTTTGGAAAGTATTCGAAGAACTAGTGACAATATCGATGATTAGTTGGATGAAAATGAGGGCAACAAAGGCAATAAGGAAAATATTAAACCTGCCAAACATGAAATGTTGGCAGCATGTGAAACTTTGCACCAAGGCTTTCAGTGTGAAGAAAATATATTTGGGTGTTTAATGAAAGGAGAACATTTTTTATGAATGACATACAATAAAATAGATTGTACAACAAAAAATAACCAAATATTAAAAAAATAATTCTTAAAAGTGTATTTATATATTGTGTGCATCATGTAAGTAGCAATTTCTTAATATGTATGTATTAATAAATTAACTGTTGTAGAATGTTAGAAAATTTATTCACTCCCACTTATTTCTGATTTATGTCTCATCTTTTACTATATTTCTGAATGTTGAATTACAGTATTTTTCATTGTTGGAAAGGTCATATTCCTTTACAATGAAATTTCTGTTTAATGAATTTTTTCAAGCGAACAATTGACTGTATTGACTTTCAAGCGACTGTATATAAAAAAGTAGATAAGAAAATTTACACTATTTATGTGGTTCCTGACCACCAAATATGGAAGATGCGGAAAGTTCAGGGAATGACCACTGCATATCCCAGGTGCAATATGGCCTTAGTTGCTAATGCTCCTAAAAACCAAATAACAACAATGTGATTCCCGCCTCACAACAAGGAGGTAAAAGGCTACCCCTTGAGATTTAAAGTTGTCCAGGTTGATGGTGACACACCCTGGGCCACGATCGTCGTTCACAATCCCGAACTGACTGTCACCAAAATCACTGATCTGTGTACTAGCTGGGCTGTGTGCGCCCATGTAATTTCACCACTGGGGCAATTCTACTTAGTTTCGATACACTGTCGACCGGGGGAAGATATTCTTCCTGCCACCCGATATCCACAGACCATCCAGCTACAAATGCCAAATGCAAAACTCATTATAGGGGCTGATGTTAACTGCACGTCCCCAGCCTGGCACAGCCGAACTCAAAATCACAGAGGAAATAGAAATGGCCAACGTCTTGAGGACTACTTGTCTAACAGCAACCTGGTCATTCTAAACAAACCTAACTGCCTGCCAACTTTCTCCAGTACCCTGTGGGAAGCTACAATAGATATCACCTTAGCCTCAAGCTCCATTGCTCAGCACCTTGCTTCCTGGACAGTCCGTGAGGACTGGACCACCTCTGACCACAGGGTGCTAACCTTCCAACTACACTGTTCACTAGTCACTCAACCAACCAACCGAACTCAACAAAGAAGATATGCCCTGAATAAGGCTGACTGGAACCTTTTTAAGGAGGAATTGACCAGTGCAGCCAGCCACTTCAATCCTAGCGGCCTCAGCCCAGACCAGCATCAATGCGCAATTACACAGCTTGTCAGTAATGCTGCAAACAAGGCTATCAAAAAGAAGAGATTCACACCTGGTGCTGTCCCCTGGTGGTCACCTGAACTCCAGACTCTTAGACGCGAAGTCATTTACCGACGAAAACGCTATCAACATGCAAGAAGAACATGGCCTCCAGAAGAAACAGAGGCTTTACTGCAGCAATATCGAGTGACCAGGAACCAGTATACCACAACAAGAAAACAGCACAAAAGGCACTCATGGGAAGCCCTGGTAAGCACTGAAGGGAACGCCGATCCCTGGGGGATTGTGTACAAAGTGACCACTAACAAGCTCCCCAGAGGCGAGGTCGTATCAACCACAAAATTACCGAACGGACTGTACACCAGATCGTGGCAAGATACTATCAATAATATTCTAGACGCTACATTCCAGCAGCCTGCTGACCCACACACACACCGGAACAGCTACAGCTCTGCACGGAAAATGAAACATATCACACAACTGCAATTGAAGAACCATTCACCACAACCGAGCTCAACTTAGCTGCATCTAGAATCAGAAACAAGAAGGCTCCGGGCAGAGACATGCTCGATCCAGAAATCGTCCAGAAGGCCATTGAACTTATTCCCACTACAATACAATTCTTCCCCACACAATGGAGGACTGCAATCCTTAGACTTATATTGAAGAATGCAACCAAACCACATGATCTGTCACAATCTTACCGGCCCATTGCACTGCTGCCAGTCTTCAGCAAACTTCTCGAACGGATGATCTCCCATAGAATAGAAGCCCACTACAATGATGCTGGTCTCTCCTCACCTAAGCAGTACGGTTTCCGGAAAGGACGCTCCACGATTGATGCACTGGAAACAATCATTGAAGCTGCTACCAACTGCAACTCCAAATACTTTCTACTAATCTCCTTTGACTTTGCTGGTGTCTTCGATTCCCTCTGGTGGCCCAGCGTCCTGGGCAGGCTCCGAAGAGCACATGTCCCAGAAAACTTATATAGATGCATCAAGACCTATCTACAGGATCGGCGAGTTGTCGTGTCTGCTCCCCACTGCAGTGTCTCCAGACCAGTCTTCAGGAGATGCCCTCAGGGATCTGTCCTGGGGCCTCTCCTCTGGAATCTGGTGCTGGATGATTTCCTGAACACCAAACTCAACAATGTACAAACCCAGGCCTATGCAGATGACCTGGTCATGCTCTTTTCTGCCAATAACAGAACCCAACTAGAAGCAACTGACAACCAGGCCATCTCCACCCTTCAAGCTTGGGCAGAGCATAACAACCTAAAGATCTCCCCAGAGAAAACCAATTTGATCCTACTAAAAGGCACCCTTGATTTGAGAAGACCACCCCAAATCAAGGTCAATGGTGTTACAGTAAAACTAAAAACAGAGCTTAAATATCTAGGTTTGATCTTAGACAAAAACCTTTCCTTCACTCCTCATCTAGACCAACTCAGGATTAAGATCAGGAAGTATGCTGCCCAAGTCTCAAGAGTTGCCCGGAAGGACTGGGGCTTAAAGAAGAGAACGCTGTCACTCTTCTATAAGGCAGTTTTCATCCCGATTATCACCTATGCTTCTGGAGTCTGGTACAAGAAGGCCAATACCGTAGTAAACAGATCGCGCCTAGGAACTATCCAGCGCTCTCTTCTCCTTCTGTCCTCGCGTGCCTGTCGCACTGTCAGCACCCATGCACTCCAGGTCCTCACTGGATCTCTTCCACTGGACCTGGAGATTGTTCGTCATGGGTTGCTCTACCAAATAGCCAAAGGAGGAGCAGTTACTTGTGCAGGTTTCACCACTGACCCAGCAAATAATAGAAACGCTGAAAAGAAGAGACTTAATGAACATCTAACAGACACCTGGCAAGAAAGATGGCAGACATCAACTATAGGCGCTGTCACCAAAAGATTCCTCCCTGATGTCAGGGCCTCCTACCCCCTCACACCTGTCTGGTTTTCACCAGGACTCTATGCTACCTACCTCCTCACTGGACATGGCTCCTTCCAGAAAAAACTACATGACTTCAGAATTTCAGACTCACTCCGCTGCCACTGTGGAGAGGATCAGACGTGGGAGCACCTTGCCCACAGCTGTGAAATCTACGAGGACTTCAGGAGGATCCTAATAACAAACCTACACTTCAACTACCAAAATCAAGAACACCTCACCCTACAGAATGAAGAAACTTATCGAGAGACTTATTTACCAGGCAGAAAGCGCTACCACCACCTTAGTATCCGAATCAATAGGTCATAACAACCATGACTGCCAATTGTTGCTACGCATCATTGAGCCATGGATGCTAAAGCCTTGGACCAACTTGCACAAGACTTGACCAGCAGTGCAATAAAAGACAAGGTCCGCACATACCTTGACAAATTCCTCATCATTGATTTCTGGACAAACTTCTCTCGACCAGATGTGACACATCTCATCAAGAAGAGGCCTAGCATCGATCCCTGGACTTGACCATCAATCTTGGACTCCCGGTTTTGACCACCCCCACTGTTCGTTCTGATGGCCTACTGGACCAGCCTTCAGTCTGGATGTGACACAGACTCACCAAATGGAGTCCCAATGACGGACCTGAACTAGACCTTACTGAACATGACCCATCCACCATAGCAGCATTCACACTGCTGGATTTCCAGCAAGTTGTCGGCTCCAACTGACTGGCCGTGCTAGCTGTACCTACCCTGAACTTGCGGAGTATATCTCTCTCTCATTTTTTTTTTTTTTTTTTTTTTTCGGCTTCTTTCTTCTGTTTCCTGCCATCTGTTCTTTTACTCCCCCCCCCCCTATTTTTCTCTTACAGAATGATTTTTTTTTTTTTTTTTTTTTGTGGGGTGGTGGTTTTCGTCCACCCGCCACCCCACTCCTCTCTCTGGTGAGGCACTGGGCATGCCACACTGTCATCAGGGGCCATCTTCCCTATTGGCCCCTTTCTTCTGTTTCCTACCCTCCAGTCTTCTGCCTTCCTCCTTTTTTTTACTTTTCTCTTGCACAACGTTTTTTTTTTTTAATTTAGTTTATATTTATATATATATATGTGTGCGCGTGTGTGTGTATATACATATATTTATATATACACACACACACACACGCATTCCCCACAGGTCTAAATCTAAAAACATCAAAATTACTGCCCGACCTATTTGGCCCTAGAACAAGTTATCAGCAAACAACCCTACGCTGTTAAAATTACAACCGTTGCTCAAGAAACAGCGATCATCTCATTCTCAAATCTGGTCCTAGCCACTGAAATCCCAGGAAAGTAGGTGGCAGGACCCGCCAGAGTACTCTAGCTACAGTGGTACACCCGGTCAGCCTCCCCGTGGCATGGTGTGGTAACGTCGGGTCCCACTAGGGGCTCGGCGGCTAATAGACCGGAGGAACAAAGGGCACAACACAATATACAGCACATGACCCCCACACACTTCAAATCTCTGGCCCCGACACAATGTACACCCGCGGAGATGGGAGAAATCCCAGGAGCCGTTAGACACTAACATACCTTATACCTTATCCAGTTCACCTTTGAATTTCTCCAAGTTGTCAGCTAAACTACCTGCACAAGTAACCTGTTCCAGTAATCAACAATATGAAGGCTAAAAAAATTCTGAAAACCAGTATAAACCTGTAATTTGAATTTACCTCCTAGTTCTAGAATCATTTATAATAGTGAAAATTTCACCTTAATTCATTTTACTATCCCCTCTGAGAGCCTTATAGACTTAGATTAAATCCCCTCTGAGGTGCCTAGTTGCCAAGCTCTGTATCCCACATAACTGAAATCTCATCTTATACAGTTGCCCTTTTTCCGATCTCACCATGTGGGATGCCTGTCTTTGGACCCTTTCAAGAAGCTCAATGTCTTCTTTTTAGGTGTGGTCTCCAGATCTGGACACAATATTCCAAGTGCATTCTTACAATTGCCTTACAGTGGGATTATGACCTCATATCTTTACAGGCTATTGTTCTATGATTTATTGAACTAGCCTCTAGAGATAGGAATGATGAAAAAGTCATCCAGTGAACAGAAAGCCAAATTATGAATATGGAGGGGGCAAAAAAGCTAATGTAGTTGAGCATTTATTTTCATTTAAAACAAAACTGAAACACTGAAATACACAGTGCTTATATGAGATGAATATGATGGATGAATATAGATACCAGGAATATGGTGTCAGATACATCAAAGATACACTAGTCATATGGAGATATGGGAGAAGAATTATAAAAATTTTTTCAAATGGTTTAACCAACAATATCCCAGATCATCTCTAAAATGAAGGTAGAATCTAACAATAAACTGGCTTTTCTCAATTACATATTAACCAGAGAGGGATGATGGAATCATCAGATCTGTACACAGCAAACACATGAAAACTGCGGTTATCCTCAACTTTAAATCTTCCCATGAACACTCCATCGAAACTGAGGCCATTGAATCATATAAACTTATTCCTTAAATTCTCTGGGTAAATGTGTGCAACAATAACTAATATAAAGTAAAATAAGACGATATCAACCATTCCAAAAATTGAAAACAATTTCAAATAAAACTAAATGCAGTTATTCTGCTATATTTCATGCTGTTTCAGTGCATTGTAATATACATTTTTATATTTTGCTCCCTTTGTTTTTCTATTAATATTTTTAAGAAAAAGTAAGCAAATACACACAATTCTGTTTTTAAGAGTATTATAATTGAAGATTTATTTTGATTAAAAAATAAAATATATAACTTATATATATTAACGGAATAGGAGAATGGAATGGTCTTCAGAAGAAGACCATTCCATTCTCCTATTCCGTTAATATATATAAGTTATATATTTTATTTTTTAATCAAAATAAATCTTCAATTATAATACTCTTAAAAACAGAATAGTAAAGCAACTGAAATTAGCATTAGTAGAGGCATATGATGCAAGAAAGTAAGCTTATACAGCATCAGCCAAAAAAAAAAAAAAAAAACCCCTTCCCATTACACCCATCCATTTGCTCCAAATGGATATCTAGTTCTGCCTTGAATTTATTTAAGCTGTCAACTTCTACAACAGATGGAAGTTTGTTCCAGCAATCAACCACCCACTAGCTAAATGCAAATTTCCGCACATCTATTCTACAACTGTCTTTCCTCAATTTGAATTTATGTCCCCCTCAGGCAATTAATCTGGGAAAGAGGAAGAATCCCATCAGCACTGAGCTTGCTCAAACCATTCAAGGCCTTAAACACCTCAATCAGATCACCTCGCAGGTGCCTAGTCTCCAGACACTAATTTGCAAAATTTAAGCCTTTCTTCGTAAGAGTAACCCTTTGTTCTATTCACTAATCTTGTTGCCCTTCTCTGCACTCGCTCCAGGCTCTACATCCTTCCTAAAATGAGGCCTCGAGATCTGTATACAGTACTCAAGGTGTGACCTGACACAAGGGGATAATCACCTCCTTATCCCTGCTAGAAAAATTCCTGTATATCATTGACAAGACACCATGAGCTACTCTTGTAGACCATCTTCACTGCTCAGCAAACTTCAAACCTGATTGCACAATTACCCCCCAGGTCCTTTTCATTCTCTACCATCCTCAGTGTAGTACCACACAGTTGATACTGTTACTCTGGGACTACTGCTACCCATACACAGTACATTACATTTGTAAATGATAAACTTCAGTTGCCACCTCTCAGCCCATCTGCTCAACCTTTCTAGATCCTGTTGCAGTAGCAAACTGTGATTAGTGTCATTAACAAACCTACCAACCTTCGTATTGTCTGCAAACTTAGACATTAAGCCTGATATACCTTCATCAATATCATTAATGAATACAGAAAACAACAATGGACCCTGGGGAACTCCACTAATAACATTAGACCACAAAGAGTAGTGTCCATTGAATACCACTCCTTGTCTTCTCTTACTCAACCATTCGTTTATCCATAGCAGCAACCTACTCTTAATGCCATACTACTCCAATTTGTACATCAGTCTTCATGTGCAACAGTATCAAAAGCTTTCCTAAGATCCAAGTATGCATATGATATTAAAATTATTCTTTGCAATCAGTTCCTTTGTGACCATATCATAGTATCCAATCAAATTGGTCAGACAAGACTTCCCCTTAACAAACCCATGTTGTGTCCAAACTATAACTGAAGTCTTTCCTAGATGGTTCTGCAGTGCTTCTTTAACCAGCACCTCCATTAATTACCATAAATTAACAACACCACAAAATGAAGGCCAAATCGCTTAGCCCATTTTTCAACTTAGAAACTGTTCCCATCTATCCCAGTGTATTACCATCCCTGCCACTTGGAAGTTGGGTTTCGAATTTATCACATATTCTTGTATTAAACACAAACTTATTAAAACATATAAAACACTGCATACTTATTGCAAAGTAGAATAGAAAAACCCCATTTTGTCAGACAACAAGTTGTTCTTTCCATAAATGTCCAGATAATTATTACATTCCAATATTATATGAATGGCTAACTCACAGGTATATAGGCCACTTGCAGACAGGCCAAGCTGAAACAGTCTGAGTGCTAGGCCATGCCCAGTAAAAAGAAAGGTTGCCTGTAAACCCGAATTGCAACCAAGGTTGCAATTTTATTATTTATAATTCAAACATCAGGGATGAATCTGTAGGTCTCGTAATACTTTACAAATGTGTAAGGGGTCTCCACTGTACAACTGTATTGGCAAATTGCCGACCAGGCTAGCCGGGTGTGTAAAGTTACTGCCCGGCAACCCAAAGGTTGCGGGTTCGATTCCCGCATTGGGCTTGGATATCATGATGGTGCTGTACTATCTGGTTGGATCTCACAGCCAAGATACCTGAAGGAAGCAGGAAAAAACTGGTTCCTTCGTGTATTGCTCACATCATATGATAAAAAAAAAAAAAAAAAAAAAAATTGGCAAATTCAAAACAATTATTTTTGTTATTCTCTCATGTTCATTCATAATATTGAGAGAATATAATATTTTCACCTGAGCAAAACCTAATGCTCACGACATCAGCTGCTACCTATGAGGGCTTCTGGATCAGTATGTTCTCAGGTTGTTTGTCAACTTTAAAGGTGATTTTTCTTCACTGTGGTAAGGCGGAACACTAAAGAGAATTAGAATTCCACCACACCACAATGAATCAAAAACATCAATTGCAGTCCACAAACATGAGGTTGTAACGACTCAAAAAGTCATCAAATATCATATTACCATACATATGACATCATCCTCTGATTTCCCTTTCTTGGAACTATTTTACCTAATGGAGGATAAATTTGTTTCACCAAATTAGACTATACTAATTATATTACAAATTAGACCATGCTATTATATTCAATCATAAATAAAGTAAAGCAAACCTAATAATAAAAAGGTTTGCAGGAAATCTCCCTGCAATTGCATGTAATGCATCCTTTGAAAGTGTGAAAAGTTTGGATTGCACTTCGAAGAACAAATCTCTGGGTTGCAAACAAATGTTTCTTTAAAATGGAATTACTAGCTTTCAAAAACCAAGAACCAGAAGCACTGGTAAAGATGGGGACAAATAAGCATCCTTTCATTCCCAAATCCATCCAAATAATTCTTCTGACTATGGCACAGAAGAGCTTAATCTTATTTTTTAAGAACTTAAGATGTTCTGTAAAGAAATCACTCGTCTAAGTACAACTCGAGTATCTCACATTAGAAATATACTTCAGGGAGACCTCTTGGAACCTTACTAAAATCAATTCATGATCAGGCTGCCCTTGGGTAGCACATACAGGCTTTTTAAGTGAAAACCAACTTATACTTTTTACTTCATGTGTACCTTTAGCAATATGTAAGCCATATTCTCAATTTCAGCTCTAGAGTTACCATACACTATATCACCAAATCATCTGCATGAGTGACCGAGTTAGCCCATGAAAAATCTTTAGTCAGGTTGATGTTCATTTCAAGCACACAACCTCAGGACAGACTCTTGAGAACAACCAAGCTCAATATATCTCACTTGTTCTATATATGTGTGGTTCTAACATAAAATTTTTCTATCACTGGAATAGCTCTTAAACACAGATTTCCTGGACAACTGATTGAGTTTCAGGTCAGTTGTTGTTATTAAAGGATTTTAGGTGTGTCGGCAAATTAGACCATACTGTGCCATATTTATGTCTGTACTCTGCAAGTGTTCTGTGGTCAATTTGCCTGTGGTCGTATTTAACTGAGTTTCCAAGAGAGAAAATCGTGCAAGTCTTGTCAAAAACTAACCACTCAGCCATGTTGTGAAAAGAGCCCATAAAAATTCCTCACATCACTGATGGGATTCGAACCTGGGCATTTTCTACCTAGTGTGGAGAGGATAGTGCTTATATGCACTGTGGTATCTATGAGGGCTTCTGGATCAGTATGTTCTCAGGTTGTTTGTGGACTTCAAATGTGATTTTTCTTCACTGTGGCAAGGCGGAACACTAAAGAGAATTAGAATTCCACCTCACTACAATGAATCAAAAGCATCTTTGCAGTCCACTAACAATATGACCATTTTACCTAACAGAGGATAAATTTGTTTCACCAAATTAGACTATATTAATTATATTACAAATTAGACCATGCTATTATATACAATCATAAACCAATTGATAAAAACAATCATTCATAGATCTGGCAATAGCCAATAACAAACTTGGACTACCTGAGGATGTATAAGGGCTTTCTCAAAAGTATTTTCAATGGTCCTGATTTACAGATGTGGGGGAATATGGCTTCTCATAAAAGGAATTATACAGATCAAGAAGCACAACAGGTCAAAGTTTATAAAGTTTTACTACTTATGCTTCAAGAAATGTAATCCAGGAGCCTCATCCTTAATAAGATCCTTAACAACACTTTATGCTGTTCTTCATCATTATCCTCTCCAATATCTGGGGGAACAACTCAGAGAAACCTACAGAGTCATTTTTCGTAGTATAATTTATATTTTCAAATTTGTACTTTTCGTCATTATTTTCAAATCCAAAGATCGTCATTACCTTGCATGCTTGCAAAATTCTGCCATTACATTTCTTGGCATCATTAATCAGTTAATAAGAAGGTGAGCATTTCCTAGAGGAAATTCTCACCTTCCTCATGACCCTCACCTGATATTCCAAGAAGAAACCCACATGCAGCATATGCTGTTCCTCACTATGATAGCAATGCTGAGGGTGAGAAACTAGTTATTTACCCTCTGCATGTAATTTTTGCATTTTTATTGTAGTATTTTTAGATGTAATTTTTTAGTGTATAGTGTGAACAAGTGGTTCACATTTTACACTGAAAAATTACATTTTTTAAATCTGGTTATTTATTGTTCTGCAGGTACTATCACTCATTTCATGTACATCATATATTCCAAAGTATGTTTCATTTGAACAACTCTTATAAATCAAAAGAAATGGAGTAATTTACACTCTATACTGCAACATCCTCATGCAGATAACAATGCTATTTTTGTTAGTTCAGAACACTTTAGCAGGACACATTGATATCTGCCCTACTGAAGTGTTCTGAACCTATAGCTGTATATTATTGCAAAAAGCAGGGGAAAGGGGTGGGCAAGTTCTTAATGAAGTAACTGCTATAACAAAAAAAAAAAAAAAAACCAGACAGGGTTACCTGTTACAGGAGCTTCTATGTCAATCATTGTTTTTTCTTGCCTTAATAAAGCAGCACCTTCATTTATAATTCGCAATGCTGCTGATTCTTCTATCCTGCCTTCAAGAATAAAATGCTGTTTAAGAACATCAGTTCGTGGTTTTCCTACTTTGGAATCAAACACTTCACTTATTGTTAATTTATGACTAGGCGGAAATGGAACACCTAAAGGAAGAAAAAATATGAAATCTTTAAGTATCAAATAAAATAACAAGCAACTTACTACTTCTACATTATAAGAATATCAATATTCTTTTTTTCTTTTGAAATGAATTATACACCATTTAACATGGTATGATGGTTCAACATAACACAAGATACACAAAAAAGAATTGAAGGATAAACTTATACAGCCACTACCCGACTTACGTAAGGATTGTGTTCCGCAAAACTCAACGTAAGTTGGAATTTCCCTAAATGCTTATGCAGCTCTCACAAATTTGATAGAAGCAAAAAATAAATGTTCGACAAACATGTAAATAGAATTATTCAATTTTTTTATTTCATGTGTAGGAAAAATTACAATAGTGTATAAAATTATAAAATTACAAAAAAGAGAGAGGAGACATGCATAACGTCAGCAAGTTTTACCTTCCGCAGCGGTGTGCTTATTAGCACACCGCTGCGGAAGTTGAAGGCTGTGGAGAAGGGTTTTTTTTCCCGACACATCACAAAATTTCTCTGCAGCTGCAGAATTGGCACTGGCAACTTCACTGCATACTTTAATGTTTTGGAATGCTTTGAGTGATGAACCTATTAAACCACCCACTGACTGCCACAAACTTGGCTTGGGGTTCGCCGTACTTATCCTTAATATCTTCATAAATACTTCTTGCTTTTGCTTGAATGGCCATTGGACTCAGGGGCACTTGCTTCTGAATTTGATTTTCCATCCATATTATTAATAGCTTTTCCACCTTTGATATAGTACCTGAATGCTGTTTTGTGATCACTGTGGATATTAAATGTGTTGATCCTTTAACATGTTCTTTTATACATGCACTGTACCTTAAAATAGTATTCACTGTTGAAGCAGCGAGACCTAATTCCGTGCAACAGATGACAAACTTTGTCCTGCTTCAGCAGGACAAAACAAAATTGATTTAGAAATGAAGATGATTAATTAAGAAGTATGAATACTTCTTAATTAATAATCTTCATTTCTAAATCAATTTTGTTTTGTTTCCTAGCACTGCCAGCACTTTCCCTTCACCATTGTAATAAGTAAATAGAAATGAAGAGAAGATTCTGAAAATTTATTTATGTTTTTTATATGATTAAAGATTTCAGTGAAGGGGAACTCACTTCACCATAATACTGTAACATAAAAACCCATAGAATTCCAATTATCGGTATTATCGCAAATGCAATAAGATCGAGTTTACTACCCATTTATATTAGACTGCACTAACAGAAAAGCCCAATAAACCAGAAAGTGCAAATTGTTTTATGGTAATGACCACCAGATCTATGTTTTAAAACTCATTGATCGTTCAAAATTGATTCTTATAATGGAACATGTCATAACGATGAAAGTGTAGTGCAATTTCCATTATAAAAATAACCTTTCAGAGAGATAAATAGCTTAGTTATATAGCGAAAATTTCAGCTTCTGGATCCTTGGAACCAATTACCAAATATAAAAAAAACCAATGTGTTATTGGGTTCACATTACAATATTTTCATGATACCCCTATTTATTCCTACAGGATGCAAAATACGTTTCCACGATTTTTTTAAGTTTGCACTGGCCAGCAAAAACTTGCATAAAATTGAATTTCTGTAAGTCGAATATTATGTAAGCTGGGGAGTGGCTGTACATTACTATTACATTATTATACATGAATGGCATAAGCTTGTGCAGCATCAGTAGACATGGTGTGCTGGTCATCTTCTCCCAAGCCCAAAAAAGCAAGACAATCTTGATCCAATGTGAAGATCATGCTTAATCATATTTTTTGACTCACAGGGCTTTATTCATTAAGAATCTGTTTTGCATGACCACACAGTGAGACAAGAATATTAAAAAAACAGTCCTACAGTGATAGCAAAATGCTGTTCAGAGAAAACAACAGAAAAGTGGGCTTCAGGGTATTGGAACAATCCATAATTGAAACAATCAATTATGGCCAATAATCAAATTAATCGATTATGGTATTTTCCTAATTGGTTATACAAAAATTAGGTTATTATGGAATCGACAAGAAAAAAAAAATTCAGTGGAGAGATTCAATCTGATTATTGAAACTTAGGAGAAAGTGGTACTACTACTCGGTAAACAATTTCATTCAGTCGCTGTAGTCAATTTCATAATCAACAAATCTGCATATAATTGATTATGAAATTGTCATAATCAATTATTGTAGGCCATTGTTGTAGATTTCATAATCAATTATTAATCATTCGATTATGCCTCTCTACTCTAACGCTGACCATTCAAGAATTTCTCCAAGGCACTCCATCACTGACACTTAAGGACATTACAGAACATTTGTTTTTTTAACCTTCCATCACTTGAGCCCTCAAATTTAACAAAGAAGGTTATGTGACATCTGTGAAATGCTCCTCTTTTTTTTATTATAAAAAATTTCTTTTTGCTGAATTGAAAATAGCATTCTATTAATAATGATTTGCTAACCTCAATTAAAAAATATCGAATCAAAATAAACGAGAAACAAATAAAATTTTTATCATACTTTTCAGAACTTTCATATTATTAATAGTGGCAAATAATGCAAGAAAGCAAGCAAGCTTATATAGCATCAGCCAAAAAAACCCACACACTTCACCTATCCCTACCCTTCAAGAATTTGTCTAGTTCTTCCCTGAATTTATTCAAACCATCCACTTCCACAACAACAGATGGTAGCCTATTCCAACAATCAATCATCCGCTGACCGAAAGCAAACTTCCGCACACCTATCCTGCCTCAACTTTAATTTATGTCCCATCACGCATGTAGTCTCAGGAAGAGAAAGAATGCCATTAACATTTAGCTTACTTTTCAAGGTGACACATCTCACAGACTGACATCTCACAAATACATGGGGGAATTTGATCTCATTTACATATGTACTACTGCAATACATAAATGAGATCAATATTACAATACATAAATATGTATTGTAATATTGATCTCATTTACATAAATATGAGATTATTTTTACATGGAATGTAAAAAAATTAAAAGAAATATTTATAAAACTGGTCACTCTCAAATACCACACTAGCAGCAGAAAGCTGAAGGTATCTAGCACTTCTTGAACAATATTACCATAATTTTCTTCTTTAATGATGCCTAGGAAATTGGTGGCCATTTTAAAATGATGCATTCTTTTTCAACTGGGTCCAATGTGACTAACTTATGTTTTCTAACTTGTGGGCAAAAAAAAAAAAAAAAAAAACCCACAATATCCTCTAATTTTCATTTCCTTATTCCTTGATTCTCACACTATAAATACAAAATTCTATCATTACATCCTTATTCAAGAAATTTACCAATTTTTTCATCTGATCTAATTTAACGTGGAGGGAGACAAAAACTTTGTTTATAATTCTGTTGCAACACATCTTTCTAAACTGGAACTAAGCTCTCCCTAAGAGGCCATTCTTGAACTACATAATGAGTCTTGCTATTATTAAAAAGCTAATGACAGTTAGGAAAACTCATTAAATAAAGTGTTTTAAACAAGCTGGTGCTGAATGAAACTTTAGTATTATGATGACTATATGATGCAAGAAGGGAGACCTTTTCTGTATCTGTAAAAAAAAGGGGGGGGGGGAAACCTCTTATCATTTACACCTTGTCAATCCAATTGTCAATTCAATTGTCAATCCAATTTTGCTTTGAAGTATCTTATCAAACTCTTTGCTTTGAATACCATGGCAGGAAATTTAGTCCAATGATCTACAATTTATCACCCAAAAGTAAACTTCACAAAATCCAGCCTTCTGTGCCACACAGTATTTTGTATTTATGTCACCTGGTTCTTCTCTCTCCTCTACTAGAGAAAATATACCTCCTCCTCCTTCATTTTACTGATTCTCCTCAGGAATTTATACAGCTCTATCACATCACCCCCACAAGATGCCTAGTTGCCAAGCATTGCACTCTACACTTTCTAAATCATTCTTCATATGGACATCGAATTGCATCCCTTACTAACCTTGTTGTCTTTCTCTGAACTCTTTATAGAAGCTCTATCTTTGTCTTTCTTCTAGTATGGCCTTCAGACTTGAACACAATTTTCTAAATGCAGTCTCATATTCATATTATATAATATCGGTGTAAATAATGGCCTTGTGCATTTCATCTACTAATACAATATTATATAAATGGATAATGACATCCTTTTCCCTAGCTGTGAAGGTCTTAGATATCACAAACAAGATATCATGTGCCTTCCTAACCAACTGTTTATGCTGCATGAAAAATTTTGCATCTATCTACTCTTTCACGTCTGACTGCACAATTACCCCAGGTCTTTTTCATTCTCCACTTCCCTGAGTATAGCACCACACAGATTTCTTGGTAGATTTCTCATGGGTAGCAATAACCCATGAGAAATGACCTGTTCTGGCAGCCCGGCTGCACTGCTCAGCGAGCAGTGCAGCCGGGCTGCCAGAACAGGTCATTGAGTCTTATCAATGATATATACGAATTTTTCTAGAAGGGACAAGGAGGTGATTATCTTGTTATACAAGGTAATGAATGACACCTTGAATACCGCATACAGGTCTGGAGGCCTCATTTTAGGAAGGATGTAGAGTTGCTAGAACGAGTACAAAGAAGAGCAGCAAGATTGGTGAGAGAAACAAAGGGATGCTTTTACCAAGAGAGGCTTAAGTTCTGCAAACTGCAGCACCTGGAGACTAGGCACATGCAAGGATATCTGACTGAGGTGTATAAGACCTTGAACAGGTTGAGCAAGCTCAGTGCTGATTGGATTCTTTCTCTTGCTCAGATTAAGAACCTAAGGGACATTGACTAAGGAAAGACAGTTGTAGAACAGATGTGCGGAAATTTTCTTTTAGCCAGCGGGTAGCTGATTTCTGGAACAGTCTTCCATCTCTTGTAGTGGAAGTTAAGAGCTTAAATAAATTTAAGGCTGAGCTGGACAAGCATCTGGAATGAATAAATGAGTGAAATTTGGGGGGGGGGGGTTGGCTGATGCTGCAGAAGCTTGCTTTCTTGCATTGTAATTGTATGCCTCTGCTAATGCTAACTTGAACTACTTTTAATTCCACTTTCCCCATCTTATAAATAACTCCTGGGCTTCTGTACCCTAGGAACAAAACCTTATATTTAGAAATTAAAACTTCAGTTGCCATTTTTCCTTATGTTAAACTTCAGTTGCCACTTCTCATCCCATCTGCCCAACTTTTCTAGATCCTGTTCCAGTAGCATACTGTTTTTACTGTCATCAACAACCCTGCCAACCTTTCTATCATCTGCAGACTTGGACATTAAGCCTGGTATACCTTCACTGATATCATTGATAAATACACAAAACAACAATGGGTCTAGCACCCAACCCTGGGGGACTCCACTAGTAACATTAGTCCACGTAGAGCAGTGTCCATTTATTAGCACTCTCTGCCGTCTCCCATTCAACCATCCCTTTATCCATTGCAGCACCATGCCCTTAATGCCATACCGCACCAATTTGAACAGCAGTCTTTCATGTGCAACAGTATCAAAATCTTTCCTGAAATCCAAGTATATGATATCAAAATTATTTTTAGCACCCAGTTGCTTTGTGATCACATCGTAGTATCCAATCAAACTGGTCAGACAAGACTTCCCCTTCACAAACCCATGCTGTGCCTGAACTATTACTGCAGTCTTGTCTAGGTGATCCTGTTTCACCTTTTTAACCAGCGACTCCATTATTTTCCCCGGAACAGACTAACAGGTCTATAATTATTTATACCCCGTTTGTGAATTTGGGACACATTTGCACATCTCCAGCAAATGGAAACCTCCCCTGACTCTAAGGATGCTCCCATAATTATGGCTAAGGGTTTGCTTACTTCATTTGCAGCCTCCTTCAATACAACCAGATAGGTTTCATCTGCCCCAGGTGCCTTTTTTATGTTTAACTTCAATTTTTACGTTTATGTTTTATGTTTAATTTCTCCTCCACTTTGCTCTCAGTTATTACAAAATCACTTAGCTTCCTGTTAGTTTGATAAACTTCTGACATTCCTCTCCTTAAATAACTCCTCATGTGTGAATGTAGATGCAAAATACTCATTCAGTTTATCAGCCACTTGAGAAGGATCATTAATAGTCGAACCATCTATATTAAGTGGACCAATCTGATTCATCTCCTTCCTTCTAGAGTTTACATAAGTAAAGAATTCTTTGCTATTCTTCTTTACATCCTTTGCCAAAGATTTCTCATAATCTGCCTTTGCCTGCTGAACCTAATTTGTGACTTGATTACAAACTACTTTATATCTGCTGTAGGCTTCTATGTTGCCTTATAATTTATATGCATCCGATGCATTTTTCTTCTCTGCCACGAGCCTCATTAATCCATCTGACATCCATTTAGGCCTGAACCCTGAACAGTATTTCTTAGTTGGTATGAAAAGCCTAGTAGCCTCCAAGATTAAGTCCCTGAAGGCTTCCCATTTAGAATTCACCATTGGTAACATCATCAGTTGATCCCACTGTAGTCACCTTTTCGAAAACAAAAACCCTTCCCTTTATCCTTGAAGTTACATCTTTAATAAATTCCACATCAGTACACTGTGATCACTGTCACATAGTTTATCTTCAAATTCTTAATGCATGAATAATCACTGTTGATAATCAGATCAAGAGTGTTACTCCTTCTGGTTGCCCCTGAAACATGTTGCTATAGAAAACAATCCTCCAATAAATCCACAAAAGTCTTGTTATAGTGTGCGAGTGACCAATCCACAAGTTTCAGTCAACATCTTGAAAGTTAAAATCCCCCATTACTAGACATTCTGATTTACTGGCCCACTCTATTTCTCTGCACAACTGTTCGTTATACTTATCAGAGTCATTAGGCCTATAACATACTCCCACTCTCGTTTTCCCTTTCCCAGTGTTTATGTCACACATTTCTTAACTCTAATAAGTAGTAAATTTTTTACATGCCATTCTACAAAGCCACACCATGCAAGAACAGCTCTGATCTTGGTAATTTCTTTAACTAGCCACTCCCCCCCCCCCCCGCAGGTACACTACGAGGAGACAAGACTTTATATAGAACGTTCTAACGACAGTATCAGACAAAAAAACTGCACCACCTTAAAAAAAGTAACATTTGTAGTGAAACGTATAAGATATTGTTTGATTACAGCCATTTTGTTTGTCGCAAAGCAAAGGTATTGCATCAGATAACGCTTCCATTGCATTAGACAGTAATTAAAAGGTGTTGAAACAACCGTTTCTATAAATATGGCATTGGAAGTGTATACACACTCATTAGTATCCTGTTTTGTGGAGGTGTAAGTTGCTGTTGTTGTTATTTGGTTTTTAGGAGCATTAGCGACTAAGGCCATATTGCTCTGGGGATATGCGGTGGTCATTCCCTGACCTTTCCACATCCTCCGTATTTGGTGGTCACGGGCTCGAACCCTGGTCTAATCAAGAAGCGTGTGCTACACACTGCTGCTCCTGCCCACCTGACAACGGAGGTGCCAAGGAAGTGTAAGCATAGCTCCATATGTTCAGTTGACTCAAAGAAAAAAAAGTGCAGCTGTTGCCCTACCCCAGGAAAGGCTTTCTACACATGCTATCGCTGATAAAATAGGCTGCCACTAGTCAACAGTATCCCGGGTGCTGAAATTAAAGCGTGAAACCGGTGATGTGAAGAGAAGATCTGGATCAGGCCGTAAGAGAGTGATTACACCTTCCCAAGATCGATATTTGAAACGGCTATGCCTCCGTAATTGCCATGCTATGTTCCTGATCTAAAACTGGACTTTGAGATGGCTTCTAGCGTTGAAACAAGAGCACAAACTGTCCAAAGATGACTTTCGGAATGTAGTCCATATGCCTATCGGCCCAAGAAGAAGCCTTTGCTGACCCAACAAATGAGGAAGAATGCCATGAAACTTGTGTTTTAGCTTGGGCTAAAACACAAGTTTCATGGCAAAAGAGCAATGGGATACTGTCATCTTTTCTGATGAATCAAAATTCAACCTTCATAACTCGGATGGGAAGCTATGTGTCAGAAGATGAAAATCGGAGGCATACCATCCTAACTACATGGCACCGACTAAAGTTCCCTGCCGGTTAGATGATCTGGGGATGCATAACAAGCAAAGGGGTGGGGTGAATTAAGTTTATTAACGGAACAGTGAATGCAGAAACCTATAATGCTATCTTGGAGGAGTGCCTGAATCTGGTTATTAGGGATCACCACACAGACGTCCAAAACTGCATTTTTCAACAGGACTCGGCACCTTACCACACAGCAAATTAGTAAGTTTTATGCTATTTAGATTTAATGATGAGTTTGTCTTCTTATCTCACAAAGCTTAAAACATACTTACATCAATGTTTTCCCTCGTTTTTCTCCCTTAAGGTGCAGTCATACCTCAGAAATGCTGGCATTACAGTGTTGAACTGGCCCGGCAACAGTGAAGATTTGAACCCTATTAAAAATTGCTGGCACACAATGTCATCTAAAATTGCTCAGAAGGAGCCAACAAGTAAGTTTCAGCTGCAGGAGAGCATTGTGAGGGTGTGGTACCACAAAATTGGGCAACCGTATATCCAGAAGTTGATTAACTCTATGCCATATCATTGCAAGGCTGTAATTGCAGCTTGAGGAGGAACAACAAAATATTGAGGACTTATTTTGCTGATTTACATTACATAACATAACAGTATTATATACTGATTTACAGTATATAATATTGTTATGATAACTTGTCATTTCGGTCTGTACACGTAAATGCAATAAAATGTAAATTTGGTTGTCATGATTGCCATTTGCATGATTTCTCATATTCTATTAATTTACACATTTTACCCTTTGGGAAGATAAAGGATAGCCAGGAAGACAGAGAAGCATATAAATTAGCAAAAAAGGGCTGTGGCAATAGCAAAGGCAAGGGCAGTGGACATGGCCTATGGGGAACTGGAAAGGAAAGATGGAGATAGGCAATTGATGAGAATAGCCAAAGTGAGAGACAAGACATCAGACTTCTCATCAATAAAACAGATAAAAGATAAGAGGGGAGTGGTTATACAGGACCAGGAGAAGGTTAAGGAAAGGTGGAAAGACTATTTTAAGAAGTTATTAAATGAGGAAAACCCCCCAAGAGCATTATGCGAGGATGGAGAGACGAATGGAGTAGTGGAAGGCATAAGCAGGAAAGAAGTGGAAAGCGCACTCAGAAAAATGAAGAGGGGGAAAGCAGTAGGTGTTGATCAGATACCAGTAGAGGTATGGAGAAGTCTGGGAGAAGAAGGGATCAATATCCTATGGGACTTTATGGAAAAACTGTGGCAGCAGGAGAAGATACCCGATGAGTGGAGGCAAAGTATACTCGTGCCAATCTATAAAGGAAAGGGTGATATGCAGGAATGTGAGAATTACAGGGGAATAAAGTTAATGTCTCATTCGATGAAGATCTGGGAAAGAATTGTGGAAGGAAGAATAAGGCAGGAGGTGGAAATAGGAGAGGAACAGTTTGGTTTCATGCCGGGAAGAGGAACAACAGATGTGGTCTTTGCTTTAAGGCAGGTGATGGAAAGATACAGGGAGATGCAAGTAGAGTTGCACATGGTGTTCATAGACCTGGAAAAAGCATATCACAGAGTGCCCAGACAAGAGGTATGGAGATGCATGAGGGAGAAGGGTGCATCAGAAAAGTACGTAAGGCTTTTGAAGGATATGTATGAGGGAGCGGTGACTCAGGTTAAGAGCAGTGTAGGTATGATTGAGGGGTTCCTCTGTATAAGTTGGACTGCACCAGGGATCAGCTCTTAGCCCATATCTGTTTGATCTGGTAATGGATGTGTTGGTGAGAGAAGTGAAGAGTAGAGCACCATAGAGTATGCTGTTTGCAGATGATATCATACTGTGCGAACCATCCCAAGGAAAGGTAGAGAAGAAATTGGAGGAATGGAGGAAAGCGTTGGAAGAGAGAGAGGCATGAGGATAAGTAGAACAAAGACAGAATATATGGTATTGAATGGAGAAGATGAGAGTTCTATAAAACTGCAGGAGGAAAAGCTACCATCAGTTTCGAAATTTAAGTATCTGGGATCGAAAGTTGCGAGGGATGGAGGATCGAGTGCAGAAATACAGCATAGAGTGCAATGTGGATAGGTGAACTTGAGAAAGATGAGTGGGGTGTTGTGTGATAAGAAAGTAAATTGTAGAATGAAGGGAAGAGTGTATAAAACTGTGGATAGATGATGTACGCTGCTGAGACATAGGCGATTACAAGGGCCCAGGAGAAGAAGATGGAAGTGGCACAGATGAGGATGTTAATACAGATGTGTGGTGTGACGAGGAAGGACAGGATAAGAAATGGCTACATCAGAGGTACGGTTAAGGTGGGGGCCTCTGAGTAAAAAAATGCAGGAATCTAGGTTGAGGTGGCTTGGACATGTGGAACGAAGAAGTGAGGTGTATGTGGGGAAGAGGTGTGAAAAGTTGGAGGCGATGGGGAAGAGGAAGAGACCTAAGCTGAGATGGAAGGACAAGGTGGCAGAGGATTTAAAAGAGAGAGGAAGCTTGTTTGTTTGTTTATTTGGTTTTTAGGAGCATTAGCAACTAAGGCCATATTGCTCCGGGGATATGTGGTGGTCATTCGGTGGGCACGGGCTCAAACCCCGGTCTAATCAAGAAGCGTGTGCTACGCACTGCTGCTCCTGCCCACCTGGCTACAGAGGCAACCAAGAGAGAGAGAGGAAGCCCAGGATAAGGAGGAATGGAGGAAAAGAATTAAGGACAGAAATGCTGACCCCATATAAACGTGGGAAGAAGGCGAAGATAAAGAAGAAAACCCTTTGGGAAGATATTTATGGGAATTAGGTATATCAGGTGGAGTCTTCTTATTGGATTTCATTCACGGGATATACTGTATATCCCATCTAACAAATGCATTTCAAACATTTCTGCAACCCACAATACAGTACAAAACACATTATTTGCAAAATTCATAAGTGATGTAGTTTTTCTGTCCGCCACTGTCTAAGGCAATAGCATGGGCTGTATGAAGAGGCTTACATATACTGTCTACATAAAGATGTTAACGAGATCTACCTGAAGTTCAATGCTAAATGCATACGAGGAGAAAGCTGTTGATGATATACTGGAGGGATAACTGTTCACAACACTAAAAGGTCACTGCGAACACATTTCCTGCATATTCCAATCTGAAATACGGATGGCGAATTAAAATAAAATACTCCTCCATGACCACATTAGCACTAGAAAATGATGTAAGGAAGTAAGCTTATATAATATAATGTATGAAGAGGCCTACATATACTGTCTACATAAAGATGTTGTAAGGTGTTAACCAGATCTACCTGAAATCCAATGCTAAATGCATATGAGGAGAAAGCTGTTGATGATATACTGGAGGGCTAACTGTTCACAACACTAAAAGGTCACTGCGAACACATTTCCTGCATTTTCCAAGCTTAAATATGGATGGCGCATTAAAATAAAGTACTCCTCCATGACCACATTAGCATTAGAAAATGATTTAAGGAAGTAAGCTTATATAATATCAACAAAAAATAAATAAAATAAAAAATAACTACCCATATCATATGTCCATCTCTTCTAATGTCTTGTCTAATCTTTCCTTAAGTTTATTTAAACTGCCCACTTCGGCAACACCAGATTAAATTTTCTTCCAACAATAAATCTGGCTGAGAGCAAATTTTTGCACATCTGCTCTGTAGCCATCCTTTTTCATTTCAAATTTATATCTCTCCCCCCTCCCCAAGTGCATCGTATAAATTGGAGTAATGATACATTTAGTTTACACAATCCACTTAAACAAGGTCTCCTAAGGTGACTAGTCTCCAGATTCTGCAATTTACATAATTCAAGTCTCTCTTGATAAGAGTCTTCTACAACATCAACAACAAAATAATCACCTCCTTATCTCTGCTGGAAAAAATCCGTACATCACTGAAGAACCCAAACAGGTTCTAAAAGGGCTGTCCTAACTCACTGCCCAGAGAACGTCATGTTGGGCTCTACTATTATTTCTAGACTTTTTTTCCTGTCCACCTTGAGTGTGGTACCACCCAACTAGTATGTTATTTTGGGATTACTGCTAAGTAAGTGCAGTATACCTTATATTTATCAATGTTAAACCTCAACTGCCACTTCTCAGCCCATCTATCTTATTTATCCAGGTCTTGTTGGAGTAGTATACCCTGATTATTGTCATTAACCACCATATCATCAGCAAACTCAAACATTAAACTTAATATGCCTCCAATTTGTAAAGCAGTACAATATCAAACTTAAGTGTATGATGTAAAATTATTTTTATATCCAGTTCCTTTGTGACTATGCCATAGTTGTTAGAGTGATCAGACAAGATCTCACCTCAAGATATCCATGCTGATTGCCATATAACTTATTGCTATACATGAGCCCACATTATTTCTTTAACCACCGACTACAGTATTTTAACCAAAATTTAACCTTACGTTTGTAATTACTCACTTCATATTTGTACCGTCAGGGTATGTTTGTACCACCCGTACAAACATACCCTAATTCAAGGATACTCTCATAATTATGGCTAAAGATTTACTTACCTCTTTAGCTGCTGCTTTTAATATAACTGAATACATTCCATCAGCCACAGATGCTTTATTTACTTTTATCTCCAACAATTACTTTTCCACTTTCCTCTCAGATATAACAGAATCATTTATCTCCCAATTACAATTAGGTATACCTCTGGTGTCGCCACCACTAAAGACTTCTTTGTGCATGAATATACAGGCAGAATATTTATTCAGTTTGCCAGAAAAATGAATAGGATCACCTACTGTTATGCCATTCATATCCAGTGGATCAATGTAGTTCATCCTTTCCTTATAGTGTTAACATAAGCAAAGAATTACTTGCTAATTTTCTTCACATTTTCAGCCAAATATTTCTTGTAATCTGTCTTAGCTTGCTTAACTCCCTTAGTAATTTGATGGCAGACTAGTTTATACTTACTCCAAACTTCTGTGTCTCCCTGATAATTTTATAATTATTCCATTTTTTCCAGTAAGGAAGGAAAATCGTTTTGAATATTTTCGTTAGATTCTTTTAATTGCGTTAATTTGAATTTTAATTGTTTTGAATTGATTTTGAATTGTGTTAAATTGATTATTTAATTATTTATATTTTACTTTAATTATTTATATTTTACTTCAATGTACCGGTAAGTTGTCGATTTTTTCGTTTTTTCCGTTTTAATTTCTGGAGGGTGTCATACAGAAGTGTTCCACGTACTATATTGAGGTAAACTCCTCTTATTAATTTACTAATATTATTATCAACGTAGAACATATTGAGTATTACAGCTCTGATTCATACTATATAATTATTCCATGCATTTTTTTTTCTCTGCCACCAGTCTCATCAGTTCATTTGAAAATCATTTGGCTTTAAACTTTGAACAACATGTCACCCGGTATAAAAAGCTTAGTAGCAACTTCTATAATTACTACTCTGAACCTTTCCCATTTAGAATTTGCAGCTGCTAACAACTTCAGTTGGTTCTACACTAAATAATTTAAAGCAAAATCCTTTCCATTTTTCCCTTGACAGTAGCTATATCTTTAAGTAAATCCCACATCAATATACCATATTATGATTTCCACCAACTAGTGGTTCCTTTATCTGGAGATTCTTAATGCATGAAGAGTCACAACTGATAATCGCATCAAGAGTATTGCTTTCATTTGTTACCTCTCTAACATGTTGATATAGAAACCAGTCATCCAATAAAACCAGAAATATTCTCCTGTGTGACTGCAACTCACAAGTTACAATCAATATCTGGATAGCTAAAATCTGCCATCTCTGGCATTTTAATGTACTGGCCAACTAATTGTCTGGGTAATTGTTTATCATACTCTCACAGTCATTTGGCCTATAACATGCTCCTACTCTCATTTTTGTTTTTGCAGTCCTTATGTCACACTAATTTTGACTCAACGTTATGCTGTTCACACATGGACAGTAAATCCATGTGAAATGGGCGTATTGTCTTATAGTCTATGACTTCTTAACCAAGAGCATTATATTCTTCTCCCCCCCCCCCCTTACAATGTCCTGTTCGTTGTTTATGTACAGGGCAGCCTAGTTGGCATGACACACTGCCATCTGTCACTTGTTAGGAAGGGTCCGATTTCAATTCCCATCAATGACTGTAGGAATTTCTAAAGTCCTCTTCATTCGAGGCTGTAGTTAAACAATCTCAGGCAGGTAGAGGGTGTATGGTTTCCTTCTGTAATGTTAATCATGTTTTTCAGTTCACACAACAGGCAAATTAGTCCATGAACACATAATCAAAAATATATTATTATGCGTGATTAATATCATTATTTTATATATATATATAGATATATATATATACTGATCGATTTTATTTAATACTCATTTTAAGGTGTCATACACCAAACATATTAAAATTATGGTTTTGTACTATTTAAAATATTGAAATGACTAGATAGAACAAATAAAGTTTAATCGAATAAATAATTACAATGTATCAAATATAATATTAAACTTCAGGATACTATTTACAATAAAATATATTTAAAATAAAACAATGAAATTAAAATACTAGATGATAAAAGCGCTAAAAATATACCATAGCTTTCAAAGGCATCTGCCTCCTTTTTCAACAGTAAGGTTTTATCGTACAGCACATCCTTAAATATCAGCAGGCTCACGGGCAGTATTCTCCTCATGTGTACTGGAACCGGAAATGGCTCGGGAGCATGCCAGGCGGAACCGTTCATCACATCCATGGATCACCGCCTCAAAGAGGGAATGAATACATATTCCCTTGTCTCTATTAATAGTACTGTTCCCAGAGGAACAGATTCACAAGCTCTCGAGCTACTTGTGGTCCCAAAATCTATGCACCCTGTCGACGATAACAGCTACGTCTGGGGAGATTTGATGGTGTTCCACCCAGAAATGTTCTGCCACACAGCAGACTTTCCATAATCGGCGGTCCTTATTGCATTCATATGTTCATATATTCATAAAGTTTAATCGAATTATTTATTCGATTAAACTTTATTTGTTCTATCTAGTCATCATTTCAATATTTTAAACAGTACAAAACCATAATTTTAATACGGCTGGTGTATGACACCATAATATGAGTATGAACATTCCCAACCCCAGAGGCCTGTAGTCTGTAGGCAATTTGGTGTATATGGATCAGGTTACCAAGCTAGCAAATGTAAACTAGCCTGGGAGGCCTAAATAAACCTAAATAAAGCCTAAATAAATTTATATAAACGTTATATAAATGTAATGGTATTAAAATTAATACGATGCTAAATGATGAAAATAACAATAAAAATAAAAATATAAATGCAAATAAAGAAAAATACAAATGAACAAAGTAAATTGCAATAACATTCCATGACATGGCCATCAATCTCTAATTCATCGGGGGCTTTGAGCAGAACGACAGCCAGACTAAAAGAATGTCTCATACCTACCCGTTTCTGTTGTCCCCCATACCAGTTTTGCCAGTTATAAATTTTTAAGTGATAGTATTAAATTTAAATTGATAATATGTTTAGTTTAATTTACATAAATTTTTAATTTTAAATTTTGCCATCGTATTGTCTGAAATAGCAAACTGGGATAGGTTAGACAAAGCCCAATGGGTATGTATCAGAATAAATGAGAAAGGTTCTTACTTCCGTCTTGTACTGTGGTGGTCAGACTGAAAAGGGGGTAAATTCCTGCTTTCCGGTTGTTTTATATGTTGATAAGGTTATACTGGTAATAAGGTTATACTGTGCAGTTATACTGTTGATAAGGTTATACTGTGCAGTTGCACCTTTTGTATATTATGGTGCGATGATGAAATTGCTGTAGGCAATACATCCTGTGTCGATCCGAGTGTTTTGAAAGTCATGGGTGGGTTTATATTTGTGCTTGTGGGGGGAGGGGGTTTGCTTCTGACGTCAGAAGGAACCAATATATATGAATTGATGTGTTTATATATTACATGTGTTGGAGGTTACAAGAGGTATGTTAATAAAATTGGGTTGCTATACCCTGGACAAGGGCCGGTATAGCTTTTCTAAGGCATAACGACCCGTGATTGTACGGGGGGGGGGGACAGCTAACTCCTAACATTGTAAAATTGGCTAGATATCATTATCATAACCTTCATTAAGAACACAATATATAAATATATATACAGTCAATTCCGGTTATTTTGGACACATCGGGACTAGTGCATTTTGGCCCGATTAAGCGGCTGCCCCAATTATCCGAAGTTTCACGTAAATAGTTAAAAATACGATGTAACCCCCCCCCCCCACAATTGGTTCAGTGTACAATCAAATCAAGTTATGACAAACTCACCATAGTAAAGTACCGTTCACTATACGATGTGTAGTAAGCGCCGGTCACTGTGACCACGTTTTGTGAATCGAATTTTAATTCTATTAAACAGCAATTCTAATTAGCGAAAATAGGAGGAATATTATCCACAGGCTATAAAATAAAGATATATTAAGCACAAATTTACCGTTTGTTAGCTTAACAATTAAAAAATTAAATGATACGTGAAAATCGGAAAAATATACGTGATAATTGGAATAATTAATACGTACTGTAATATGTACATACTGACTAAACCAGTTGACATTTCTGTAACTGATATTTGTGGGCGGGGTTAAAATTTAAAACAGTAAAACGATAAGCAATTAATAACAAAAAACACAGCACACACAAATTGCAAATAACACAATATGCGCAAGTGAGAACGGAGTAACCAGTTACAAAGCTTTAAAAATAGGAATGAAGAGAAGATTCTGAAAATTATTTTTTTTATATGATTGAAGATTCCATGGAAGCGTAAACACATTTTACCATAATAACCCACAGAATTCCAGCTGTCAGTATTATCGCAAATTCAATAAGATCGAGTTTACTATCCGTTTATGATAGATTGCACTAACAGAAAAGCCCAATAAACAGGTGACTGCTAATTGTTTTATGGTTGTGACCTCCAGAAATCCGACCGAACTACGTGGTACGGTCGTAAAAAAAAAAAAAATAAAAAGTGATGATGTGAGCTATATTTGCTAAATATTAACTTTACCCAAGAAGTATTAACTATGCACTACTGGAAAGAGAGAAAGAGACATGAGTTCTTGCCAAATAATGTTCATATTATTAGTAATGCACAAGATTTTAAGACTTATCACTGGTTGGAATCTGGCCAAATATACAGCTCTAGACATACTCCTGTGGTATGTGTACATACCATCTTTGAATCTCTGGTGGTGTGTGAGAGATAATCCCTAACCACCAAATGTATTTGTAACCAAGTCATAGGCAAAGGCATTACCTTTGGCAAAGGATGCAAAGAAAAACAGCAAAGATTCTTTACTTATGTAAACTCTAGAAGGAAGGGGATGAATCAGATTGGTCCACTTGATATCGATGGTTCAACTGCTCAGGTAGCTAAAAAACTAAATCATTATTTTGCTTCTACTTTCACGCATGAGGAGTTATTCAGGGAGGGGAATGCCAGAGGTGTATTAAACTCTGGCAGTAAGCTATAATAATCTTGTAATAACTGAGAGTAAAGTGGAGGAGAAATTGTTGAAGATAAACATAAGAAAGGCATCTGGGGTGGATGGAATCTATCCAGTTATATTAAAGGAGGCAGCAAAGGAAGTAAGCAAACCATTAGCCATAATTTTGAGAGCTTCCTTGGACTCAGGGGTGGTACCCATGGACTGGAGATGTGCAAATGCGACCCCAATCCACAAAGGAGGATCAAAGGGAGGCACAGGTAATTACAGACCTGTTAGTTTAACTTCTGTTCCAGGGAAATTAATGGAGGCACTGGTTAAAGAAGCATTGCAGGATCATCCAGACAAGACTTCAGTTACAGCTCGGACACAGCATGGGTTTGTTAAGGGGAAGTCTTGTCTGACCAATTTGATTGGATACTATGATATAGTCACAAAGGAACGGGACGCAAAGAAAAATTTTGATATTATATATTTGGAGTTAGAAAGGCTTTTGATACTGTTGCACATGGAAGACTGTTGCACAAATTGGAGCAGTGTGGCATTGGAGGAAAATTGCTGCTATGGATAAAGGCATGGTTGAGTGGAAGAAGACAGGGAGTGGTAATCAATGGACACCGCTCTTCGTGGACTAATGTTATTAGTGGAGTACCCCAGAGTTCAGTGTTGGGTTCATTGTTATTTTCTGTATCCATGAAGGATATTGATGTTGGTATATCAGGCTTAATGTCCAAGTTTGCAGACGATACGAAGGTCAGCAGAGTTGTTAATGACACTAATGACAGTACACTGCTGCAACAGGATCTAGAAAAGTTGAGCAGACGGGCTGAGATGTGGCAACTGAAGTTTAACATTGACAAATGTAAAGTACTGCATATGGGAAGCAGTAACCCCAGAGTAACGTATCAACTGTGTGGTACTACACTGACAGTGGTAGAGAGTGAAAAGGACATGGGGGTAATTGTGCTGGCAGATATGAAGTTTTCTGAGCAGTGCAGATGATCTGCAAGAGCAGCTCATGGTGTCTTGTCAATGATATAAAGGAATTTTTCTAGCAGGGAAAAGGAGGTGATTGTTCTTCTGTATAAGGCAATGGTCAGGCCACACCTTGAGTACTGCGTACAGGTCCGGTGGCCTCATTTTAGGAAGGATGTAGATTTGCTTGAGCGTGTACAGAGAAGGGCAACAAAAATTGTTGAGGGAGAATGAAGGGATCCTCTTTCTAAGAGAGGCTTGAGTTCTGCAAATTGCAGCAGCTGGAGACTTGGCACCTGCAAGGTGATCTGATTGAGGTGTATAAGGCCTTGAATGGATTGAGCACGCTGAATTCTGATGGGATTCTTCCAATTGTTCAGATTACGCAAACCTAAGGGGACATAAATTCAAATTGAGGAAAGACAGAAGTAGAATAGATGTGCGGAAATTTGTCTTTAGCCAGCGGGTGTTGAATTGCTCGAGCTTAGAAAGGCTTTTGATACTGTTGCACATGGAAGACTGCTGCACAAATTGGAGCAGTGTGGCATTGGAGGAAAATTGCTGCTATGGATAAAGGGATGGTTGAGTGGGAGAAGACAGGGAGTGGTAATCAATGGACACTGCTCTTCGTGGACTAATGTTATTAGTGCAGTACCCCAGAGTTCAGTGTTGGGTCCATTGTTATTTTCTGTATCCATGAATGATACTGATGTTGGTATATCAGGCTTAATATCCAAGGTTGCAGACGATACGAAGGTCAGCAGAGTTGTTAATGACACTAATGACAGTACACTGCTGCAACAGGATCTAGAAAAGTTGAGCAGACGGGCTGAGAGGTGGCAACTGAAGTTTAACATTGACAAATGTAAAGTACTGCAATTGGGAAGCAGTATCCCCAGAGTAACATATCAACTGTGTGGTACTACACTGACAGTGGTAGAGAGGGAAAAGGACATGGGGGTAATTGTGCTGGCAGATATGAAGTTTTCTGAGCAGTGCAGATGATCTGCAAGAGCAGCTCATGATGTCTTGTCAATGATATAAAGGAATTTTTCTAGCAGGGAAAAGGAGGTGATTGTCCTTCTGTATAAGGCAATGGTCAGGTCACACCTTGAGTACTGCATACAGGTCCGCTGGCCTCATTTAATAAAGGATGTAGATTTGCTTGAGTGTGTACAGAGAAGGGCAACAAGATTGGTGAGGGGGAATGAAGGGATCCTCTTTCTAAGAGAGGCTTGAGTTCTGCAAATTGCAGCAGCTGGAGACTAGGCACCTGCAAGGTGATCTGATTGAGGTGTATAAGGCCTTGAATGGATTGAGCACACTGAATTCTGATGGGATTCTTCCAATTGTTCAGATTACGCAAACCTAAGGGGACATAAATTCAAATAGAGGAAAGACAGAAGTAGAATAGATGTGCGGAAATTTGTCTTTAGCCAGCGGGTGTTGAATTGCTCGAACAAACTACTTCCATCTGACGTTGTGGAAATTGATGGGTTAAATAAATTTAAGGAGGAACTGGACAAACATTTAGAGGGAATTGTTTTGTAAATTTTTTTTTGGTTGATGCTGCATAAGCTCATACACTTGCTTTCTTGGATCACATGCCACTACTACTTCTACTACTACAAATAACATAAAAACTATCACAAAGCATTCCACAATATAAAAACAAATATTACATAAAAAAACAAACTTTCTAGAAAAAGTACAGAAAAAATTGCAGATTACATGAAAAAAATAATTTCACAAATATTCAACAAAAATTTATTCTTAAAATTGCCATACAGAATTTACTTCTTTATTGTCATCTATATATTTGTTGTCGATCTTCTGCTTTGCTCAATAGCTGAGCGATGATTACAGAGGAATGATTTGACGTAACGATCCGGATTAAACTGAAGCAATGGTTTTCCATTTAGATGTATGGTCATCATAATCTGCAGCGTGTTTAATTGTCACAATATTATTCATTACGCTGAAAGCTCACTCAGCTCCAAGCACTGCTAATCGCAATGAATCGTGAAGGGCAATAAAGATTATCTCTCTCTCTCTCTCTCTCTCTCTGGTTTTAAAGATATTTAAGTAATTCTTAATTGAAAGGGAATTTCACTCGATTTTAAAGATAAACTGTCTACGACAAAATCTCTAAAATCATTAATTTTTATTCCATATTTTATCAGAAAACTTAAATTTCTTATTCGGTTTTCACCGTCTTGTAACCGAGACGAAAGTTCTTTCATATTCCACGATTTCGGGTAGCATATGTTTAAAAATTTTTTTAATGGTATCATTATTTTCTTTATTTCATTTAAAATCACCCTGTTGCATTAATAACTTATCCTTTAAGGATAAAACAATGCATTTAATAACTTGTCACGATGTAATTTTTTTTTTTACTTTCAATTTTGATTCTTTTGAATTCTTTCAACTTCAACATGCTCTCAATTTTAGCTTCATAATTTCATTCAGAATTTTTCAATTCAAATTTTCAGAATTCAAATTAGCAATAGCATTGATAGTTCGAATAATTAATTTATATGCTCTTACCATTGTGATTCTGTAAAGTTCCTGAAAGGTAAGAGAGCTCCTGCAAGATGTTGATCATAGGTTATAAATGGTTAAGGAATTCAAAATTTAAAAGTTGATTTAATAATTTGGAATATTTAACTTCTGATTCAAAATGTTTCCACAAAGCCGGATAATTCCTCTAACCCACAATTGCCATCTGCAAGCTACAAGCTGCTCATCGTGGCCCGAACACACGACCAATCTTTATAGTCTCCACACCAAGTTTTTAGTAATCACACTTAATTTGCACTAGTTTTTTGGATATTGGTGATAGTTTTTTTTTTTTTTTTTTTTTAATTATTGCCTGTATGCCATTATATATTAGAACATTTTCTACACAGTGAAAGGCTCGACAAAGTTTCAAAATCTGCCAACATTTCACCTTCATAAAGTTTATATAATATCTTAGTTGCCTTAATCCCCCCCCCCTCTATGTTGCAACTCTCACTAATTCTTTGAATACAGTGCAAAATGTCGGAATCACACTGATATGCAACTACCCCAGGGGATCACATCTGGAGAGTATGGGCTTGGCACACCCAGGATCCTGAGTTGGATATCATCATTCTTCTCTTTCTTGGTGATTCCCCCCCCCCCTCTCTCTCTCTCTCTCTCTCTCAGGGTAATTCAGATTTTTTTTTTTTTTTTGCCCGGTGCAGCATAAGCCATATCTGGCTTCCTTGCACCATATGGCTAATAATAATAATAATACTGTGACCATGTAAACACAGACAGGAAAAATTTACTGGAAGGCAAGGATCACTCACTTCTCTGAAAAACATATGCCATTTGTCAGAGTAAAGGGAAACCACAACACAGGTTGACCAGAGGCTATAATCCATGTTGAAAATCTTCTTAATCCTCTGACTGGCTATGGAAAGCATATTGACTAGTGCGACTTCTCAGTATGCGACTGCAGAAGTTTTACGGACACCACTAACATTGTGAAATGGTAATCCCTTTCACCCTTAATTCACACTTTCTAATTACCTAAATTGCCTAAAGGCCAGAGGTGAGAACAATGCATACACAGTTGTCTCTCCTGATCCGTTCGTTACATGGAAATTTTCTTCTTTCAATGGAAACTATTTAAATTTAATTACAAAGGGGAATCAAAAAAAATTCGCTATAAAGAAGTTCGTTAAACAGAGGTCCGACTGTAATTAAATCAAAAATGAAGCAATTTTAAAATACATAACTGATCTATTGCATCATTAGAATGCTGGGAATGGGGCCCTGTTCGCCCCAACTTAATTTCGGCTCTGGATACTCAATAATTGCATTCAGGATTTCATTTGTAAAATAAATGATCGTCTCAACAATGGAATTACAAATTTTCAAAAAAAAAATAACAATGGGCTCTCATGAGCCCACTATAGCTCACCACTGGTCATATGGATGATTGTTATTTATTCCCACAGGTCACAGAAAGAAGAAGGGGCTCTAATATCTCAACTTAGTTCTTGTTGAGGATGAAAACTGCATTAAAAACATAACAGCAGGAAGCAATAGCAGGCAGTGACCACAATGTCATAAAATGGTTAGTATCCAACAAGATCTCTGTTGCCAAAGGAAGAGGTGAGGGCTTCAATTTCAAATAAGGGGGCTACAGTATATAGAGGTATTTCTTTGGCTCTATTAACTCGAGAGACAACTATATAGTGTTGGATACTAGTTCATTATGGAAAGTATTTAAAGGACTTAAAAAAACTGGAAAGTGTAGAGTTCGGGTTTATTAGCACAGTTTCTTCTTGCCACGAAGAAACCTTCACCAGGAAAGATCAATGCAAAGTACTCATTCAACTTATCAGCTGGGTCATCAATGACTTTTACAGACAGGTTACATAAGGGGCCAATTTGATTTGTTCATTTCTTCTTTGCATTTGCATAGGTGAAAAAAAAATTTGTCCCCCTTTCTGCTAGCAATGGAAACGTTCTACAGTGAAAAAATTCAGGTCTGTAATTCTCCTACCAAAAGAAAGATGCACAAGTGGATGACAAGAGAGATTAAAGGTTTCACTGAGAAAAAGAAAAACAGCATGGAATAGTTAGTTACAGACTACTGAAAGATACTAATTTATGTGAGTATTAAAAGAATATACAGAGCAAAACCAATGATGGAGTAAAAGAGGCAACAGCTGAATACAAGAAATCACTAACAGAGAGAGCTAAAAATGGAGATTGGTTCTTTTTTTAGACAAATACATAAAAGAGGAGAGTAAAAGAGACAGAAACCTTATTTTATTGAAGAGGGAAAGTCATTGAGAGGCCAACAGAAGTAGCAGATGAGTTGAATATGTACTTTGTACTATCTTTGGAGTTGAAATACCATTTGAAATATGGGGAAACAGTGACAGGTCTAAATTAAATGATATATCAATTTCAGAAAAGTCTAGCAATGGAGATCTGGTAGTAAGGTCTGAACTACTGAAACTGAGGAAAGGATCCATGAGTAGGTGTACATGTTGTTATAATAAAAAAAGTTGCGAGTGCATCATCCCACTAGGAATGTTAATGAGATCATTAGGGTTTGGAATGATCCTCTGGACTGCAGAAGTGCTGTCTCCCCAATCCACAAAAGATGCATGAAGGACTCAATGGGCAACTATAGACCACCAAGTTTAGCTTCAGTGGTAGGAAAGATGGAGTCTGTGGTAAAGGATATAATACAAAACCACTTCAATAAGAACGTTATGGGTTCATGACAGGTGTTACAAATGTTATGAAGGGAATGTCTTACCTGACCAATCCAGTTAATTATTATGACTAAGTCAAAAAAAGCTGGATGGAAGAAACAGTTATAACATTATTTACCATAACTTCAATAAAGCTGTTCATACAATTTCCCATGAAAGATTATTATATAAACTGAAGCAAATTAGAATTACTGTTCAACTTCTGTGTTAGATCAAGGGCTGGCTAAGAGATAGAAGACAGTGTATTCATAAATGGACATTCTGCAGGGTGGGCCAATATAGAAAGTGGAATCCCTCAAAGTCAGTATTGTGCCACTGCTGTTTTGCATCAAATTCACAAATTCAGGAGTTACTTAATAGCTGGGAAGGGGAAATTGGAGTTATTATTATTAGCTATATGGTGCAAGGAAGCCTGAGGCTTATGCTTCACCAGGCAAAAAAAAAATTTCTGAATGGAGAGAGAGAGAGAGAGAACAAGAGTCAGAAGTAGAAGAAAATCACCAAGAAAGAGAAGAATGATGATATCCAGCTCAGGACACTGGGTATGTCAAGCCCATACTCACCACACGTGAGCCTAAATGACTAACGAAACAAAAGACTTGGGAATTATGATTCAATTGGCCATGCAATTATTTGATATGAAAGCATTTCACTCTGTAGGATTTAGAATCCATTTATTATTAATACAGTATAACAATCATACATTTTGAAGATGTTTTCTCCTCCACTTCTCCAGTGATTTAATCCTAAAATGCATCATCACAAAAAACACAAAAGAACCAAACTGGCAAAATTTTGTCCTTTGGAAGGTTTGTGATGGTAATGTTTTCATTTCAATATAATTTGATCAAGATTAAACAATTAATATAACAATTAAGTAAATAAAACAGTAAACACATTGTGTTTTTGGAGCCTGTAATTCACAGCTGGAATTTGTAAAGAGAGTCAGCACCCTCTCTGTACTCGTTCTAGTAGCTCAACATCTTTCCTAAAATGAGGCCTCCAGACCCGTATGCAGTACTCAAGGTGTGGCTTGTCCATTGCCTTATCCAAAGGGATAATCACCTCCTTATCCCTGCTAGCAAAATTCCTATATATCACTGACAAGACCCCATGAGCTGTTCTGGTAGCCTGTCTGCACTGCTTTAAAAACTTCATATCTAACTGTACAATTACCCACACGGGTCTTTTTCATTCCCCACTACCCAGAGTGTAGTACCACACAGTTGGTATGTTACTCTAGGGTTACTGCTACCCATATATACAGTAATTTGCATTTGTCAATGTTAAACTTCACCTCTCAGCCCATCTGCTCAATTTTTCTAGATCCTTTTGCAGTAACATACTGTCATTACTGTCATTAACAATCCTGCCAACCTTGGTATCATCTTGAAACTTCGACATTAAGCTTCATATACCTTCATCAATAAATATACAAAACAACAATGGGCCCAACGCCGAACTCTGGGGGACACCACTAACAACATTAGTTCAAGAAGAGCAGTGTCTATTGATTACCACTCTCTGTCTTCTCCCACTCAACCATCCTTTTATCCATTGTAGCAACTTGGCCTTAATGCCATATTGCTCCAATTTTTGGCTGACAAAGTGCACAACCTACTTGAGAGGAGTCTGTAGGCAGTTTATTTTATGGTTTACCTTCTATTGATTCATTTTACTGAGATTTTATATTATTTTGATAAAGTTTTATCCAGGATTTACAAAATTTCATTTAATATCACTTGCTTGGCTGTCTCACTCACACAAAAAGCAGTGATATTTTATGTAGCCAAGCTACATCCCACAAATTTATCAACCTCAAGTCACCACAAATATTCCACAAATCTATATCATAGTCAATACTTCTTTAGAGGCATCTGAATATTTTCAAAATATGCAGATGCCTTCTCATGCATACTGTTTGTATGAATTCTTTCATACAAACAGTATGTATTGTCTAGGATAGATGGGCAAGCTTCCATTATACAAAATAAGATCAAAAAGTTTCAAGTATGGATTTTAATTTCAACAAAATCTATTTCCAGATTATGCATTGAATTTTTTGAAATAACGACCATAGCTATTTGAGAATTTTTTCCATCAGTTACGTAATCGCAGAATTGCTTATTCAATGTTTCTTTTCTTTTTTTTTTTTTTTGAAAGTTCTTAATTGCGTTTATTGTAGTTGCCATTAACTTCTGCTTCAGTGGAATAGTGTCATCCCTTTTAATGAGATCTTTAGTTAGGGAAAAAATATAAATCACATGGCACAAGGTCAGATGAACAAAAAGGATACTGTAAGGTAGTTTCTGAGTGTTTAATTAAAAAAGTATTCAAAAATTATTGCCATATGAAGAGCACAAGCATCATCATAAGAGTACTTTCCAATTTTTTCTTGCCCACAAATAGGTCTCTTCCTTCCAATTTTATCTCTGAAGTTCTTACTGATTTCCAAATACATGCCTCATTAGCAGTTTATGACCTCTTAGTATAAACTCTTAGTATAAATATAGGGGTGGTTGAGGGGGAGAAGACAGAGAGTGGTAATCAATGGACACTGCTCATCGTGGACTAATGTTATTAGTGGAGTCCCTCAGGGTTCAGTATTGGGGCCTTTATTGTTTTCTGTATTTATAAATGATATTGATGATGGTATATCAGGCTTAATGTCCAAGTTTGCAGACGATACGAAGGTTGGCAGGGTTGTCAAGGACACTACTGACACTATGCTGCTGCAACAGGATTTGGAAAGGTTGAGCAGATGGGCTTCGAGGTGGCAAATGAAGTTTAACATTGACAAATGTAAAGTACTACATATGGGAAACAGCAACCCCAGAGCAACGTATCAACTCTGTGGTACTACACTGACAGTGGTAGAGAATGAAAGGGACCTGGGGGTGGTGGTGCAGGCAGATATGAAGTTCTCTGAGCAGTGCAGACGAGCTGCAAGAGTAGCTCATGGTGTATTGTCAATGATATATAGGAATTTTTCTAGCAGGGATAAGGAGGTGATTATTCCCTTGTATAAGGCAATGGTCAGGCCACACCTAGAGTACTGTATACAGGCCTGGAGGCCTCATTTCAGGAAGGATGTGGAGCTGCTGGAACGAGTACAGAGAAGGGCAACTAGATTGGTGAATGGGACAAAGGGGTTCTCTTACGAAGAAAGGCTTAAGTTTTGCAAATTACAGTGTCTGGAAACTAGGCACCAGCGGGGTGATCTGATAGAGGTGTACAAAGCCTTGAATGGTTTGAGCATGCTCAATGCTGATGGGATTCTTCCTCTAGCTCAGAAAAATCACCTGAGAGTGCATATATTCAAATTGAGGAAAGACAGATGTAGGATAGATGTGCGGAAATTTGCCTTTAGCCAGCGGGTGGTTGGTGGGTGGAACAGACTTCCATCCCTTGTCGTGGAAGTTGATAGCCTAAATAAGTTTAAGGCTCAGCTGGACAGGTATTTCGAACGAACAGAGGGGTGAAGTGGAAGTGGTTATTTTTATTTATTTATGTTACTTTTTTTTTTTTTTTTTTTGGCTGATGCTGCATAAGCTTGCTTTCTTGCATCAAATGCCTCTACTAATGCTAATAACTTTGATATTATATATTTGGATCTTAGAAAGGCTTTTGATACTGTTGCACATGGAAGACTGCTGCACAAATTGGAGCAGTGTGGCATTGGAGGCAAATTGCTGCTATGGATAAGGGGATGGTTGAGTGGCAGAAGACAGAGTGGTAATCAATGGACACTGCTCAACGTGGACTAATGTTATTAGTGGAGTTCCTCAGGGTTCAGTGTTGGGTCCGTTGTTGTTTTCGGTGTTTATGAATGATATTGATGATTGGATATCAAGTTTAATGTCCAAGTTTGCAGATGATACAAAGGTTGGCAGAGTTGTTAAGGACACTACTGACGCTATGCTGCTGCAACAGGATCTGGAAAGGTTGAACAGATGGGCTGAGAGGTGGCTAATGAAGTTTAACATTGACAAATGTAAAGTACTACATATGGGAAACAGTAACCCCAGAGCAACGTATCAACTCTGCGGTACTACACTGACAGTGGTGGAGAATGAAAAGGACCTGGGGGTAATTGTGCAGGCAGATATGAAGTTCTCCGAGCAGTGCAGACGAGCTGCAAGAGTAGCTCACGGTGTCTTGTCAATGATATACAGGAATTTTTCTAGCAGGGATAAGGAGGTGATTATTCCCTTGTATAAGGCAATGGTTAGGCCACATCTTGAGTACTGTATACAGGTCTGGAGGCCTCATTTCAAGAAGGATGTAGAGCTGCTGGAACGGGTACAGAGAAGGGCAACAAGATTAGTGAATGGAACAAGGGGTTGCTCTTACGAAGAAAGGCTTAAGTTTTGCAAATTACAGAGTCTGGAGACTAGGCACCGGCGAGGTGATCTGATAGAGGTGTATAAGGCTTTGAATGGTTTGAGCATGCTCAATGCCAATGGGATTCTTCATCTTGCTCAGAATAATCACCTCAGAGGGCATAAATTCAAATTGAGGAAGGACGGATGTCGGATAGATGTGCGGAAATTTGCCTTTGGCCAGCGGGTGGTTGGTTGGTTGGTGGAACCGACTTCCATCACTTGTTGTTGAAGTTGATAGCCTAAACAAATTTAAAGCTCAACTGGATAGGTATTTCGAACGAACGGAGGGGTGAAATGGGAGTGGTGTGTGTGTTTTTTTTTTTTTTTTTTTTTTTTTTTGGCTGATGCTGAATAAGCTTGCTTTCTTGCATCATATGCCTCTACTAATGCTAATGCTAACTCAATGAATTATAACTTTACAGTAAACAAATAATTCTGGCATAACTTTGTCATTAGACCCATTAATGCAAATTATTTTCCTTCCCAGAGGACATGGAAGACTTCCATTCACAGGACTGATGCTTTTTCTACAGATTGTAAAGATAGCATAACACATTTTTTTTTTTTTTTTTTTTTTTTATGAAAACCCCAAACATGAGGTATTAGAACCTGTAGTACTCAGTATCGTGCTTGGCTCAGAGATTGGGAAGACGAAAGAAAATAGTTGTTGACGTTAGATTTGAATTTCTGTAGACTGTAATTTTCAGGAAATACATATGAAGGAGGGCTGTCCCAGAAAACGGCAGTTGAATGAATAAATGTTGAATATGTAAAGTTGGTTCTGTGAGTTTGAAGTTGGCGGCACATGTTCACTGTTTTGAAAGAGAGAGCGGGAATTATAGAAGCCAATTCAGAAGAACAGTGTCCAGGGAAGTATCTGTAGAAAAGGCATGCAGCAGAAACAGTACATCTATGAGACAGCGAGTGGGGAGACTCTGTTGGAGATGAGTCATTAATTAACCTAACTGCCCTCTTCTGAATGGGATCTAAAATCTTGAGAGAGGTTTTGGAGGCATGGCACCAGATCTGGGAACAATATTCCACGGTAGGGCAGATTTGCGATTTGTACAGAGTGAGCAGCTGTTTGGAAGAAAAATAAACGCCGAGAGCAAAAAAAAAAACAAGTTTTTTTAGATGCAGAGGAGGCAATATATGTAATGTGCTTGTGCCAAGAGAGATTAGAAGTCAGAGTAATCCCCAAAAGAGATATAAATTGAACTGTCACCAAATATAAACAAAAGAGCAGAAGAATCCTTTTTGCAAGATATAAGACAAGACTGAGTTTTAGAAGGATTGAAATCAACTAAGTTGTCTTTGCCCCACTGGAGAATTACCTGGAGATCGCATTTTAGGAATTGGTAGCAAGATATTCGAGAAGTTGAAGCTGATTGAGCAGGGCAAGGCTTCTCGGAATGGAAAGTGGAATGCAATATGCTATCATTGACAAAACCATGGATAGGATTTCCATTCAATGGAAAAAAGCCATTAATATACAAGAGAAAGAGAGTGGGGGAAAGAACTGAACCTTGGGGGACACCAGCATTAGTGGAGAAGTTACAGGACAGAGAGCCATCACCCTCAGTGACCGATCAGAGAGAAAACTAGATAACCAATTACAAAAAAACAGCTGGCAAACCATAAGATGGAAGCTTGTTTAGAATACGTTTATGCCAAACATGACTGAAAGCCTTTGAAGTGTCAAGAGAAACTGCTTGTGTTTCACAAAACTTTTCCATTGAATCTGTTCATAAATGGGTAACATAAGCCAGAATATCACCAGTGGATCGACATTGACAGAATCCATACTGGCGATCGTTGATCAGATGGAAGGTTTCTAAGTAGTTTAAGAGTTGGCTGTTAATTGATTTCTCCATTACTTTCAAAAGAGTAGAAGTAATTGCAATGAGATGATACTTGGATGGGAGGGATTTGTCACCCTTTTTAGGAACTGGCTGGATATGAGCAAATTTCCAAGCAGAAGGAAAAACACCTTTGGAGTAAGAAAGTGAAAAAAGGTGGTAAAGAACAGGACTAAGTTCAGAAGCACTGGTTTTGAGAACACATGGAGAAATACCATCAGGACCTGGAGCTTTCTTAGAATCAAGATTTGTCAAAATCCTTCTGACATCCTTTTGACGGAAGACCACAGGAGGCATTCAATGGAGCATGTTGGGAATGGTGGGAGGTGTTTTACCAAGATCATTAATATGAATTGGAAGAAAAATGGGATGCTAGCAGGTCAGCTTTATCCTTGGCTGAAGTGACAACAGAACCATCTGGTTTTGACAGAGGTGAGAGCAGAGATGGGCAAAAGTTGCAGCCAATAGCTTTGGCAAGAAACCAGAATGCTCAGCTACCATTAGGGCAAGAAGCAAGTTTTCTACTCTTAGCCTGTTAAAAATCTAGTTTGGAATGATTAACAACTGCTTTACAATTGTTGAGAGCTTTGGTGTAGGCAGAAAATGAAACTGAAGAATTGGAAACAAGCCAATTACGACATGCAACATTCTTCTCTTGAACAGCCATAGCACATTTATTGGAAAACCAAGGTTTAGATAAAGGGCGAGATTTTAAAGTGGAGTGTGGAACAAAAGATTCCATTCCTACAAGAATAATTTCACTGACACGATCTGAGCAAACGTTGACATCAGCAGAGTTTTGAAACAGTAATCTGGCTAAGGAAAAGAAATCTCACAGATCATCCCATTTTGCATTCTAGTAATAAAAAACAACATGAGGGAATAGCCAGAAAATAAAGGCTCCATTGGAGAAGAGACAATCAAGTTGTGATCTGAGGTACCTAAAGGACCACTCACTTCGACCGTGTACTTAGAAGGGTCATTTGTGAGAAAAAGATCAAGAGTGTTGGCTGTATGGTTAGGATTGTCCAGTACTCTGGTATTCTACCGGTATTCTGATAGGTAAATAAACAATCTGTGCAAGGTCATTAGTAATTGCAAAAGTCTCAGCATCTCGACCAGAGATGGGTCGGTGTGACTAGAAAATGGAAGCCAGCCAGAGTTGGGAACATTAAAATCACCAAGGAAAATTACCTCACTGTTAGGAAAGTTGGACTAGAGAAAGTAAAGTTGCAAAGAGAGGAAGTCAAAGAGCTCCAAGTGATTAGTGGAACTGGGAGAACAGTAGAGACAACAGATTTATTTGACAGAATGAGGTAGAGAGATTTTAAGCCAGAGTAGATCGAAAAGAGGAGATTCCAAATTACCAAGTTTCTGACAGTGAATATTGGAACGTACATATGCACAAGTACCATCTTTGAGGCGAAAGGAATCATACAGCGAATAATTTGGGCAACTGAGATGAGCAGTAGTTAAATCAACCGATAACTGAGATCCTGTCAGAAAAAGTACATGATGTTTGGAAGACTGGAAGTGGAAGTGGACATCGTTGAGATTAGAACTGAGACCACGTATATTTGTGAAATGAACTAGAAAGTGTTTGGCAGGTTTAGATCTTTTCACAGATAAGCTTACTCTGTTAGTTTGACAATTCATGGTGTATTCAATAGTAAGAAAAAGTGGGGGGGGGGGACATGCTGTATGAAGTATGTAAGTAATATATAATATGTAAGTCTGTAAGTAGGAAGTATGTATGTAAGGACATGCTGTATGTATTTTGCCTCCAATCATTACTATTTTTAGCAATTATGGATCAAGATCACAAAATTTCAACTACATCTTCCACACTGCAGTGTCTTATAAGACGATAACAGCTTATAAGACACTGTAGCGTGGAAGATGCACCCTAATTTTGGAACAGTAAATTTAAGAAAAATCTTTTGAAAAAAAATTATTATTAATACAATGGAAATTTAAAATTCAATAATAAAACCCAATAGCCAATAAAGAAAGGTACAGGATTATTACTCTTATTATTTTAGTATTATTCAACTTCAGATTCATTTCTGACTTGATCATCATTATCCTCAACATCATCATAATCTTCATTATTCTCTTCACTAGTATAACTGTCACTCTCATACAATAAATGATCTTCAGTGCCATCCATTGCATTACTTATACTACATTTTTAAAGGACTTGACCACAATTTCAGTCTTAACATCATGCCATGACTTCAGCACCCATTCACATACTTCTTGGTTTTGCTCATGCACAGTATTGCCACTTTCATCTTCTAAGATGCAGGCTGATTTTTTAAGATATTTATAAGGAAAAAAAGTGCGTCTTTATAAGCCGACAAATACGGTAATTATTTTTTGAAAGTTAAACTCCTATTTCCATTTGATCTTTTGTTAAAAATTTGGGAAGTTACATAATTTTTTTTCATGTTCAAAATACCAGATATGATGGTAGCAACCATCATATGACATTCCAACTTAATTTTTATTTGACAATTGGCCAAAATAATGCTTGCTGTGCAGAAGAAAAGTTCATCATTCATTGAGAGGCAAGGTCTCCCAATCTTGCACCATCCTCAATGATACTACATTCATTCTTGATGAGCTTGTACTGTTCAAATATTCCACCTCTTAGAAAGTTTTTTCATTCCATGATTCGAATCAATAAAATTTTATTGACCTTTGTTCAAAAAGTAACATTCTAAGCATAGTAAAAGTTGAAATGTTTGGACTTTGAGGAAAATCCAAATGTACAAGTTTAACAGAGACAGCAATCACTTACATGGTCCCTCAGCTCTGTCCACACCCATAAATGCAAACCCTGTAGCCATCCTCTCAACAAATGACCATGAAACGCAATGTATATGAGAAGCACAGCTTTTATCCTGACCTGCAGCCTTGCATAAAAAGTATGATAAGGCATCATGGGACTCCAAGAGAATTCTTTTAGACTGGAGAAAGGTGAACATATTGCCAATTCTATGAGTAAAGCAAGTAACTACACACACCAGTTCGACTGACTTAACTAAGGAAAAATCATGGGAATGATCAAGAATGCAATACAGAAGCATACAGACAGAAATGATACCTGAAGTAAACACAGCACAATTTTGTAAAGGGTAAATCTTGTTTAACTAAACTGGTTAGCTGTTTTCAGAGTCACTCATGAGCTGGATATAGGGAATAATTTCAGCATTGTTTATTTAGATTTTAGCAAAGCATTTGATTCAGTCCCACATGAGAAGTTACTGTATAAGGTGGAAAATGTTAGGGTCAAGGGTAAGTTCCTTAGATAGACTGTTGAGTGGCTATAGGACAGAAGGTAGAAGGCTGTCATTAATTGGTTATTCATGAGATTGATACATTGATAAATTATAAAGGTATTAATACCTTTATACATTGATAAAGGAATAAAACGCATGTTGTCATGATTGGGAGCATGTTTAATATGCTCAATGCCAAGACCCACTTTTTCAGGACACAATCTAGATGCAGGTTGCAAGCAAAATGCGAGAAAACTTTTATTTTTCATCTGAGAAACAGCAACCCCCCAAATATCTTAACAAACTTGCCATTGAATTAAGAAAGAGATGTGGGAGTTATGATACTGGAGACAACGTCTCCCTAAAGTGCAGAGAGGAGGTAAGGGGGGCAAGAGGCCCATGGTGTCCTATGAATGTTTTATAGAACATTTTTTTGTAGAAATATAGAATGAGGTAAAATTCCACTTTAAAAGCAAATTGCAAGACTGTATCATGATACATGGAATACTGTATCATAATTGGAGATTGCACCTAAAAAACACAAGTCCCTTGAATGGGTCCAAAAATGGGCAATGCACCTGTTAAGATGGGTAACAGGTACAGTGCCCCTGGTGAGACTGGATAAAGAGTGCCATGAGGATTCTTAATATGTCAGCTTAAGTGGTTGGTAACTAGATGCTTCAGAGAAGGATCTCATTGAAGTTTGTAAGTGTCTGAGTGTGTGTGTGTGAGAGAGAGAGAAAGAGAGTAAAATGAATGAAAGTGAAGGCCAATGTTGAGTCAGTTTAGTGTGACATACACACAGGGAAAATGAGGGTAGAAGTGTATTAAAGTCCTAAAAACTGTGGTGCATATAACAAACAATAAAGAAATATATATAGAGAGAGAGAGAGAGCGGGCCTGTAAATCAGAATGTCTTATAATGGGGATTTTAACTTTTCCAAATACTTTTCAAGTGGAATTTGTGGTTGGTCACACACACTAGTAAGACTAGATTTACTGGATGACTATTTTTCACAGCAGCATGTTAGACAGGCAACAAGAAAAAAAAAGCAACACTCTTGATCTGACTATCAGCAATGATTCTTCATGCATTAAGAATCTACAGATAAAAGCACTGAGCAGTGTTCACAGCATACTATTGTAGGATTCAGCTTTTATAAGGGAGACCAGAATGATCTCAGACAGATTTTAAATTCTATGCAGTGGGACCAAGTGACGATGTTACCAACAGCAAATTCTAAATGGGAAGCATTCGGGGAAGTAATTTTAGAAGCTACTAGAATTTTCATACCAACCAAGAAATGCTGTTCAAGGTTTAGATCTAAATGGATGTCAGATGAACTAATGAAACTCATGGCAGACAGCAAAATGAATGGGAAAAAGTATAAGTTATCATATGATATAGAAGTCTATAGTAGACATAAATTAGTCTGCAATCAAGACACAAAGGAGGTTAGGAAAGCAAAGGCAGATTACAAGAAATCTTTGGCAAAGGATGCAAGAAAACAGCAAAGACTTCTACACTTAAGTAAACACTAGAAGGAAGGAGATGAACAATACTGGTCAACTTGATATCAATGGTTTAATCAATGACTGTCTTCAGGCTGCTGACAAACCGATTGGATATTTTCTATCTACATTCACACATGAAGAATTATTCAGGAAAGGGGAGGGCAGAAGTTCATCAAACTCTAATAGGAAAGTAAATGATTTTGTAATAACGGAGAGAAAAGTGGAAGAGAAATTGTTGAAGTTAAACATCAGAAAGGCACCTAAGGTGGATGGGATCTATCCAATTATATTAAGAGAGGCAGCAAAGGAAGTAAGCAAACTGTTAGTAATAATTATGAGAGCATCCTTGGATTCATGGAAGGTCCCTGTGGACTGGAGATATGTGAATGTATCACCAATTCACAAAGGAGAATCAAAAGGTGATATGAATAATTACACACCTGTTAGCTTAACTTCTGTTTTAGGAAAAATAAAGGAGTCACTGGTTAAAGAAGTAATGTAGGACCATCTTGACAGGAGGCAGTTACCCTGCACTGCATGGATTTGTTAAGGGGTGATCTTGTCTAACCAATTTGATTGGATACTGTGATATAGTAATAACAAAGGAAGCATATGCAAAAAATAATTTTGATATCATATACAGGTGATCCCCCCCCCCGCCAAGAGCAGCCTCCAGCATGCAGATTTGCACTTGCACGGTAGAATTCTGTGCGACGTAGATCATGCTGTACATGGCCCAAGATTTGCAATAGCATAGTGTATATGACTCAGCCATGCTACCTTATTACATAGTATGTAGTTTCTTTAGCATGATTGAATTTATAGTGTCATCGATTTCATTCTAAGCGACTTGTTTATCAGAAACAGCTGTTTTGTGGCACTTTCACAACAAGTCAAAATTTAGCCTCTCTACATTGTACCTACTTTTTTATTACAATATAGTTTTCGTTATATATCTTTCAACTCAAATTCTCAGAAGCAGTGTGCTTTAATACTTGAACGACCCCTTAGTTGGCTTGAGTCTTTGCTAGTGACAATGTCAGTGTGAGTTTCAGAAATGAGTGAAAAGTGGCTCTTTCTGTTTGGATTGAACACCAAAGGAATAGAAATGTGCCTCTCAGTTTGGTCGAGTGCAAGGCCCATGTATTTATCATTGCATAACGTCTCAAGAAACTGTTTGTTCCCCTCACTAATCTCACTCCCTTCTCTGTTCTCATTCCAGCAGCTCTATAACCTTATTAAAATGAGGCCTCCAGAACTGTATGCAGTACTCAAGGTGTGGCCTGTCCATTTCCTTATACAAAGGGATAATCATCTCCTTATCCCTGCTAGTAAAATTCCTATATATCATTGACAAGACCCCATGAGTTGTTCTGGCAGCCTGTCTGCACTTCTCTAAAAACTTCATATCTAACTGCACAATTACCCACAGGTATTTTTCATTCTCCACTACCCTGAGCATAGTATCACACAGTTGGTATGTTACTCTGGGGTTACTGCTACTCCACTCTATCATTTGTCAATGATAAAACTTCAGTTGCAGCAGCAAACTGTTATTACTGTCTTTAACAACCATACCAATCTTTGTATCCTCTGCAAACTCTGACATTAAGCCTGATATACCTTCATCAATATCACTGATAAATATAGAAAACAACAATGGGCCCAACACCAAATGCTGCGGGACTCCACTAATAATATTAGTCCACAAAGAGCAGTGTCCACTAATTATCACTCTCTGGCATCTCACATTCAACCATCCCTTTCTACATAGCAGCAACTTGCCCTTAATGTCATACTGCTTCAATTTGTACAGCAGTCTTCCATGTGCAACAGTATCAGAAACTTTACTGAAATTCAAGTATATGATATCAAAATTATTTTTTGCATCTAGTTCCTTTGTGACCACATCGTAGTATCCAATCAAATTGGTCAGACAAGACCCTCCCCTTAACAAACCCATGCTATGTCTGAACCATAACTGCAATCTTGTCTAGATGATCCTGCAATGCTTTTTTAACCAGTGACTCCAATATTTTCCCTGGAACATAAGTTTATTATTATTATTATTAGCCATACGGTGCAGGGAAGCCTGAGGCTTATGCTGCACCAGCCAAAAAAAAAAAAAAAAAAAACTTCCCGTATCCCAAGAGAGAGAGAAGTAGAAAGGAATCACCAAGAAAGAGAAGAATGATGATATCCAGCTCAGGACCCTGGGTCTGCCAAGCCCATACTCACCAGATGTGAGCCCCTGGGGTTCAACAAACAGGTCTGTAATTACTCACATCACTTTTTGATCCCTCTTTGTGAATTGGGGATACATTTGCACATCTCCAGTCAGTGGGGACTTTCCCTGAGTCAAGGATGCTCTCATAATTATGGCTAAGTGTTTGCTTACTTTCTTTGCGGCCTCCTGTAATATACTGGCTCATGTTACTCATCTTTGGACAAATTCAATGGAAAAATTTGGTAAAACTCAAGCAGTTGCCCTTGACATTTCCAGGGTTTTTGATCACATTTAGATAAAGACCTTCAAAATAAGCTGCCATCTTTCTGCCAACTGTTTCTGCAACTGGGTATCCAATTTTCTCTCTGATCATTTACTACAGATAATGGTAGAACAGAACTCTATCTTACTTCTCTGTTAATGCTAGTTCCCCAAGATTCAGTTCTTCCTATGCACAGTTTTGCTGATGATAGTATATTACATTTCACCTTCCAGTTTCAGAAACATTGCCCTACAAAACAACCTCAACCTCTCAAAATCCACTACCAATTCCTTAAATGTTGATCTCTGTGTAATTCTCCAGTGGAGCAAAATAAACTTAGTTAACTTTAATCATTTTCTAAAACTAAGTCCTGTCTTATTTCTCACAAAAAGGAGTCGACTGCTTTTATGCTTATCTTCCACAACACTCAGATTTATAGACAAGATCATATAACTCTATTAGGGATTAGCCAGACTTCTAATATCTCTCGGCATAAGCACATCACAAATACTGCTTCCCTCCACATTAAAAAAAAAATTTCTCTTTTGGTGTTCCTTTTCTTATGAACTACTCAGTCTGCACAAATCTCAAATCCACCCTGCCATGTAATACTGTTGCCACATCTGGAATGGCTCCAAAACTTCTCTAAAGGTTCTTGACTCATTCAAAAGAGAGCAGTCAGGTTAATTAATGAAGTCTATCCACTCTCTATAATTCCATCCCCCCACTTCCAAAACAGTCCATATACATGTCACACACAGTTAACATCCATTCACTGTCCAACTCCAAATTCATGGAACCAACTTTTCTCCTTTTTACTCTATCCTTGCTACTTCTGTTTTCTGAAACAACATATCTTAAGTTTTATTTCCTGAAAATTACAATCTACTGAAATTCAAGTCTAACATCAACAAGTATCTTCTGTCTTCTCAGCCTTCAATTCATACACAGTACTAAGTACTACGGATTCTAATACCTTTTGTGTTTGGTGTTTTCATTAAAAAAAAAAACAGGAGGATCTGGCCTGCAATGAAAAGTACTATAATTGGTGACAACTGTTTTAAAATATAAATATTCCAGTTACCAGTGTTTTCCATTTATCTATATGCTAGATAACAAAGCTTTTATTGCATACATATAGCAAATTATATGTTGTTACAACTCCTCATGAACACTCCAGAGTTTAACATTAAAACACAAGGATTCTCTTTCTTGGTGATTCACTACTACTTTTGTCTCTCTCTCTCTCTCTCTCTCTCTCTCTCAGGGTAACTTGCAAATTTTTTTTTTTTTTTTTTTTTTGGCTAGTGCAGCACAAGCCTCAGGCTCCTTTGCACCATATGGCTAATAATAATAAATAATAAAGTATTCTTTAACTAAAAGAAAACATACAGTAAAATACAATCTATAATAACAAATTAAATTGAGGGAATACAATATAATACAGCAAAAAAAAAAAAAAGTTAAATAACTCTTGTGGCTGACAGATACATAGTCTTTAGCACTAAATAAGTTATAACTGCACACCAAACCTGAATTTATGATAACTACAGAAACTGTCCAGTCAAACTTCGATCTAAAAGCAATTAGGAGGATTTTTCAATTGCACAACACATATAATGGATTGGTGCATGGACCTTACAACAAATGACTGAGCATATTAGGTCAATGGGTCATGGATGGTGACTGTGGCTGTCTTGGCTGATGATCATGGAGTTTTCTTTGTCTGTATATTTGATCCTGAGGTCGACATCCGTCCATTACACATTGCCAGCAATATTTACACAGCCATACAAGTTGGACCGCTCTTGTGACCACAGACTGGACAGAACTGTTCTGTACAATTTTATTCTTATCTTTACACTCTCCTACCATCCCCATTACTTCTCTGACAGTTACTTCTATAGACACACATCTTCAACAATGTTGGAGAGAGACATCATCCTTGTCTCACCCCTACCTATTTCCATTTTCCCTATATTATCTATACCCATTCTCAACAGTATCCTTTAACACCAGTACAGTTCCTCTATCAACATTCAATTCCGATATCCTTTATATCTCCAACTTTTGCCAATTTACCCTATCAAATTCTTTTTCCAAATTTCCAAAAGAAACAAATATTCTTATTAATATCTCTATATTTCTTTCAATCAAAATTCTCATTATTCCTATTGAGGTGACCATCCTTTCCTTTTCATACTGTTCCTTCTATCATTGGGAACCCATACCGTTCCTTCTATCATTTCTTCCATGCTTTCCCTCAATCTTTTGTTCGTTACCTCTGGTTACATGTAACACCAAACTAATGTTTCTAAAATCCTTACATTTGAGTGCATTCATCATCTCTTCTCCTCCTCCTCTAGTAGAATAACAGCAATCATAAGATCCTCTGGCCATTTTCCCTTCTTATATATCTATATTCCAATCATTTCCCATCACTTGAAGCAATGGTAAATTACCGAGCAAGTATTTCCATTAGCATTAGCAAGGGCACATGATGCAAGAGAGCAAGCTAATATAGCATCAGCTAAAAAAAAAAAAAAAAACACACACACCCTTCTCATTTTACCCATCCACTCGCTCTCCAAATGTTTGTCTAGTTCTGCCTTGAATCTGTTTAAGCTATCAACTTCTACGACAGATGGAAGTTTGTTCCAGCAATCAACCACCCACTGGCTAAAGGCAAACTTCCGCACATCTATCCTACAACTGTCTTTCCCCAATTTGAATTTATGCTCTCTCAGGCGATTATTCTGAGCAAGAGGAAGAATTCCATCAGCACTGAGCATGCCAAACCATTCAAAGCTTTATCCACCTCAATCAGATCACCTCGCAGGTGCCTAGTTTCCAGACACTGAAATTTTACAAAACTTTAACCTTTCTTCGTAACAGCAACCCTTTGTTCCATTCACTAATCTTGTTGCCCTTCTCTGTACTCGTTCAAACAGCTCTACATCCTTCTTAAAATGAGGCCTCCAGACCTATATACAATACTCAAGGTGTGGCCTGACCATTGCCTTATACAGAAGGACAATCACCTCCTTTTCCCTGCTAGAAAAATTCCTTTATATCATTGACAAGACACCATGAGCTGCTCTTGCAGATCATCTGCACTGCTCAGAAAACTTAATATCTGCCAGCACAATTACCCCCATGTCCTTTTCACTCTCTACCACTGTCAGTGTAGTACCACACAGTTGATATGTTACTCTGGGGTTACTGCTTCCCATATGCAGTACTTTACATTTGTCACTGTTAAACTTCAGTTGCCACCTCTCAGCCCGTCTGCTCAACTTTTCTAGATCCTGTTGCAGCAGTGTACTGTCATTAGTGTCATTAACAACTCTGCTGACCTTCGTATCGTCTGCAAACTTGGACATTAAGCCTGATATACCAACATCAATATCATTCATGGATACAGAAAATAACAATGGACCCAACACTGAACTCTGGGGTACTCAACTAATAACATTAGTCCACGAAGGGCGGTGTCCATTGATTACCACTCTCTGTCTTCTCCCACTCAACCATCCCTTTATCCATAGCAGCAATTTTCCTCCAATGCCACACTACTCCAATATGTGAAGCAGTCTTCCATGTGCAACAGTATCAAAAGCCTTTCTAAGCTCCAAATATATAATATCAAAATTATTCTCTGCGTCCAGTTCCTTTGTGACTATATCATAGTATCCAATCAAATTGGTCAGACAAGACTTCCCCTTAACAAACCCATGCTGTGTCTGAGCTATAGCTGAAGTCTTGTCTGGATGATCCTGCAATGCTTCTTTAACCAGTGCCTCCATTAATTTCCCTGGAACAGAAGTTAAACTAACAGGTCTGTAATTACTTGTCTCCCTTTGATCCTCCTTTGTGGATTGGGGGTCACATCTGCACATCTCCCATCCAGGGGTACCACCCCTGAGTCCAAGGAAGCTCTCAAAATTATGGCTAATGGTTTGCTTACTTCCTTTGCTGCCTCCTTTAATATAACTGGATAGATTCCATCCACCCCAGATGCCTTTCTTATGTTTATCTTCAACAATTTCTCCTCCACTTTACTCTCAGTTATTACAAGATTATTATAGCTTACTGCCAGAGTTTAATACACCTCTGGCATTCCCCTCCCTGAATAACTCCTCATATGTGAATGTAGATGAAAAATAATGATTTAGTTTTTTAGCTACCTGAGCAGTTGAACCATCGATATCAAGTGGACCAATCTGATTCATCCCCTTCCTTCTAGAGTTTACATAAGTAAAGAATCTTTGCTGTTTTTCTTTGCATCCTTTGCCAAAGATAATGCCTTTGCCTATGACTTGGTTACAAATACATTTGGTGGTTAGGGATTATCTCTCACACACCACCAGAGAATCAAAGATGGCATGTACACATACCACAAGAGTATGTCTAGAACTGTATATTTGGGCAGATTCCAACCAGTGATAAGTCTTAAAATCTTGTGCATCACTAATAATATGAACATTATTTGGCAAGAAGTCATAGCTCTTTCTCTCTTTCCAGTAGTGCATAGTTAACACTTATTGGGCAAAGTTAATATATAGCAAATATAGCTCACATCATCACTTTTTTTTTTTGCATTGATGGTATAGAGATGTTTAAATGGCAGTATATTAGTATGCAGCTCTCTGCCAGGAATTTGCACAGTAATAAATGAACAGGCATTAACGCTACCACTCAAAATTTAAGACTGTCAAAAAAAAAAAAAAAAAAAAATCTGGGTGACAATTTTATTTGCAAAGAATATCAGACAGCAAATGTGTACATATCTGCTGCTATTTTATAACATGTTATTACACTGAAGGTAACATTTTGTTCAATGCTGTCACATAAGTGGTTGTCATCCTCACTGGGGTTAACATCAAAATATGAGGATATCCTTTAACTAAAGAAAACACATCTAAGGTTAAAGTGTGCTAAGCCCAGGTTTTTATACAGACAAAAGGATTAGTATGTTGTACTCAAAAAAAGTTCTCAGACAACAGGTTAAAGGTTAAAAACTAAAGAGAAGGCATACGGCAATTTACAAACAATACAGGATGTCTGGGCTAAGTCCAGACTAAAGGAGGGTGGAAGCGGCAATACATCAGTATTTGTATGCTTCTGGGTTAAAAACAAGTCCCAGTAGTTTAAAGCTTGTTCTTGAAAGTCAACATTTCTGGAGCACTTCTCTGACTCCTCATATTTTTTCATATATTTCAGCTTCCGACAGACAGCATGACCACAACCTGTTCATTAGTGTAAAAATAATATTATTATAATGTGAGAAAACATGATACAATCTGGAAATTACATAACTGGCTGCACACGTGGTTTATGATACAGTGAAGTTACGTGCAGGTCTACCCTCCCCACCATTCAAGGAAAGGCAGGATCATTCTCAATCCTTATAGAAAATTTCAGAAAACTAAGTGAAACTAATCCCTGGCCTTGTGGCCGTGAAGGGCTTATTGCAATGTATCCATTGTATTACCATTATTATTATTATTGCAATAAAGATTTCTAAATACGTTGTTTCACCCCCCCCCACACACACACACAATGGTTAAAAGACCATATTACCATCATTGAGAATGCTGATTTTTCCCAATCAGTGACAGCTGTGCACTACTAGCAGTAGGAACATAACTTGAACATTGTTTAGCAAGAGGTTATTGATGGTGCACAGATTCCAAGACCCACTGCTAGTTGGAATCCACCTGCACACATAGCACAGTTGTGATGTATATATATATATATATCTCACCTGTGAATCTCTGATGCTGCAAGGATGGATGGACATCATCCCTCCCAGTCTTTTCTCCCTCTACCATCTTTCTATTAATTTGCAAATTACCCAAAGGTCATTCTAACCTTGGGACAGTCTGAAATTGCTTCTTTTCCTTTTATTCCTGCTTCTGACTTCTCTTCCATTTCCACTCTTCCTTCTCTTCACTTTTATTCCATCTGCTATTCCTTTCCTTCTCCCTGTCTCTCTTTCTTGTACAGCTGATAAAAGCTACTGTGTTATTAGGTTTAATTTTTAGCACTTTCCTAATCTAGTATATTTTAATGTATTGTCTGCTGCAATAATACCATATGATATTAACTAGAATTAACAAGTTAATTTTTAGATATGAAATTAAGTAATCAATATATTTGTGCAAATGACTAACTAATTGACATCATACATCAGGATATTGCAAGCAAACTATAACTGATCCAGTAGCAACAATAGATAAAGTTTCACGTGTTAAACATGATGATCCAATTGTAGGCATTTTTTTTACTCCAATAAACTATTCCTTGATTCATTTTGTTAATTGCATTCTTTTGACAGGAAAACTGAACAGAGCAACATAAATGAGAGATATAAAAAGGAAGGAAATTTATGATTAAATAAACTAATCACCAAATATTAAACTGGAACCTTATTTTTGACTAACCTACACAAAATTCTGTGATCCATATGGATCAGATACCAGAAACAAGCCAAATGCAAAATCTGGCATAACTCTGGGTAAAGCAAAAACTACTTTATATATATATATATATATATACTAAATATGTAATCATAATACTAACTCTTAACATTTATAACATATATTCTCAAATATCTTTGGACGGTCAGCTTTTCAAAAACATGTATCACCAAATTAAACCATCATTCACTGCAAGGCCTAAAATCCCTACTTCAGGAAACGACTTTTATTATCAAATTAAATATTATATATTTAACTTAATTTGTCTAATTTTAAATGAGTAATTTCAGGAATTCAAAAAAAATATCACAAATTGGAGTTGCAGCCCTGAAAATAGCATGTAAACTAGGCTGGGTGAGGGGGATGACATCAAAGAACTGAAGCTGTTTACTTCTCTAATTCCATCCCCCACCAACTAACTCTACAGTGACTTACAATGATTTGAGCAATTTTTTTGCAACATTTCTCTCTTAAAAACTCAGCCTTTACTGATCAAAGCAGAAACGTGCTACAAAGTTGCAATATCTTGTAGGTGATTACATGTGCACAACTGACAATGAATTAATATTTAATATAAAGGGGAGGGTCAAGCAGCTAGTTGGCAATCCTAGTTACAAGTAATGCCAGTCTTCTCCCCCCCCCAACACATACATGCTTCCCATTTTTATGTTGCTAATGCAACAGGTCAAGATAATTCTTCTGCATACACAATGTCATGTACATTTTAATGATATACTGTTTCATTTTGGTTCTGATGAAATTACTTTCATCAACCACTTATTAACAGTAATTACATTCATGTGATTTTGAAATAATATGGATGCATTATTTAAAGCAGTTAATACAAAAACTTTCTTCAGAAGTCCCTTCTCTAAAAGCAGCGGCTGTTTTAAATTAATTCACTCTATTCAGAAACATTTACCAGAACAATTCTTCAGAACAGTCAGCTGACAGAAACTGTGCTCAACAATCAGAGTAGAAGACAAACTTTTAATAAATATAAAAATAAGTCTCCCCACCCTGGCCTTCTGCTTGTCTGTGTTGATATTCAAAAGTATTTCACTTTTCTCATCATAAAATAAGTTATCAGAATAGCCTGGCAAAAGAAATGCTTTCTAAGATCTTTGTAATATTCATCTGTCACATTCTGATACTTTAAATAAATTTTAATGTTTAGATATTTCCTCTAAACGGGTAACTATATCACTGGTAGGTACCTAATGAACTGTTAATAATGAAGAGTCAACAGGCATCATATAATTAGCATAAAATATTCTATTTATTCAAAGTATTTTAAACAGACCAGCACGTCAGTCTATCTTTACTTCTCAAATGAGGTCATGCCATTCATAATCAGTTCATGACGTGAATGTGTTTTACATTAATTATATGAAGAAAGAAGAAATGAATTACATGAGAGCATTACTGCTTAAATAAAACATCATAAAAGAATAACTCATACATATACATTGCAATTAATTGCATTTCACTGTTAAAAAAAATTAAACTTTAAGAAACATTTGAGAGTTTATTGCACAACTGGAACAAAATACTTAATCAGAGAAGAGAACCAGACCAAGGAGTGAAAAACTGGAACAGCCACCAAGGATGTATAACTGTTGCACAAGTACATGGTAGTAGTATAAGCCTATTCCACCTGTCAGACATGTATCAATAATAAGCAGTTCACATTCTAACTTATACACCAATATGAAATATTTCTCAAGAAAATTACACACAAGCTAAGGTATTTAACCACAGAATAATGGAAAAAAGTGTTTTCTTTCGTAATAAAAATTTTATATGAAAGAAAACAATGTAGGTGAAATTGAAATCTATATAGAAGACTAGTAATATTTTTTAATATCCTGATCTCAACTCATATTGAGTTTTTATCAAAATGCTAACTTAAAGTTCTTATTCTATGAAGTTAGCAAGCAGACAATACTAATAGTATGTGGCCCCACTAATAAATCATTCATTATTTGGTAAATCTGAACAGACTGAGGGAGATGGAGGAACCGTGAATTTTGGCAAGTTATAAAGAAAATAAGTCATAAATTACTGGTGATGGTTATGTCATTATCATTCACCAGTCAGCAACAAACCATAACATGGCAGCCAAAAGAAAAATGTGTTATACAAAAATATTAAAATGATTTGTCAATATGGATTTTTAATCATAAACTTAGTGATTAGTCAAAATTATAATTGAGAAGAAATTAAAATAACATGAAAAATTTTGAATAAATGTACTATGATAAAATAGCAACAGCTTTATTATATTAATTTATATACAAACAGTATAAGTACAAAAATAGAAGTCATCACACTCAATTTATAAAATATATTTTAGTCACACATCATAAAGGGCAAGTAAAAAAAAAAAAAAAAAAAAGAATTAAAAACTCAGTTCACTTCATAATTATCATATGCTTGCAGATGATCTTTTATTACAGGATGGAACTTTGTCTTTTGTTAAATGAATGCTGTAGTTTAGTTGCCATAACAGTGAAGTTCAGATCTCACCTTGCTACTGGGTAAGTGTGGGCAAGTATTTTAGAGGTGGCAAAAAAGTCTAGAAAGAGAAGACACAGAAGTTAATAAGAGTGAGGGGAAGGGGGGGAAGACTACAATGAGGGAAACAATTTTGAAGGATGAACATACAAGAGAATGTGGGAAGGGAGAACTAAAGAGACACAATGAATGGTGAAAGAGGAAATTAAAGCAACTTGGATTAAATGAAAACACAATGGCAATATGTCATATGAGAAAGTCAGTGACTAAATTTTTATCGCTAAATTTTTACATATTGAAAATCTGTATTCAACTGCTGATTCTGTGTGTAAGAAAGATGTTCAATGGAGCCCAAAACTAGTTTTCATACAATTTCAGTCATTATCACTTTCTAACACCATCTGTCTGACCCATCTAATAATTTGTCTAGTTCCTCCTTAAATTTATTCAAACAACCCACTTCCACAGCACCAGATGGAAGTTTGTTCTAACAATCAAATACCTGCTGACTGCAAGTAAATTTCATCTATCCTGCAAACATCTTTTCACTATTTAAATTATTTCCAACTCGTGTGTTGTGACTTCACTGGAAAACCATTCTGGTTTTTCATTAAGTTGAATAAAAAAAAAAAAAAAAAAAAAAATGATAAACATTTACAGAAGTATACTGCAGCAGAATATAACAAATAAATTGTCATGCAATTAGATGCCAGGACACATTGGAAAAGTTTATTGTCCATGCTTAAAAGCTTTTTTTAGTTGAGATATTGTGTGCAGAAAGCTTTAATTGATTTAGATTCAAGTATATTTCTGTGAGGATGAATTTAATTGATTATCTGTGGCTATATCTACATTAATGCCTATAAAGTTAGCAAAAGATGCGCTATGCAGCAAAGAAGCAAATCTTTTAACTGCAGATGCTGCCATAAAATTTATGATGAAACTCTTGGCAGTCAAAATTCTGTAGCTAGAGAACTGGATACAGCACTGAAACTCCGTATTTCACAGAGGCATACAACTTTCTATAATATACACGTTCTTCAGTACTTGCAAAATTAGTATTAGTAATCGCCATATGGTGCAAGGAAACTTAAGGCTTATGCTGCACCAGGGGGGGGGAGAAAAATAATAATAATAAAATTAAATAAAATAAATAATTAATAAATAATAAAAGAAAAGCAAATAGACAACCTATTCATTTCCCTCCTCCCATCCAACTAACCTTTGAATTTCCCCAACCACCCATGTAGGTAACTTATTCCAGTAATTTCTAACTCACTGGCTGAAATAAAACTCACTGCAATCCAGTCTAAATTCCCCCCCCCATTGATTTTTCTGGTCAGGAGCCTTTCCTCATATTGTTGCCTTTTGTCGATCTCATCAAGCGAGCTCCCTCTTTTGTACATTTTCAAGAAGCTTGATGTCTTTCTTTTAGGTGTGGTCTCCATACTTGAACACAATATTCCAAATGTGGTCTAGCCTTATATAATGGGATTATGATGTCCTTATCTCTACTAGCAAATGTTCGATAAATTGTCAATAGAACACCATGCAACATTGTAACCTGTCCACAATTCTCGGACAACTTCATGTCTGACCGTATCGTAACTCACAAGTCCCGTTCCTCCACTACTGACTTTAGTTCAACTCCACCAAGTGTATAAGTTATTTTGGGGTTGCTGTTCCCCAGGTGTAAGACCTTGCATTTTGCTGAATTAAAGCATAGCTGCCACTTTTCTGACCATCCTGGAAGTCTATCTAGGTCACTCTGATTGGCGGTGATCATTAACTACTCTACTGATCTTTACATCATCTGCAAGTTTAGACATCATGCCCTCTATCCCTTCTTGGATGTCTTTTAAGATAATCAAACACAATAGTGGTCCCAATACCGATCCTTGGGGAACCCCACTTCTTATATTAACCCAGTCTGAGGAATAACCATTTATCACAACCCTCTGCCTGGTGCTCTCAAGCCATCCTCTATCCATCTAAGGATTTCCCTATGATTCCAGCCTGTTCCAGCTTATAAAGTAACCGCTCATGTGGGACTGAGTCAAATGCTTTGCTGAAATCTAAATAAACAATGTCAAAATTATTCCCTAAATCCAGCTCACGAGTGACCCTGTCAAAATGGCTAAGCAGATTTGTTAAACATGATTTTCCCTTTACAAAACCATGCTGTGTATCCTACAGAATTCCATTTCCATCTAAATGATCCTGAATTCCACCCTTGATCATTGCCTCCATGATTTTCCCTACTACTGAAGTTAGACTGGCCAGTTGGTAATTTCCCATTACACTCCTAAAACCGCCTTTATGTTCCAATCCAACGGAATTTCTCCTGTCCAGTAATGCTTTCATAATAGTGAGTGCATTGAACCATTAGCCTTAATGGTTCAATGCACTCACTTGCCGCGCCTCCTTTAAGATCATAGGGTATATGCCATTAACCACAGGAGCCGTACTTGCCTGGAGGTACGCAAGTTTTTTCATATAAATAATCATTTGAAATTTCAACATCATTAATTAAATTTTTTTCAACTTCACTACCATAATATCTCATTGACATAAAGGGTTTTTTTTTTTTCTGTAAATATCGATGCAAAATACCTGTTGAGTTCATCTGCAACATCGGTTGGGGTATCTAATACTATCCAACGCAATTACATATGAGTCTAATTTGATTTGTCCTTCTCTTCTTTGCATTTATATATGGGAAGAATTCCTTAACTGCATGCTTTGCTCTCTTCTTTATTCCTTGTCCCTACTCTTTGCTCTCTCCCAGACTCAGTAAAGATACTATAGTGAAAATTATACTTTGCTTAATAAAACTTCTTTCTCCTTCAGAAAATGATGAACATAATTCAACCTTGGAAGACCAATATGGAACCAATCAGTGTACCACAAATTCTTTCCAATATAAGAAATTGCCTGACTCAAATGAGATTTTAAAAGATAAACTTGAGTCGGAAATTAATGAAATACTTTTAACTATTTCCGCAAAAAAGTTCAAAGCCTAGAAAATATGGACTGAGACCATCTACGATTATTTCAATGCAATAGTACCATCTAGCATAGAATCCGAAAGGGCATTTTCTGCCGCTAATCAAATATGTACCAAAATTAGATCCATTTCAAATGATCATACTATTGATTGCTTATGTTTCTTAAGAGCTCACTTTATTCAGACAGGTAGTGTGGATGCTAAAACATAACTAAATTTTGCAGTAAGAGTATGTATTTTTTTGTTTTTAGAATAACTATTTTTAATGATTTTTTTCAGAATATTTATTATTACAATAAAAGTTTATTTAAAACATGAATCCAAGTAATTACAGTGCTTGCTTTTTCCTTACTTTATTGCACCTAATTGTCATCAAACTTTATTGAGAAAAATGTTTGTTTTTGGAATACCGGTATCATAAATTAAAAATACCAAAATACAAGTATTAAGATTTTGACCAGTATTGTAAGCCCTAGGTATGGGTATATCATTCTAAGATTACTACTACCTAAATGCCTTGTATCTTGCATTTATCAATGTTTTAATATTCACTACCTTGATTTACTACTAAAGTTATAACACAGTCACAAAGTTAGTTCTCAAATATTAATGGTCATTAACTTATATGAGGACTATTCAACTGGTGGTCCAGTCCATGGGCTGCATGCAGCTCATGAAAGTGTGCAGTGAGTATAAAGCATACTAGCTAAAATACACAGAGTATCCTCAAGACATCAGCTAAAACAAATTTACATTACTTTTCTTATCTACTTTTTACAAATAAAAAGTAGATACAAATTATGCACTTCGCTCCTCATATAGATAACTATCCAGTTAACTTTTGAATTTCTTCAAACTAACAGATGCAGAGAGGGGTAATGAGATTGGTGAAGGGAACAAAAGGGTGCTCTTACCTAGAAAGGCTTCAGTTTGGCAAACTGCAGCATCTCAAGAACAGGCATTTGCAGAGAGAGAGAGATCTGATTGAGGTGTTTAAATCCTTGAATGGATTGAGTAACTTGAATGTTAAGGTATTCTTCCACTTGCTGAGATTACACATGAAGGGGCATAAATTTAGGTTGAGGAAGGATGGTTGCAGGATAGATGTGTGAAAGTTTGCCTTCAAGCCACTGGGTGACTGATTGTTGGAACATCTGTTGTTGTGGAAGTGGATAGGTTGAATAAATTCAAGAAAGAACTAGACAAATTCTTGGAGGGTACAGATGGGTGAACTGTGTTTTTTTTTTTTTTGGCTGATGCTATATAAGCTTGCTTTCTTGCATCATTTTCAATGACTACTACATCGCCACCATCCTGTTTCTAGCTCCCCACTTTCGGCCCACAATACTCATTAGCCTCCCCACTTTCTTTTCAATTAATCTTTGTGGGACCAACTGATGATGTTACCAACAGCAAACTCAAAATGGGAAGCATTCAAGGAACTAATCTTGGTGGCTACCAGGCTTTACATACCAACTAAGAAATATTGTTCAAGGTTTAGGCCTAAATGGATGTCAGATGGACTAATGAGACATGTGGCAGAGAAGAAAAATGCATGGGATACATACAAATTAATGGGTGACATGGAAGCCTATGATAGATATAAGTTGGTCTGTAAGCAAGTCACAAAGGAGATTAGGCAGGCAAAGGCAGACTACGAAAAATCCTTGGCAAAGGATGCAAAGAAAAACAGAAAGGAGTTCTTTACATACTTGAACTCGAGAAGGAAAGGGATGAATCAGATTGGTCCACTGGATATTGATGGTTCAACAGTTGAGGATCCTGCTCAGGTGGCTAACAATCTAAACGAGTATTTTGCATCTACATTCACGCATGAGGAGTTATTCAGGAAGGAGAATGATGTAGGTAAAGTAAACATTGGCAGTGAGCTGGATGATTTTGTAATAACTGAGAGGAAAGTGGAGGAGAGATTGTTAAGGATAAACATAAAAAAGGCACCTGGGGTGGATGGGATCTATCCAGTTATATTAAAGGAGGCAGCAAAGGAAGTATGCAAACCCCTAACCATAGTTATGAGAGCTTCTTTGGACTCAGGGGAGGTACCCATAGACTGGAGATGTGCAAATGTAACCCCAATTCACAAAGGAGGATCAAAGGCTGACACAAGTAATTATAGACCTGTTAGTTTAACTTCTGTTCCAGGTAAATTAATGGAGGCATTGGTTAAAGAAGCACTGCAGGATCATCTAGACAAGAATTCAGTTATAGCTCAGACGCAGCATGGTTTTGTTAAGGGCAGGTCTTGCCTGACCAATTTGATTGGATACTATGATGTAGTCACAAAAGAACTGGATGCAGGGAATAACTTTGATATTATATATTTGGATCTTAGAAAGGCTTTTGATACTGTTGCACATGGAAGACTGCTGCACAAATTGGAGCAGTGTGGCATTGGAGGCAAATTGCTGCTATGGATAAGGGGATGGTTGAGTGGCAGAAGACAGAGAGTGGTAATCAATGGACACTGCTCAACATGGACTAATGTTATTAGTGGAGTTCCTCAAGGTACAGTGTTGGGTCCATTGTTGTTTTCGGTGTTTATGAATGATATTGATGATGGGATATCAAGTTTAATGTCTAAGTTTGCAGATGATACAAAGGTTGGCAGGGTCGTTAAGGACACTACTGACGCTATGCTGCTGCAACAGGATCTGGAAAGGTTGAACAGATGGGCTGAGAGGTGGCAAATGAAGTTTAACATTGACAAATGTAAAGTACTACATATGGGTAACAGTAACCCCAGAGCAATGCATCAACTCTGCGGTACTACACTGACAGTGGTGGAGAATGAAAAGGACCTGGGGGTAATTGTGCAGGCAGATATGAAGTTCTCTGAGCAGTGCAGACGAGCTGCAAGAGTAGCTCATGGTGTCTTGTCAATGATATACAGGAATTTTTCTAGCAGGGATAAGGAGGTGATTATTCCCTTGTATAAGGCAATGGTTAGGCCACATCTTGAGTACTGTATACAGGTCTGGAGGCCTCATTTCAAGAAGGATAGAGCTGCTGGAACGGGTACAGAGAAGGGCAACAAGATTAGTAAATGGAACAAAGGGTTGCTCTTACGAAGAAAGGCTTAAGTTTTGCAAATTACAGAGTCTGGAGACTAGGCACCGGCGAGGTGATCTGATAGAGGTGTATAAGGCTTTGAATGGTTTGAGCATGCTCAATGCCAATGGGATTCTTCATCTTTCTCAGAATAATCACCTCAGAGGGCATAAATTCAAATTGAGGAAGGACGGATGTCGGATAGATGTGCGGAAATTTGCCTTTGGCCAGCGGGTGGTTGGTTGGTGGAACCGACTTCCATCAATTGTTGTTGAAGTTGATAGCCTAAACAAATTTAAAGCTCAACTGGACAGGTATTTCGAACGGAGGGGTGAAATGGGAGAGGGTTTTTTTTTTTTTTTTTTTGGCTGATGCTGAATAAGCTTGCTTTCTTGCATCATATGCCTCTACTAATGCTAATGCTAATATCTCTTAAACTCTCCCTGCAGTACATATCTGATTCAATTTTTCTTCACCCCCCCCCCCTTGTAACCTTTAACACATATGTTTTCTTTCTTTTTTTTTTTTTTTTTGTTAGAATTGTTGGCACATTGGCTTCAGTGGCCATAATGCACTTCCCAAAGTTTTTGCATTTTCTACTCTGATCAAAACTTGAGGTGGGATTCGAACCCATGACCTTTGGGTTGCCAGGCAGGCACTTTACCCACCCGACTAGCCCGGTCGGCCTATGTTTTCTACTCCCATCAATACTTCCTCATTTCTAATCCTATCTATACATTTCACCCTTTCCAGTATCCTCCAACACACAACTGAAATGTTACAGTTCTAATATGCACCTTCCTTAGCATCCATATCTCACCTCATAAAGCATGACACTCCATAAAAACATTTAACTAACCTCTTCCTTAACTCAATATCCATCTCTGTAAATATCTGCTTACTCTTATATCAAATGCAATCATATTCATTGTAATTTTAGTTCTTTTCATATTATTTGTTAGCAGACTGCCACCAAGATATTTGCATTTTCTAAATGTGTGAGTGTGTGCGCGCGTGCAAGAATATTTTTATTCAAAAGTGGTATACATGTAGCAAACTGCATGTTGCAACAGTCCATCGTGGCACACTGACCAGGGGTTAACAATAAAATACAAAACTATCCTTTAACTAAAAAAGCAAACTATTATTAAAGTAATAAATTAAAACCAGAGGATAATATAATAAATAAAATATGGGAAAAAAAGGTTAAATAATAACTGTCACAACTGACAAAAACAGATATTACTCTAGAACTTAATCCAGTATCACTGCATATCAAATTTGAATTTATCAGAACTAGAGGAATTGTCTAGTTTAAAATGGATCCCCTATAGTTTTTCAGTTAAAGGCAATAATCCCAGAATCTAATGATGATCTTAATAATATTCAAATTGGTTTGATGCACTAACATGCTGACTTTCCCAAAACAATTGGATGCACACCATCTACCAGCCATCTCAGTAATTTTTCGGTCAGACAGTTCTCTGAGATCATTATATCACTCATAGTGATCATGGAGAAGAAAAATGATCCATAGATAATTTACATAGTGCATACTATTATTATTATTTCAGTTCCTTCCTTCAATCTTGTTAATGATTTTGTAACAGATTCCGTTTGGGGGAAGGGAGAATCAGCATATCTTGATCAGTAACCATTAATTGGAATGGTTGGGAGAGTTGCTGGAAAGATTCAAGTTAGCAGTATGGATCAAGGTTACACTTTCACCCTCCCCGAGAGTAACGTGCAACGAGAGTTTTGTGCAACTTCAAATCACTATATTAATATAAAAAGATAAGGCAATACATGCTTATCACCAGTAGGCACAAGAAAAAGCTTGTTTAAATAGCTGTAAGGTAATCAATGTAAAGTATCAAAGTAGTAATGGTAATCAATACAAAAATGTAACCTGTCTATATAATAATGCAATGAGTATTGCAACTAATATAAAGAAATTTGAGCATCAGCTCAATTACCACTGATATTACAGGACTGACTGAAATGTGATACTATCTAGAGAGGAATGGAAATTTTTCATTATGGTGACAACAGGGTGTACAGGAGAAACAAGATGGAACAGGGGGAAGGGAGTGGTATGCTCCTTATCAAAAACTGATGGAAGATAACCAAACAATGTCCAGAATCTGATTGAGTCTAGGAGTAAGTTGAGTCTATGTGGTACAAGAGCACTAGTGGTAAAGGAAAGATAACAGGAGAAACAAGATGGGTTACACATCAAATGACTGCAGATTATGATAAAAAATTAATCTCTTTAAACAAGATGAATAAGCAATCATGATTACCTCATTATGGGTAACTAACTTATTTCTCATAGACTGGAAATCGCAAACTACCAAAAATACATCAAATAGGATCATATTTTTCATACAAAATATGCCACTCCCCTCACCTTTGTCCCTTTCTGTTTCTCTTGTACACACTGTAGTCACCATAATGAAATTCTTTTCCATTTATCTGCAGATGTTTCAGTCAGCCCTACAGTAATCATTAGTTGAGCATTTTACATTAGATATAAGTGGTCAAAAATACAGCAGATAGTGACCACAATATATAGATGAGAGCTTCAATTTCAAGTGGGGGGAACTATAGAAGATTGAGGTGTTTCTTTATTTCTCTTAACTTGAATGCCTGCTATATGCGATGGGATATTAATACATTATGGGAACAGTTTAAGGGATTTATTCTGGAAGCCACTAACACATTCACTCCAGTGGTGAGGTACTGCAAAAGAAAGATGCAAAAACGGATGACAAGAGAGTTGAAAAGTTTAACTGGAGAAAAGAAAACAGCACAGTATAATTTCAGAATATCACCAGACACTTTCATATAACAATTATAAGCATACTTGTAATAAAACTGATGGAATCAGATAGACAAAAGTTGAACACAGAGAATGCTAAGAACAGGAAGAAAGAGTTCTATTTACATGAGAATGTAAAAAAAGAAGTGAAGAAATCAGACAGGACTCATTACAAGATGGGATGGCAGCAGTAGATTCACTGCTAGGTACTTGGCAATGACCTTTATGATTGAGGACTGAAATAAATTTGCAGGTGGGAAACAGTATAGAGGAGTTTCTTTGTTTGTTTTTTAGGAGCATTAGCAACTAAAACCATATTGCTCCGGGAATATGCGGTGGTCATTCCCTGACCTTACCGGATCCTCCGTATCCGTATCACGGGCTTGAACCCAGGTCTAATCAAGAAGTGTGTGCTACGCACTGCTGCTCCTGCCCACCTGGCTACGGAGGCGCCGTATAGAGGAGTTCAGCTGTGCGTGTATGTGTGTAAGAGTGTGGGAGAGAGATTCTCAAAAGAAGGCAAAATATGGCCAGTTATACTAAAAAAGATATTCTTGTTTATACTCCAGCATGACCACTAGATCATATGAGTTTACAATTAATTATTTTGACAATGAATACAATTGCTAATCGTATTTAGCAATTCACATGGATTTGAGCCATTGTCCAATCAAACGCATGTGCTGGCATGTGAGTGAAATATTGATATTGACACTGTTTTAAAGAAAGGAAAATATTTTTTATTAAGATAAAATATCAGTAACTTGTAAAATTATAATACAGTCGAACTTGATTATAATGAGCATCAAGGGACCGACAAAATTTCCTTACGTTTTTTTAATTGTTAAAACTTACGTTGTTTCAAAAAGGTAAGTTTCCTTACATTTTTGAAACGAGGTTTTAACAATTTTCCGATAACAAAAGTTTTTTTTTAATCAGTTCCTGCCATATTTGCGCATACAAGTACCGTAAAGCAAGCCTTTGATTTTTTTCCATCAACACATTTTTCCCCTTTGAAATTAAATGTATTGTCAGGAAATCTTTGAAATCTTTCCTAATTTCTGTCCAAACATGGTCAATCCATTCATCTTCCATTATTGGATCTGAAGATCAAGATTCTCCACTAATTTTTGCATAAACAATGTTATGTTAGTTTTTAAATCAATCCAGCCAACCGTTGTTACATACAAAATCGTGGTGTCCAAATTGTTTAGCAAATTTTTCCGCTTGAGCCTTCAAGATCAAACTGTCTATTGAAAATCCAGCACTTCTTTGTGTGGTGAACTATTGAAGCAATGGTTCACCACACGAGGGTGAACCATTACAAACGTTGATGAAGGTGATGTGGTGAACCACTGAAGCAATGGTTCACCACATCACCTTCATCAACGTTTGTAACCTCGCACTCTTAAAATTTTTTTTTTTTTTTTTTCTGGTTATGTTCTTTTCCGATGCCAATATGTAAACATCTTTATTCTTCCACAATGTCAATACACTTGAAGAGGACAAAGAAAACTTTCTACACACTTCAACATTTTTTGCAAATCAAGAGACACTTTCTTTTGTTAGTAGACATGTTTCCAAAGGAAGGGTTTGTTTCTAACTGATTTTACTTTAAAATGACAGTAAGGCATTCAAAGTTCTTAGAAGCCTGAAATGCATACAAAATTCTTAGAAGTCATGAAATGCATACAATGTTCTTTGAAGTCCTGTTTAGAAAATTCTTAGAAGTCCCGAAATAAATTTATGGTTCAGTGAATACAAGACAATCTGTAAATAGGGTAATGCGACAAGCGGAATGCCAATGCACTATTGTATAGCTCCCTAGCTCCCTTCTAGCAGGGACAGGGATGTGATTATTCCCTTGTATAAGGCATTGGTCAGGCCACACCTTGAGTACTGTATACAGGTCTGGAGGCCCCATTTCAAGAAGGATGTAGAGCTGATGGAACGAGTACAGAGAAGGGCAACAAGATTAGTGAATGGAACAAAGGGTTGCTCTTACGAAGAAAGGCTTAAGTTTTGCAAATTACAGAGCCTGGAGACTAGGCATTGCCGAGGTGATCTGATAGAGGTGTACAAGGCTTTGAATGGCTTGAGCATGCTCAATGCCGATGGGATTCTTCCTCTTGCTCAGAATAATCACCTGAGAGGGCATAAATTCAAATTGAGGAAGGACGGATGTCGGATAGATGTGCGGAAATTCGCCTTTAGCCAGCGGGCAGTTGGTTTGTGGAATAGACTTCCATCGCTTGTTGTTGAAGTTGATAGCCTAAACAAATTTAAGGCTCAGCTGGACAGGTATTTCGAACGAATTGAGGGGTGAAATGGGAGTAGTGGTTGTGTTTTTTTTTTTTTTTTTTTTTTTGGCTGATGCTGAATAAGCTTGCTTTCTTGCATCATATGCCTCTACTAATGCTAATGCTAATAAACTGGCCACAATCCAATGCAGGTGGTCATAAAGTTAAGTGGCCCTTTTCTTTGTCTATTTGAAGAATTGGGCTTTTTCGATCACCCAAGCAATTAAGAATTGTTTGCATAGTTACCAAAATTTGTTCGACATATCCATGTAGTACGCTCGTTATAACAGTGAGCAATTGTATGGAAATGCACATTAATTCAAATCATTATGGCTTTTTGCTCGTTACAGCCGTGATCTTGTTATTTTCATGCTCGTTATAACCAAGTTCGACTGTATATTGAAATAATGATTTTAAAGTAACTGTTACAAATTATCTAAATCAGCAGTTCCCAAACTACTAAGATCTACGGACCTTCAAAAAAAAAAAAAAAAAAAAAAATTGGGGACCCCTACATATATACGTATTTGTGCGTGTGTGTATGCATATATGAATACTGGGTTTTCTGAAAAGAAAATTCAAAGTTTTACATGTGAAACGACTTTCTTATTTTTACATAGATATATAATAACTTTATTTATCATCAATTTGCTATACACAGAATTTTAATTATGTACATAATTAAAAATTTAAAAATTAATAATAAATTAATTAAATAAATTACATATATAAAAAATAAAATTAACACTTCAACTAAATATTTTAATATTCATACGTATTTTTTGTATACTGTAAATTAAATTAATGACAAGGATGATGCTGTTTTAAAGAAACCAATTCTAAAATATTTGGCTCAATGGTAATAACTTGTACTCTCAAATCAGTTCTACGTTTCAATCATTCCTATTTAAAATTATTATGAAGTAACTTTAAAGGGTGCATTAAATAATGCACATGGTCATAAAAGGTCAGCATTTACCTAACGTGCTGCGCCAAAGGTTCGCTTCAGTCTGCAAGTCACAGAACAAATTTGCCAGCTGTTTTTTATTAGCTGCCACATCAACGATTCATATGTGCATAATTAGCGTAAACGCACGCTAGTGGTGGGAGATTGAACATGCTCTGTTAGGAAAGCGACTTGTGTACATACTAATCTATCGAAAATAAGTAATGTTCTCTCTCTTTATAACGAAACTCATTGTGAATCTACCAGTATATTTTTAGGAAAATAAACACACATTACTTGATATCTTCTGAATGTTTCGCGGATCCCCTGAAACTGGCCTACGGATCCCCACGGGTCAGTGGACCTCAATTTAGGAAATGCTGATCTAAATAATATCCTGGTTATGTCTCATAATAACAAAAGGAAATAATTTATAATAGCAGAAATTGGCTTATGGAGCATTAATAAAATCACTTGTAAATTGTGTTTCTAAAAACAATGTTAATGCTAATAAAGAGCAATTAATATGTAATACTGTATTCCAAAAGCAGTAAAAATAATGTGGTTGTTAAATCAATATACAGTAATGATTTCAAGTGATTATCAGAATAGCAAAAGTTCATACAAAATAATGGATGAATTAAAGAATACGATATTAACCTTATTGTAATAATGAAAATTAGGCAGATGGGTACAGGGTGAGCCTGGATGGTTTAAACATTTATAGCCCACATTTCTGAATATTCTGAAAAATTTTTTTGTCAATGTTGCTATACAAAATCTAAAAATAAAATATCACTTTCATATTGTCAGCAATTACAAAAGAAGAAAAAAAAAAAAAAATTGCACACATAAGTGGCTGTTTGAGTGAGTTGCACACTGACAGTTCAGAATCACTATAACACAACCAGTACAGAAAAAAAACTATACCTTTCGAATTATTTCAAACTATACCTTCATTAAGCACATGGGGAGTTCAGACTGGTTAAACACTTATTATTATAGCCTGTCTAATCCACTTTTGGCCACTTTAGCATATACGCGGAATGCACCTACTGTCTTTACCAAGTCAGTCTCTGTCTGTCTGCCTGCCTGCCCATCCATCCGAATACACGTAACGACTTCCAGTGGACAGATTTTCACAAAATTTTATATTTAGGCCTTTCAAAAAAACCTGGTCAAGCTGTTCCAAATTTCATTAAATCAAAATGACAGAAATGTGGCAATTATTTTTTATTTATTTATTTTTTTGTTTCTATCCTTGAATAATACCTCTACTCCCACTGCAAGGATTTAAATGAAATTCTATTGGACCTTTTAGAAAGAACCGTCAAGCCATTCCAAATTTAATTAAAATTGGACCAACAGAAATCCGACAATTATTATTTCTTTGCCCATTCGTAAGCACATAACACAACTCCCAGTGAATGGATTTTCATGCAATTTTGTATCTACAATTTAGTCTAAACCTCCACCACTGTAATTTGAATTTATGGCCCTTAGTTCTGGAATTCTTTATAACAATGAAAATTCTACCTTCATTCATTTTATTAATCCCTCTCAAAATCTTACAGACCACAATTAGGTCCCCTCTAAGGTGCCTAGTTGCCAGGCTCTGTAGCCCATATAATCGAAGTCTTTCCTTGTATTGTTGACCTTTTTCGATCTCACTATGCAAGTTGCTCATTTTTGGACCTCTTCAAAAGCCTGTCTTTTTTCAGATGAGGAATCCATACTTCAACACAGTATTCCAAATCCTGTCTTACAATTGTCTTATATAGTGGGATTATGACCTTCCTATCTCTATAGTATACTGACTGATAAATCATCTACAGGACAACTTGGACTTTCCTGGCCACCTGTTTACCCTGCTCGTAAAACTTCATATCTGCCCGAATCATATAACTCCTCAATTCCTTTCTTTCTCTACTCTTTTTAATTCAGTCCCACTATGTGAATAAATTATTTTGAGGGTTGCTTTCTCTAAGTGCAAGATTTTGCTGCATTAAGACATAGCTGCAACTTTTCTATCCATCCTTGAAGCCAAGAATGGGTCAAAAAAGGACCTGCAGGTACACTGAAAACATCCCGAAGGAGTGTTTCTTGGCACATCATTAACTACTCACCTAATCTTTACATAGTCTACAATTTTGGCATCACTTCCTGTATCCCTTTGTTGATGTTATGAAAATCAGAAACAGTGGCCCAAGAACTGATCCTTGAAGGATCCCACTTCTGACATTATACCAGTCTGAAGAATATCCATTAATTACAACCTTCTGCCCTGCAGCCAAGTTGTGATCCATCTTAGAATCTTTCCAGTAATCACAACATGTGCCAGCTTATACAGTAACCACTCATGAGAGACTGAATTAAATGTCTTGCTAAAATCCAAATAATGTCGAAATTATTCCCTGCATCTGGCTCATGAATAAATGTGCCCTTAAAAAAACCATGTTGTATGGCCTTCAGAAAATACAATTTTTATCTAAATGGCCCTGGATTGCACTCTTAATCATTGCCTCCAAGACTTTTCCTACCAATGAATCAGACTAACCAGTCTGTAGTTACCAATTTCACTCTTAGCACATCCTTTATTGTACTAGCAATATGTTGGCACTTTTCCAATCCAAAGTAATCATCCCGAGTCCAATGATGCCCTCATAATTAACCTAAATGGTTCAATACACTCTCTGGCTGCCTCCCTCAAAATTACTGAGTTTTTTAGGCTAGACAGTTTTTTAAATAAACAATCAACTAATTTGGAAATCACAAATTTCAGCCTCACTTGCACAGTAATTCCTCAGCAAAAAAACAATGAAAAGTACCTATTCAATTCATCAGTAATGTCAGCTGAGTTATCTAAGACTTTCCCACACCCAGTACACAAGGTATCCAATCTGATTCATTTTCTTCTTTGTATTCACATACATGAAAAACTGCTGGTCCCAATTCTTTGCTCACTTAGCCAGTGGTTTCTCATACTTGGTCTTGGCTTTCCTAATCTTATCTCTGGTATTATTACAGATCCACTTATAGCAGTTGTAGGCACTAGTATTTTCGTCATTCTGTAACTTTCTCATGCTACTTTTTCTGCTCTGTTATAATTATAATAATAAAAATCATTATTATTATGTGGCATATGATGCAGGGAACCGAGCTTCTAAAGCATCAGCAAAAAAAAAAAGTGTGTTCCGGTTAAGAAGTTAATCCAACTAAAGGAGGAGGAGGAGAGGATGTAAAGTGTGAATTGGGAACATTGAATGCCGACCCCATATAACGTGGGAAAAGGCGAAGACAAAGAAGAAGAAGAAGCGTGTATAGTCTGAGCAAGAGGAAGAATGCCATCAGCATTGGGCTTGCTCACAGTCCATTCAAAGCCTTAAATGCCTCAATAAGATCATCTCATGTGTACCTAGTCTCTAAATGCTTCAATTTGCAAAAAAAAAAAAAAGACTGTCTTGGTAAGATAAACCTTTCAATCCCTTCACTAATCTTATTGCCTTCTTTTTATGAGATCTACATCCTTCCTAAAGTGAGGTCCCTCCAGACCTGTATGCAGTACTCAAAATGCAGCTTAACCATTGCCTTATTCAATGGGATAATCACTTCCTTGTCCCAGATAGCAAACTTCCTGTATATCATTGACAAAATTCCATGAGTTGTTTCAGCAATCTGTCTGCACTGCTCAGAGAACTTCACATCTGACTGCACAGTTACCCCCAGGTATTTTGAATTTTTCACTGCTCTGAGTCTAGTACCACACTGTTAGTACATTAAGAATTACTGCTACCTATATGCAGTAACTTGCATTAACTAATGTTAAAATTCAACTGCCATTTCTTAGCTCATCAGACTAATTTGCTTAGATCTTACTGCAGCAGCTTACCTTGATTACTGTCATTAACCACCCTGCCAAACTTAGTATCATCTGTAAACTTGGACATTACACCTGATATACCTTCATCAATATTATTAATAAATATATAAAACAATAATGGGCCCAGCACTGAATCCTCAGGGACTCCACTAATAACATTAGTCCAGGAAGCGCAGGGTCCATTGATTACCACTCTGTCTTCTCCCACTCAATTATCCTTTTATTCATAGCAGTAACTTTCCGTTAATGCTACACTGCTCCAATTTGTACGGTGGTCTTTTGTGTGCAACAGTATCAAAAGCTTTTCTGAAATCCAAGTACATGATATCAAAATAATTTTTTGCATCTGCTTCCTCTGTTATTATTGCATCATAGTATCCATTCAAATTGGTCAGACAAGATCACCCCTTAAAAAAAAATCCATGCTGTGATTACAGCGTAACCGCACTCCTGTATAGATGGTCCTTTAAAACTTCTTTAACCGGTGACTCCATTATTTTCCCAAAACAGAAGTTAAGCTAATAAGTGTGTAATTACTCATATCACCCTTAATTCCCCTCTTTGTGAATAGGCATACATAAGCACGTCTCCAGTCCAATGAATCCAAAGATGTTCTCATAATTATGGCTGAGTATTTGCTTACCTCCCTTAATATAATTGGATAGATCTAGTCTAATCCACATTCCTTTATGTTTGGCTCCAACAATTTTCATTCCATTTAACCTCTCAAATATCACAAAATCATTTAGCTCTCGGTTACATTCTGATGAAATTCTGGAATTCCCCTCAATAAATTTCTTGTGAGTGAATACAGTGAAACTTCCCTTTAACGGACAGCCATGGGGAACGAGAATGTGTCCGTTAGAGAGAAGTGTCCGCTAACAAGAAGTCTGAAGGAGAAAAAAAAAAAACGAAAGAAAGAAAAATCGTTAAACGTTTAATGTAAAATTAAATTAAAATATATACAGATTTTGAACAATATTTTTGTAAATAATATACATACAATTGTGCTATGCATATTATGACTTTATCTTAAGAAAAATACATACAGTAATCACTTATTTTCTTCTGCACCTTCTTCCGGCTGATAATTTTGTTTTCAACATTTGTTTGGAGTGAAGAAACCATCGAAAGTCCTTCAGTATCTTCTTCAGCGGCAAAAAACATTTTTTAACGATTGATTTGTATGAGCGCCTCTTCTATTTTCATCGGTGGATTGTCGTTAATATGTTCGACAGAATGACCTGCTTCCATTTCTTCATCCTCATGAGGAACTTCTTGAAAAATATCAATGATAATGTCGTTGATATCTAGAGCACCATCTTCTGTAGTGAGGTTCAAGTCTATATCTTTGTAGCCAGGGTCACTTGTAGCGGAAGTATTGTATATTATCAATAGATGTTGAAGTTTTGTTCTTCCTGGTGCTCCACATTGCTGTTCACAACTTCAATTTTTGCGTTTGAGAAGCCAGACTTTACAAAACAGTTCACGACAGTTTGTTTTCTAATTGCGTTTACTGAAGAGGAAATCCAATGAATCGCATCTAGGATGCTGAGTTTCTTTGCAAGGTCACTCGCATATGTTACATCGTTCATGTTTGCAATGAGATGTCTTAAAACACATTTTCTGTAGTGAAGTTTAAAATTTTTTATTATCCCTTGATCCAAGGGCTGACACTGCAGATGTGTTTGGTGGCAGAAAAACGATTTGAATGATACAATTCAATGTGCGGGTGAGATGCAGCATTATCCATGAAAAGAATAATTTTTCTGTTTTGACGAATCATGTTTTGGTTAAAGTGACTCATCCATTCGCTCATGATATCTCGTGTCATCCACGCGTTTTTATTAGACTTCCAGTCAACATTCAAAAGATTCAACTTTATGCCCTTGAAACAACGAGGATTTTATGGTTTTCCTATAACAAGAGGTTGTTCAAAGTCTCCCAGCATATTTGTACACAATAGTACAGTCAAGCGTTCCTTAGAAATTTTTCCGCCCTGGCACTTTTCGTTTTTTAGCCTCATTGTTTTTTCAGGAAGAGCTTTAAAAAACAACCGTTTTGTCACAGTTGTAAATATTCTTAGCTTCAAAATCACGACATAAATCTTCCAATTTGACGGTCCACTCTGTTACAACCCCAGTATCAACAGATCCACCTTCACCACTTACGGTTTTCTAAGAAATTTTATGCCGAGTTTTGAACTTGTCTAGCCATCCCACAAAAGCTTTGAACTCATTTACTCCCATAGATTTTGCAACCTCCAAAGCCTTTTCCCTAATAATAGGCCCATTAACGGGAATTTTTTTAGCACGTGCACGATAAAACCACTCATACTCACTATGTCAATTTGAAGTCCAACAGTTTTCGGGAATGATTTTTGAACCTGATCATTTACGTGTTGCCAAAATTGTTTGAGCAGTTAATTTTTCTTCTTTAGGATGTCGCTTACCTGCGTCTTCCCAATTTTGAATTTTGCAGCGAGATTGCGAACACATTTTTTTGCCGATCATACGCATTAATGAGTACGACTTTATCTTTTAAAGTTAAATGTTTACGAGAAGACATTGTGCACTTCACATGACACTGAACAAAACTGAAAAGTGAAACTCAAAAGATGAAAGCCGACAAAATCCCCCCCCCCCAGCACACACCGAATTCATCAGAAGTTTTACACATGCCTTAAAATTCTTGAAAAAGGGTTTAGAACCACGACGTAAACCTTGATAAAATTCAGAGAATCGGAAATAGAAAATAAACACACAATTGAGGCAATAAGTGGAAGAAACGTTTCTAGAAAAAGGGCTGTGAGCTCGCCCGCTATCCGTTACGGGGAGATCAAATTAAGTGCTAATCTAAACGAAACAGTGCAGATTGCCTGTCCGCATCCGTTACAGAGAATGTCCGCTATACAGAAGCTGAAAACACGTTAAGACCAATAGAGGAGTTGGGGAATTTGAAAATGTCCGTTAAAGAGAGGTATCCGTTAGGAGAAGTTTCACTGTATAGATGCAAAATACCTATTCAGTTTGTCAGCAACCTGGGTAGGCTCATCAACAGTTACACCATCATTGTAAAGTGGACCAATGTGATTCAATCCCTTAATTCTGTTATTAATATAATCATTAATAAGTTATTAATTATTAATAAGTTCATCTGACATCCATTTAGGTCTAAACCTAGAATGGTATTTCTTAGTATGAAAAGCATAGTAGCTTCTATGATTACTTCCCTGAATGCTTTCCATTTAGTATTCGCTGCTGGCAATATCATCAGAAGATTCTACTGTATGGAATTTAAAAACTGTCTCAGTGCCACTGTAGTCGCACTTACAGAAGCAAAAGTCCTTGATAGTAATTGTCTTTCAGTAAGTCCCACATCAGCAGTTCTTAATCCGTGAAGAGTGCTGATAATCAGATCAAGGCTATTGCTTCCTACTGTTGCTTCTCTAATATGCTGCTGTAGAAAACAGCAGCATGTTAGAGAATTCACAGTCAACCAATAAATCCACAAAAGTCTTGCGAGTGTGTGTGAGTGACCAACCAACCCACAAGTTCCAGTCAATATCCGGAAAGTTAAAATCCCCCATTATAAGACATTCTGATTTACTGGCCCATTGTATTTCTTTGTATGTTTGTTTACTCAGCACTGTCATTAGGCCTATAACACACTCCTACTCTAATTTTTGTTTTCCCAGTACATAGGCCGCCGTAGCCAAGTGGTCAAGCACACAGGTGCATAAGTACACGCACCTTGAGTGACCTGGGTTCAAGCCCGTGACTACTGAATACAGTGCTGTTTCTTGTATTCTCTCTACCTTGTGAACTCCTCTGACTGTGTGGTCATCCTGGAGTATAAACAGGAAAAAAAAAAAAAAAAATGTCAAACCAAACTGACTCAACAATGCACTGGTCAGCCACGTCAAATGGATGCACTGCCTTTGATTTAATATGTTTCTTAATTAGGGGCATAACTCCTCACTCCTAACAACTCCTACTCTCATTTTTGTTTTCCCAGTGCATGTGTCAAACCAAATTGACTCAACATTGCACTGGTCAGCCAAGTCGAATAGATGCACTGCCTTCGATTTAATGTTTCTTAATTAAGAGCATAACCCCTCCCTCCTATCCTATCTGTCCTTTCTGTACTCTCCATATTTAAATTATGCATCCCTTATGCCTCAGTGGCACCACTTCTTTGATTCCCACACACTGTCTGCATTCGACGACTTAATCAGTACTTCAAATTTGTCAAATTTATTTTCTATGCTCCTAGCATTAGTGTATGTGTAAATATACATGCACCTATTCTTACTCTAACACAGCCCACATATTTGAAATCCCTGACATCTTGCTTTCTAGCTTGCTGAATATTCTAATAGAAGTAGGGCAAGAATCACTTATCTCTGCCTGCAACTCTAGTTAATGTATTAGTCTTATGTATTAGACTGGCCAGTTCCATATTCATTGATTTCATCATCCTCCTCCTCATGCTATATTTTCTTAATGGTATATACACATGTTCATGGCTTCTATGATTATTGCTTTAAAGATATTCCATAATTCTAATATATTTGCCTCCTTCTGTAATTTTCCAAATTAATAGATGCAATGTAGTACCTTAAATTGTCATAGTTCCCTTTTCTGAAATTAAAACCCACACCTTTACTTTTAACTACTGACATATCTTTCAACTAACAACAGTGATCACTACATGTAAATGGTTGCTGTACTGTAAGTTCAATGATGTCATCTGATTCATGAGTAATGATGAGGTCTGGAATATTCTTACCCATTAGTATTTTCTCTAATGTGTGGATACAAATAATAATTATATCTAGTTTATTTAAAAATTTTGTTCCCTGTGGTGAATTTGCCTCCCACCTATGCCAATCAATTAGGGGTGGATAGAAGTCACCCATAAAAAAGACATTCACCCTTGCTTTGCCCATTCCAGCTGCATGTAGAGACTCATCATACTCTTCACAATTCTCTGGTCTGTAGATTACTCGCATTTTCATTATATCTTTGCTTCCAACTAACTCATACCACACACACACACACACACACACACACACACACACACACACACACACACACACACACACACACACACACACACACACACACAGAGAGAGAGAGAGAGAGAGAGAGAGAGAGAGAGTTCTAAGCTGGCAGACATAACTTCTGGCTCAGCAAAAGCTCTTTTTGTGCTCAGGCTGCTTTTGATAAGAAGCATAATTTAGGATGATTTGTTGAACACTCCCAAATTTCACTAAATTCAAACCAACAGAAATCCAGCAATTATTATTTTTTTTTTTTTCATACGTATCACAAAGGTTATCCATATACTATATATTGTAGTTGAAGCACTGAATGTGATTTTTGTTGCGGTGCACTACCAGGAAAAATAAATGGGTTTATATATAGCAGATGAGCAGAAACAATGCTCTTGGTTCTTAATATATTTTTTTAAATAGATATGTATTATTAGTAATGTACCCAAAATATAACACACTGCATACATCAATTAACTCGTTTTATAAGTTCTGATAGATTTTAGTAATATATGTTTCAATATTTCTCATTTAATTTTTTCTGAGCGATTAGTTACATGCCTTATGAAAATAAATTATCATATTCATAACAGTAGTTATTTTTTTTTTATAAAATGCTAAAAACAACAAGGTGTTTATAATGCACAAGTTCATGAATGTTTTTTAATATATATTTTTTTTAACTGATTAACAGTATTGTAAAAAATAAAATGCTATGTTCGTAACTGTAAATAGCTATTTTTTAAAATAATTTTTTCAGTAACCACCCCCCAAATCCTTTGTTAGAAAAATCTATCTCAATTTTCAAGAAACATCTTCAGGAAGGCAGTACTATAAATAAACCAATGTAAAAAGAATTTGTCCCAGAATACCTCATGCTATTCACTCTTTGTGGGAACCACTGGCTTGCAAGTGTCACTGGTAAGAGACTACTGCAATACTAAACAAATAGCTCACCAAATTTCTGTGTATAGTTGGATAGTTGCTTGCCTTATTGGCTAGATGAATGAAATGGCTCTTTGAAAAATGCCATAACTCGACACCAAGTTTCTCTCCACTGGGAGAGCATAAAAACATATTTTATGCTTATTAAAACAAATAAGAACCCAGCAAGCTAGGACTATTATTTCTGTGTAAAAAAATATGCAGGGTTTGCAAGACTGAGGTATTTCTGCACACAGAATGAAGAAGTGTACTCTTCTGTGCTCAAACCAACTATCAACAGTGAATGCCTCCACCTTTTCCTAACTAACCGTATCACATGCAATTGCACCATTAAATACCTTAATTTTTTGTACCACTTCCAACCTTGCACTTGAGGTAGCTGCTCATTCCCTGTACCCTCATCTCAGCACTGGATGAACTCCAATGCCCACACACATACCACTGTGTTAAATGAATGAACATTTATGTTTTCAAAAATATGGTTAATAATATGATATATCTTCCAAACTTATTCCTAGACAATTAGCGTTTTAAGAGGAAACAAATTTGCATGATAGAGGAAAATAATAAATTAAAATTATTTATTATACACATTATCAAATGGAATTAGTGACAGTAGAATTCTTTAAAAGTTAAACCTACTATAGCAAAATTAAAAGAAATATCACATATGTGGATGACAAAATAGCACAGGAAATGTTGCTGGGTGATTTGACATCAATAATATTCACAGTTCGGACTTTGTGTCCTTGATTGCTACCTAAAAATATTAGCCGTGAACTACAATTTAGAAAAATGATTCCATACAAGAAGAAGAATAACACAATAGATCACTATTAGAAATATTAATATGACATTCAACAACCCTGAGCAGTTCATCAAATAAGGTCACACTTGGGCATTAACATACATGATATGATTAAGTTAGCAAGTGACCTGCATCAAAAAAATAATTAGAACAGTCTTAACAAGTTTAGGTCAGACACACTGGAACAAGGAATTACACTAATCATATGTTAATAGAATATTGGATAATTTTTTCAGAGTATTGGATGAAGTATTAAGCAATTTCAGTAGCTCAACTAACCAAATGTTCCAGGTAATAAAGAACTGATAAGCTTATAGCAGGCTAAGAACACTTATTTGTATCTGTAAAGCTCTTAGGTTAAATACAACTGAAAATACAGTTCAATAAAATCCTTGACATTTGGAAACTTAACTTAAAGAAACCAACAGTAACTAATGGCAGTTGTACTTAAGAATAATTTTAAAAAGTAAAGTTAATGCATTAATGAAAATATTATTTATAAAAAAAATTGACGTTATATAAAGTTAAACAACCACCTTGGACTGATAAATAAATTTAATAATAAAACTGCAAAAGATATCCAATTCAGTAACAATTTTACAAATCACTTTTTTTTTCTTTTTTTTTTTTACTTTCAATATTAAGTAAACCTGAACTTAAATCACAAAGCAAGCACACAGCTGACTAATGCACATGGTATGACCTTGGCAGTCAGTCAAGTTTACACCTGTTCAGATTTGCCTACGTAACAATGGTCATGACATAGGAGTATGCTGCTCTAATATTTTGTTTCCGCTCTACACTTCCATATAGCAGCACAACTCGAGGTGGTTTGGAAAATTTAAAGATGGATGTGATTCAATCACAAAAATTGTCCTGGAGTTCCAACCACTGCGTTGTTTGGTTTGGTTTGGTATAGTATGGTTTAAGATTTTTCTGGCGCATTAGCAACAACGGCTATTATGCACCAAGGCAATCCAACCACAGAAACCATAAACACTGCTTCTGTAATCATGAGAGAATATCAGCATATAACAGTAAGGCAACTGGCAAGGATATTGAGAATATCAGCAGGAAGCATGCACGGTATTATCCATGACCATATATGACATGTTTGTGCATGCTGGGTGACAAGACTATTCACACCTAAGAAACAACAAATTTGCATGGAAATCTGTCAGGAGCTACAATGAATGGTTGCTGAAGATGGTGAGGTTCTGCACAAGGTGATAACAGCAGACGAGACATGGCTTCATCAATTTGAACCAGAGTATGCAGCAGAGCTCTTTTTTGAAGTTTATTTTATCTCTAACACTGAAAAAATCACAAGTTGTGCCTTATGCAGGAAGGGCAATGGCTATCTCTTTTTTTTTTGACATTCAAAGAATGGTTTACCAATGTATTGTGCCATGTCACATGACTGTTAAAGAACCTTACTACAGAACTGTACTGCACACTTTTCAGATTATATTCATCAGTGTGGTGTGACACAAGTACTGGGAAAGCAAAATTGAAAGTAGGAGTGTGTTATAGGCCTAATGACTCTGATGAGTATAATGAACAACTGTACGGAGAAATAGAGTGAGCCAGTAAATCAGATTGTCTTATAATGGGGTATTTTAACTTCACAGATATTGACTGGGACTTGTGGATTGGTCACTTGCATACTAGCAAGACTTTTGTGGATTTATTGGATGCTTGTTTTATTTTTATTATTATTGCTGCTCTTATATTATTTCTCCCTGATTGAGGGTTCCACCTCGTGACGGGTATTGCTACCAAGTACACAGGGTGGTTGTTGTTATGTCTGATGTTACTGTTGGTCAAGGAACTCTCTGACAATCCTACAGGTGTTCAGGATTACGACTTTCTGGAGTTCCTTGTAGGTGTTCGCTGGGAGACCTATTGCTGCTAGGCGGTTTTGTAGGGTTTTTTGGCACCATACCTGTAGTTGACACGATGATCGGGATGGTCGTTACTTGTTGCCTATGCCACATCTCTTTGATCTGTCTTAGGTTCGTGTACTTCCTGATTTTTTTCCCATGGGTTTTCTGCAGGTTGCCAGTGTTGGGTACCGCTATGTCAATCAGATAGGTAGCCTTTTCCATCTTGTCCACAAGGGTCATGTCCGGTATTTGTTGTGCGGGATTGTCCTATCTGTTATTATGGCACGGCCCCAGTACAGTTTGTGGGTTGGGGTCTCTAGTAGTGCCTGAGGTTCGTACTTGTAGTACGGTACACTTTCTTCGATCAACTGGTATTTCCTCGCTAGCTTCTGATGTATTATCCTGGCTACCTGGTCAGTCTGGTCAGTACTCAGTCTGGGTGATCACCTTGCATCCCGCGGTGATGTGTTGGATCATTTCTGAGGCCAGATGGTATTGCCAACACGTGTCATCTAACACGCCGGGCTCCTTGGCGATGTATTTTCTATAGTTCATGGTGTTGATTACCTGGTCTTGGAGGGCGAGCATGAATCGTTCAGTCTCGGGGAAGAGCATCCCGCTCGTGAGCCATGCATTGGAAGCAATTTTATCTATGTGACCCTGATGGAGATCATTGTAGTGTCTTCTCTGCCCATCTTTCTAGTTTTGTTTGTACGTCCTGGCTGGGGGGGGGGGGGGGGAGACTCCTCGCTTAGGTTCAGTGGGGTATTCTGCTTGTCTATCTTTCTTACGGCCTGGTGGAGTGCTGCTGTATGTGTTTCTGGAAATAATCCTTCAGGTTAACTATCGCTGTCTTCTGTTGCTCAATGAGGTCTATCAGGCCCCTTCCTCCTCCTTCCCGGGCAATTGTCAGTCTGTACACTGAAGATCTTGAGTGGTGTTGGCGGCTCTTAGTCATTATTGTCCTTGTCTTTCTCATCCTCCAGCTCGGTGTTAGTCCAATCTATGACCCCGAAGGAGTATGTTAGCACTGGGACTGCATAAGTGTTTATGGCTTTAACTGTGTTCCCTCCATTCAGCTTTGCTTTCAGCAGGCTTCTGAGTCTCTGATGGTATTTTTTGGTCAGGCAGGCCTTAATTTCCTTGCGCTGTAACTGCTGAGCCTGCATCATCCCCAAGTATTTGTAGGCCTCTCCCTCTGCCATGGCTTTGATCTCTTTACCACGCTGCAGCTGGTAGTTTCGGTTGACTAATTTTCCCTGACGCAATCTGTGGGTCTTGCTTTTGTCTAGACCAAATTCCATCCTAATATCCTTGCTGAATTCTTCGGTAATCTGGAGTAGTTGCTGAAGGTGCTTCTCAGTTCCTGCGTAGAGCTTGATGTCATCCATATACATCAGGTGGGTGAGGGTATACAGGATCTTCCTTCCTTCTTTGAGGTTATATCTGTACTTGCTACTGTTGAGCATGGTAGATAGCGGGTTAAATGCTAGACAGAACCACAATGGGCTCAGGGCATCTCCCTGAAAGATTCCTCTCCTGATGGGGATTGGCCTGGTTGCGATGTTTTCGACCTTAATGGTGGTACTCCATTTCGCCATCATTTCTCCTAGGAAGTTTGTCACTATCGGATTGACATTGTAGATTTTCAGTGCCTCTATTAGCCAGCTATGAGGCACAGATTCGAAGGCCTTGTGGTAATTGATGTAGGCTGCGTACATGTTGAGGCACTTCTTGTATGCTTGCTCCATAACCGCAGCATCTATGGTTAATTGCTCCTTGCACCCTTTGCTCAGCCGCTTGCATCCTTTCTACTGTTCGGCCAATATGCTCTGGCTCTCCAAGTGGTCTGTTATCTTCCTGGTTATGCAGCTGGTCAGGATCTTGTACATTGTTGGGAGGCAGGTAATTGGCCTATATTTTGCCGGTTTTCTTGTATCTTCATCTTTAGGCTTCAGATATGTGATTCCTTGAGTGAGAAACTTCGGGATTGTCTCTGGGTGCCTTATCATTTGGGTGAACCGCTCTGCCAGGTGCGTGTGTATGCAAGTGAGCTTCTTGTACCAGTAGTTGTGGACGTTATCTATTCCTGGAGTTCGTCAGTTGTGAGAGTTCTTGATCGTCTGTTTTACTTCTTCTTCCCGAATCTTCCATCCTCTCATTTCTTGTACGTCCTTGGTTTTCTTGCGTTCTAGTTCTATCCAGGTGGCTCAGCTGTTATGTTTTACTTCCCTGGTCCATATGTTTCCAAAATCCTCAATCGTCTTCTTCTCGGGTGATCCATTCCCTTATTTCGCATCTTCTCCGAGATTCCTATAGAAACCTCTTTGGTCTTCCTCGAAGATTCGGGTGTTTATTTTTCTCTTAGAGCTCTCTTTGTATCGGCGTAGTCTCTTGCTGAGTGTAAGGAGGTTCTGCTTCAATGTGTCCAAGTACTCTTCTATTCTCTGATTTTTGTCTCATATTTGCTATGGATGCTGTCTCTCTTGAGGATGCTCTTCACTTTTCCAATTAATTTCTTACTCCTATTGTCCCGTTGGTACTGGGTCAATTGGACTATCTTGACTCTTAATTTTTCTAACTTCTGCTGAAGTCTTCTTTCCCAAGCTGGTGGTTCCTTCTGTTTTCGGTTCTTCTGCTGCTGGTCTCTTGCTTCTCTTCTACTAATCCTCGTGGCTGCTACCGCAGCACCATACATGGCTGTGTGGATGGCCTCCAGTGCTGCACCATTGCTGTCGAAGTAATGCGGTATTATGTGCCAATTCAGGTGGTCTGTGATTCTCCACAAGGTCCTATTCAGCCTCTGCTTCGGTATCACATGAGTCTTTGTGCAGTCCATTCCTTCAAATTCTGTTAAGGCCTCCTTCCACTCATCCTTTATTCTGAATATCACGACTTCGTCTGTTTCCACTTCAGCTGCTGCGAGTTGTATTTCCTCCTGCTCTTCTGCCTCTGGTTTGACAGGGGTATGTTCTTCCTCCTCTGGTTCCATATTCTTTATCCGTTGAATGCTCATGTCGTGCTTGATTTTTTCCAAGATTACAGGGGCTATTGGGTTCTTCGTGACAATGGTCCTTCCCTGGACCGCTGTTCGGTGACCTGAATAGCATTAGCATTAGTAGAGGCATTTGATGCAAGAAAGCAAGCTTATGCAGCATCAGCCAAAAAAAAAGAAAAAAAAAAAACCACTTCGACTTCACCCCTCTGTTCGTTCAAAATACCTGTCCAGCTGAGCCTTAAACTTATTTAGGCTATCAACCTCCACTACAATGGATGGAAGTCTGTTCCACCAACCAACCACCCGCTGGCTAAAGGCAAATTTCCGCACGTCTATCCTACATCTGTCTTTCCTCAATTTGAATTTATGCCCTCTCAGGTGATTTTTCTGAGCTAGAGGAAGAATCCCATCAGCATTGAGCATGCTCAAACCATTCAAGGCTTTATACACCTCTATCAGATCACCTCACTGGTGCCTAGTCCCCAGACACTAATTTGCAAAACTTAAGCCTTTCTTCGTAGGAGCACCCCTTTGTTCCATTCACTAATCTTGTTGCCCTTCTCTGTACTCGTTCCAGCAGCTCTACATCCTTCTTGAAATGAGGCCTCCAGACCTGTATACAGTACTCTAGGTGTGGCCTGACCATTGCCTTATACACGGGAATAATCACCTCCTTATCCCTGCTGGAAAAATTCCTGTATATCATTGACAATACTCCATGAGCTACTCTTGCAGCCTGTCTGCACTACTCAGAGAACTTCATATCTGCCTGCACAACCACCCCCAAGTCCCTTTCATTCTCTACCATTGTCAGTGTAGTACCACAGAGTTGATACGTTGCTCTGGGGTTGCTGTTTCCCCATGTGTAGTACTTTACATTTATCAATATTAAACTTCATTTGCCACCTCTCAGCCCATCTGCTCAACCTTTCCAGATCCTGTTGCAGCAGCATAGTGTCAGTAGTGTCCTTGACAACCCTGCCAACCTTTGTATCGTCTGCAAACTTGGACATTAAGCTTGATATACCATCATCAATATCATTTATAAATACAGAAAACAATAATGGACCCAACACTGAGCCCTGAGGGACTCCACTAATAACATTAGTGGAGTCCCACCCCTTTATCCATAGCGGCAATTTGCCTCCAATGTCACACTGCTCCAATTTGTGTAGCAGTCTTCCATGTGCAACAGTATCAAAAGCCTTTCTAAGATCAAAGTATATAATATCAAAGTTATTCCCTGCATCCAGTTCTTTTGTGACTGCATCATAGTATCCAATCAAGTTGGTCAGGCAAGACTTCCCCTTAACAAAACCATGCTGTGTCCGAGCTATAAATGAAGTCTTGTCTAAATGATCCTGCACTGCTTCTTTAACCAGTGCCTCCATTAATTTTCCTGGAACATAAGTTAAGCTCACAGGTCTATAATTACTTGTGTCAGCCTTTGATCCTCCTTTGTGAATTGGGGTCACATTTGCACATTTCCAGTCTATGGGTACCTCCCCTGAGTCCAAGGAAGCTCTCATAATTATGGCTAAGGGTTTGCTTACTTCCTTTGCTGCCTCCTTTAATATAACTGGATAGATCCCATCCACCCCGGGTGCCTTTCTTGTGTTTATCTTCAACAGTTTCTCCTCCACTTTACTCCCAGTTATTTCAAGATTCTGTAGCTTACTGCTAGAGTTGAATATACCTCTGGCATTCCCCACGCTGAATAACTCCTCATGTGTGAATGTCGATGCAAAATATTCATTTAGTTTGTTAGCTACCTGAGCAGGATCATCAACAGTTGACCCATCAATATCAAGTGGACCAATCTGATTCATCCCCTTCCTTCTAGAGTTTACATAAGTAAAGAACTCTTTGCTGTTTTTCTTTGCATCCCTTGCCAAGGATTTCTCGTAATCTGCCTTCGCCTGCCTAACCTCCTTTGTAACTTGGTTGCATATCAACTTGTATCTATCATAGGCTTCTGTGTCATGTGTTAATTTGTAAGTATCCCATGCATTTTTCTTCTCTGCCATATGCCTCATTAGTTCATCTGACATCCATTTTGGCCTAAAACTTGAACAATATTTGTTCGGGAGGCAACTAGAGGGAGTAATACTCTTGATTTGATTATCAGCAGTGATTCTTCATGCATTAAGAATTTGCAGATAAATGAACCACTAGGTGGCAGTCATCACAGTGTGCTGAAGTGGGATTTACTCAAAGAGGTAACTACCATTAGGGGTAAAGGGAAGGGTTATTGCTTCCGTAAAGGCGACTACGATGGACTGAGACAGTATTTAAATTCTATACAGTGGGACCAACTGATGATGTTACCAACAGCAAATTCAAAATGGGAAGCATTCAAAGAACTTATCTTGGAAGCTACTAGGCTTTACATACCAACTAAGAAATATTGTTCAAGGTTTAGGCCAAAATGGATGTCAGATGAACTAATGAGGCATATGGCAGAGAAGAAAAATGCATGGGATACATACAAATTAACACATGACACAGAAGCCTATGATAGATACAAGTTGATATGCAACCAAGTTACCAAGGAGGTTAGGCAGATTACGAGAAATCCTTGGCAAGGGATGCAAAGAAAAACAGCAAAGAGTTCTTTACTTATGTAAACTCTAGAAGGAAGGGGATGAATCAGATTGGTCCACTTGATATTGATGGGTCAAGTGTTGATGATCCTGCTCAGGTAGTTAACAAACTAAATGAATATTTTGCATCGACATTCACACATGAGGAGTTATTCAGCGAGGGGAATGCCAGAGGTGTATTCAACTCTAGCAGTAAGCTACAGAATCTTGAAATAACTGGGAGTAAAGTGGAGGAGAAACTGTTGAAGATAAACACAAGAAAGGCACCCGGGGTGGATGGGATCTATCCAGTTATATTAAAGGAGGCAGCAAAGGAAGTAAGCAAACCCTTAGCCATAATTATGAGAGCTTCCTTGGACTCAGGGGAAGTACCCATAGACTGGAAATGTGCAAATGTGACCCCAATTCACAAAGGAGGATCAAAGGCTGACACAAGTAATTATAGACCTGTGAGCTTAACGTCTGTTCCAGGAAAATTAATGGAGGCACTGGTTAAAGAAGCACTGCAGGATCATTTAGACAAGACTTCAGTTATAGCTCAGACACAGCATGGTTTTGTTAAGGGGAAGTCTTGCCTGACCAACTTGATTGGATACTATGATGCAGTCACAAAAGAACTGGATGCAGGGAATAACTTTGATATTATATACTTTGATCTTAGAAAGGCTTTTGATACTGTTGCACATGGAAGACTACTACACAAATTGGAGCAGTGTGACATTGGAGGCAAATTGCTGCTATGGATAAAGGGGTGGTTGAGGGGGAGAAGACAGAGAGTGGTAATCAATGGACACTGCTCATCGTGGACTGATGTTATTAGTGGAGTCCCTCAGGGCTCAGTGTTGGGTCCATTATTGTTTTCTGTATTTATAAATGATATTGATGATGGTATATCGGGCTTAATGTCCAAGTTTGCAGACGATACAAAGGTTGGCAGGGTTGTCAAGGACACTACTGACACTATGCTGCTGCAACAGGATCTGGAAAGGTTGAGCAGATGGGCTGAGAGGTGGCAAATGAAGTTTAACATTGACAAATGTAAAGTACTACACATGGGAAACAGCAACCCCAGAGCAACGTATCAACTCTGTGGTACTACACTGACAGTGGTAGAGAATGAAAGGGACTTGGGGGTGGTTGTGCAGGCAGATATGAAGTTCTCTGAGCAGTGCAGACGGGCTGCAAGAGTAGCTCATGGAGTATTGTCAATGATATACAGGAATTTTTCCAGCAGGGATAAGGAGGTGATTATTCCATTGTATAAGGCGATGGTCAGGCCACACCTAGAGTACTGTATACAGGTCTGGAGGCCTCATTTCAAGAAGGATGTAGAGCTGCTGGAACGAGTACAGAGAAGGGCAACAAGATTAGTGAATGGAACAAAGGGGTGCTCTTACGAAGAAAGGCTTAAGTTTTGCAAATTACAGTGTCTGGAGACTAGGCACCAGCGAGGTGATCTGATAGAGGTGTATAAAGCCTTGAATGGTTTAAGCATGCTCAATGCTGATGGGATTCTTCCTCTAGCTCAGAAAAATCACCTGAGAGGGCATAAATTCAAATTGAGGAAAGACAGATGTAGGATAGACGTGCGGAAATTTGCCTTTAGCCAGCGGGTGGTTGGTTGGTGGAACAGACTTCCATCCCTTGTGGTGGAGGTTGATAGCCTAAATAAGTTTAAGGCTCAGCTGGACAGGTATTTTGAACGAACAGAGGGGTGAAGTGGAAGTGGTTTTTTTTTTTTTTTTTGGCTGATGCTGCATAAGCTTGCTTTCTTGCATCAAATGCCTCTACTAATGCTAATGCTAATGCTAATATTTCTTAGTTGGTATGTAAAGCCTAGTGGCTTCCAAGATAAGTTCTTTGAATGCTTCCCATTTTGAATTTGCTGTTGTTAACATCATCAGTTGGTCCCACTGTATAGAATTTAAATACTGTCTCAGTCCATTGTAGTCGCCTTTACGGGAGCAATAACCCTTCCCTTTACCCCTGATGGTAGTTACCTCTTTGAGTAAATCCCACTTCAGCACACTGTGATCACTGCCACCTAGTGGTTCATTTATCTGCAGATTCTTAATGCATGAAGAATCACTGCTGATAATCAAATCAAGAGTATTACTCCCTCTAGTTGCCTCCCGAACATGCTGATGTAGAAAACAATCATCCAATAAATCCACAAAAGCCCTGCTAGTGTGTGAGTGACCAGCCCCCAAATTCCAGTCAATATCTGGGAAATTGTTTACTTGTACCGCAATGGCTCCCAGCAGTCTGAAATATCATGCATCTTGTTTTTCAGCCTTCTGCTCATTCTAATAGAAGCAGTGCAAGAATCTCTTTCACCTCTGCCAGTGGCTACTGTCAATCTATTGGTCTTTGTCTCCCCCCAAGCTAGCAGTTTTCCGACCCACCTAACACTGCCTCGATAGCATCAGCAAATATTCTTGCACCCTTTCTATTTAAGTGTATCCCACCCCTGTAGAAGCAATCTCTCCTGTTGTTAACAAGTACAGTCCAGGCTGAAAAAAATTCTACCCCATGAGCCTTGCACAATCTTTCCAGGGCCGAATTGATCGACAAGGCTCTCATCATATACTCCCTCCTATCGTGTCTGGGCAGAATTGCAGACACTTTCAAATTCAACCCTAATTCTCGGCTTTTGTTCAACAGTGACCTGTACTTGTTAAGTAATTCTGCCGGTCTCCTACTCTTAATATTATTAGTGCCAACGTGTACAACTATATCACCTTTTGTGCCCTTAAAAGATGATATTCGCTCTACAACGTCAATCGTTCCGGGAATATCCGGGAATCGTTCCAGCCACTTGGTATATAGTCTCACCCTGTAAGTTGTCATATCAGTCTCCAGTTTTGTTATTTCATACTATGCTTGCACGATGTACGTATTCATTTCCATGCTCCACTTCATACTAAAAAATGAATAGCAAATGCTTAGAAAACTGTACTCACCTTGTATAAATCTGCAATAATTTTTTTGGTAGATGGTGGTTAAATTTAGGTTGGAAGAAGCATTAAAAAGAACTAAGGCGGGGAATAGGATGAAAATATTTTAAACAGATTTTAAAATGAATGCAAGGAAGTAGAAATGCAGATCTACAATCCTTGGTTGTCATAAAGAGGTTAAAAGACATAAATGAAATAAAAGAGAGAAGACTGGTGGTGCCAAACCTCTAAAATATTTTCACCCCATTCCCCGCCTTAGTTCTTTTTAATGCTTCTTCCAACTAAAATTTAACCACCATCTACCAAAAAAATGATTGCAGATTTATACAAGATGAGTACCGTTTTCTAAGCATTTGCTATTCATTTTTTAGTCAGATTTATTACGGTATTATAAGGTTACTATGATTTCACTATTGCTCCACTTCATGCATTGGCATTTTCTCCCTTCCTGGGTGGTCACTAGTGCAGTTGCGCAGAAAGCACTTCCAGTTGGTGGGGCTGGATGGTCTTGCTCTTCTCTTGTGGTAGCCATACGGGGGGACAGCACCACTCGCTCCACTATCTTCCTCGGAAGACAGTCTCCGATTTTTCGAACCAACCCCTCTGCCTAAGGCCTGAACGCGAGTTACTTTATCCTTCGCCACACTCGATGCAGTATGATTAATATTTCTCTGTGACATCATCCATTATTGCAGGTGGACCTGTTTAGCTTCGGCTTATGTCCAGTGGTAGTTCTCACAAGTGACGCCAGATGGTGCAACAATCTGCCTTAGCCGCCACTTCGACCTTGGGGTAGATAGGTCCCTTGGAGCAACTTTTATGATGTTTATTTATTTTATTAATTTTTTATTAATATTATTATTATACCAGTCTCCCAGCAAGATGGAACCGTGTTCGCTTCCGCCAAGGTGGTACTCGAACCCGGGTCCATCAGGCTGGTATTCCAGTGTCGTAATCACTGGGCCATAGCGCCCCTTATTATTATTATTATCCATATGCTGCAAGGAAGCCTGGGGCTTATGCTGCACCTGCCAAAAAAAAAATAAAAAATTAAAAAATACCGAGTTACCCTGAGAGAGAGAAGTAGTGGGGAATCACCAAGAAAGAGAAGAATGATGATATCCAGCTCAGGACCCTGGGTTTGCCAAGTCTATACTCACCAGATGCGAGCCCCTGGGGTTGTTTTCTACAGCAGCATGTTCGAGAGGCAAACAGAGGGAATAATATTCTTGATCTGATTATCGTTATTATTTGTTATTTGGTTTTTTTAGGAGCATTAGCAACTAAGGCCATATTGCTCCGGGGATATGCTGTGGTCATTCCCTGACCTTTCCACATCCTCTATATTTGGTGGTCACAGGCTCGAACCCCAGTCTAATCAAGAAGTGTGTGCAACACACTGCTGATCCTGCCCACCTGGCTACGGAGGCGTTGATCTGATTATCAGTAGTGATTCTTCATGCATTAAGAATCTGCAGATAAAGGAACCACTAGGTGGCAGTGATCAGTGTGCTGAAGTGGAATTTACTCAAGGAGATAACTACTATCAGGGATAAAGGGAAGGATTTTTGCTTTCGTAAAGGTGACTATGGTAGTCTGAGACGGTATTTAAATTCTATACAGCGGGCCCAACTGATGATGTTACCAAAAGCAAATTCAAAATGGGAAGCATTCAAAGAATTAATCTTGGAAGCTACTAGGCTTTTCATACCAACTAAGAAATACTGTTCAAGGTTTAGGCCTAAATGGATGTCAGGTGAACTAATGAGACAAGTGGCAAAGAACAAAAATGCATGGGATATATATAAATTAACAGGTGACACAGAAGCCCATAGTAGATAAAAGGTGATCTGTAATGAAATCACAAAGGATGTTAGGCAGGAAAAGGCAGATTACGAGAAATCTTTGGCAAAAGGATGCAAAGAAAAACAGCAGAGTTCTTTATTTATGTAAACTCAAGAAGGAAAGGGAAGAATCAGATTGGTCCACTTGATATTGATGGTTCAAGTGTTGATGATCCTGCTCAAGTAGCTAACAAACTGAATGGGTATTTTGCATCTACATTTACACATGAGGAGTTTACACATGAGGAATTTACACATTCAGGGAGGGGAATGCCAGAGGTTTATTAAACTCTAAGTCTGTCAACTAAATGATTTTCTTATAACTGAAGGCAAAATGGAGGAGAAATTTTTGAGGTTAAACGTAAGACAGGCACCTGGGATCTGTCTAGTTATATTAAAGGAGGCAGCAAAGGAAGTAAGCAAACCCTCATCCAAAATTATGATAGCTTCCTTGGACTCAGGGGAGATTCCCATGGACTGGAGATGTGAAAATGTGACCCGAATTCATAAAGGAGAATCAAAGGGCGACATAAGTAATTACAGACCTGTTAGTTTAACTTCTGTTCCGAAGAAATTAATGGAGACACTGGTTAAAGAAGCACTGCAGGATCATCTAGACAAGACTTCAGTTATAGTTCAGACACAGCATGGGTCTGTTAAGGGGAAGTCTTGTCTGACCAATCTGATTGGATACTACGATGTGGTCACAAAGGAATGGATGCAAAGAATAATTCTGATATCATATCCTTGGATCTTAAGAAGGCTTTTGATTCTGTTGCACATGGAAGACTGCTGCACAAATCGGAGCAGTGTGGCATTGGAGGCAAATTGCTGCTATGGATAAAGGGACAGTTGAATGGGAGAAGACAGAGAGTGGTAATCAATGGACACTACTCTTTCTGAACAATTGTTATTAGTGTAGTCCTCTAGGGTTCAGTGTTGGGTCCATTGTTGTTTTCTGTATTCATTAATGATATTGAAAAAAGGTATATCGGGCTTAATGTCTAAATTTGCAGACGACACAAAGGTTGGCAACCCTGCCAACCTTTGTGTTGGGGGCACATTATAGCCTTAGTCGCTAATGCGCCAATAAAACCAAAGCAGCAACAACAACAACAACACCTTTGTGTTGGCAGGGTTGCCAACACAAATGACAGTACACTATTCTAACAGGATCTAGAGCAGATGGGCTGAGAGGTGGCAACTGAAGTTTAACATTGACAAAAGTAAAGTACAGGAATACCTCACACAGCGCAGTTTCGAACAGCGTGGGTTTTGCTATACCTCGGTTTACAATTTGAAAAAAAATTAACTGCATTACGTACCAATACATTTGATATGTATGTATGTATGTATTATAATACCAGCACATAGGCCAATGCATTATGGATTCAAGGCCATTCTGACTGTTGTCGAAACTCCCATTATATACGGACTCTGCTAGCATCCATACATTAGTAAACACTAGATTTCGAGTGGTGAGGTTGTTGATTGTGCGTAAGCTGTACAAATAATTTTTGCTGTGTATTTTTATTAAAGATTAATTTTTAAAAACGTTACACCTTTATACACAAATATGAGTGGAAAGAAGAAATGTAATGGTGCTGAGTGTTCTTCTAGATCCAAACATCGAACGAGGTATGAAAGTAAGGCAGGCGTTGCAAAATGACATTCGATATTATAAAGAGATGTATGCAGATAAAAAGAAGAAAAAACTGTGCAAACTAAGCTGATCAGTTATTTTTCAAAATAAAAATACGGTACACACTTCACTTATATTCTTTTGGTATGTACATACTGCAATAAAAATCATTTCTACTGTACTTACTAGTATTTTTCATTTTAGTTTCTTTTTTTGCAAGAACTTCGTGTGCATCAATTTATAGTAAACAAACACCTACATATTTTTGCAACTCGACCCATATAATCAAATTGTTAGAACGCATTACATTAAAATACATACTAATAATACCTCGATCATCAAGGTTTCGCATAGCATGGTATTTTTTTGGCACGAATTATCCGCACTATGCGAGGTATTCCTGTACTGCATATGGGTAATAGTAATCCCAGAGTAACATATCAAATGTGTGGAACTACACTGAGAGTGGTAGAGAATGAAAAGGACCTGGGGTAATTGTGCAGACTGATATGAAGTTTTCTGAGCAGTGCAGACAGTCTGCAAAAGGTGCTTTGTCAATGATATACAGGAACTTTTCTAGCAGGGAAAAGGATGTGATTATCCCCTTGTATAAGGCAATGGTCAGGCCACACCTTGAGTACTGTATGCAGGTCTGGAGGCCGCATTTTAGGAAGGATGTAGAGTTGCTGGAACGAGTATAGAGAAGGGAAACAAGATTAGTGAATGGAACAAAGGGTTGCTCTTACAAAGAAAAGCTTAAGTTTTGCAAATTCAATCAGATCACCTGCAAGGTGATCCGAATGAAGTGTATAAGGCCTTAAATGGTTTGAGCATGCTCAATGCTGATAGGATTCTTCCTCTTGCCCAGATTAATTCTCTGAGGGGACATAAATTCAAATTGAGAAAATACACTTGTAGAATAGATGTGCAGAAGTTTGTCTTCAGCGAGCGGGTGGTTGATTGCTGGAACAAACTTCCATCTGTCATTGTAGAAGTTGACAGCTTAAATAAGTTCAAGGCAGAACTATACAAACGTTTAGAGTGAATGGATGGGTGAAATAGGAAGGGTTTTTTTTTTTTTTTTTTTTTGTTGATGCTAAATAAGCTTGCTTTCTTGCATCATATGCTTCTACTAATGACAATGCTAAAAACGTGTCTACACGGTTAAAGGGCTATGACTATTTGAATTTTATAAAAAGACTATAGTTTTGAATAATGAAAAATAACAATAACAAAATAAAAAATAAGTAGAATGTTTATCCATAATAGTCAATAGTTTATTCATACAATTGTCTACTTATTCGTAGTTTGTAACTTTTTTTTTTACCATTCAACACTCTAAAGCCATTTTTTAAAATTCAAACAGCCATAGTGCTATAACTGTTCAGAATCAAATAAGCATATGAACATTTTTTTTAGCCAATTTGTCCCACAGAACTACCCCTACAATTTTGCATGTGTAATTTAAAAACACCCTATACATCCAGCATTTTTTATAAGAGAATTACATTTATATAGTCTATATTTTATAATTGAACTTGGTAATTATTTTCATTTATTGAATATAAATGTTTGTGCACTTACTACATTTGATTTTCAATCATTCTGCTTTGACTAAATACCAAGGCCAAGTACTCTCTACAAAGGCTTGGGCTTATGCAATTTACAGACTATTATTACAATTATTAGTTTACTATTAGCTTCTAACAGGGTGGCCTCTATTAGCAAACATGCGAAATTATAAATAATGTATTTTTCCTACACAAGTATCCAAATAGTGAATAGGTGTAAAACTTCCATTTACACACAACCATTATGTATGCCTTTAACACCTACAGCAAGGCTGTGTTTGCCTTACATAGTATAATACTATCAGTGCCAAGTATTCAGCTTCAGTCAGAGAAGAACGATCCCCACAGTCAAAAATCATGCAATAGATTGTACAAATTTTATTTGATTTCAACTATTTCAGTGAAATATCTCCTTGTAATACTATAGTAAATGTTATTTGTAAAGACAATGCAGATATGCAAAAAATATTTTTACTTACTAATTGGTTATAGATAAATGGGTAAACAAAAATAATTTACTATTATACAATTAAACCACCTTGTGAGTCTTTTACAGTGGATTTTACAAGAGGTTAGTTTAATTAACATAGTGCCAGTCATGAAAGTAACCTTTTAAAATATCCGTTGTGCATTAATTGTTAATTAATGATTTAAAATCTGAATTTTTTTCTACCTTCCTAAACACAGTCAAACTTGTATTTGAGATGTTATGGAAATGAAAAATTGTTTACTTGGAGTTAAAAATTTCAATAACCAATCACATCCCATGCAACTATTTGCCTTTTGCTTTAATGTGCTAGTTTTGCCTTCAAAACATCTCATAAAGAACACATATGTGTACATACATAAGTGCACATATTAAACTTTTCACTCTTAGCAGTTTCTGAATTAGAAAATGGAAGTGACTTATTAGTTCCATGTTTATATTTTGACTTAACTTTGTTTTTTTCTTTTTCAGCAGAATTAAAGGTTTTTTTGTTTTTTTTAAATGTGTAAAAAACACAGAATTTTTTAAATATTAAATTTTTTTATTAATTATTTGCCTGTGTGTAATTAAAAAAATTACACACAGGCTCTCAAAGCTTTATAAAGAAAAAATAAATAAATACTGGTATACTGCATAGCAGAATTAAAAATACCAAAAACTTTTTCCAGAAATAAAAACTAAGTCAGACACTTGTCTGGTTCTGCATAACTGCTGCTGGATTAACAATTTGATAACTTACACTGACTTTATGTTAAGATCAAAGGATAAAAATATACAACACACTTATAGAAAAACATATCCCTATGCTCTGAAAGTTTGTAGAAAATGTGAGTAATGTGTTCATAGTGGAAATATCAAGTCAAATAATTCAAATAACAGATTAAAAAAGACCGCACCTCACAAATTTTTTTCAGGAAAAAATACAGTTTTTACTGAAACTAGATGAAATGTTTTTTTAATCCCGCATGTCTTTCTCCACGAAACTGGTTATATAATTTTTTCTTCATGAACACTATATAACAGAGGGAGACTGAATTATTGACAGAACTCAAAATTTTTTTTTTTCACTGTAAATGAATCTGAACAGTAAATTGGCATGGAAACAATGCACTTAATATAGAGAAATATACATGTATTCAAATCCAAACAGAATGATCTGGCAATGTAAAATGCTTACATAAATGGGTTTAAACTTTACCTGTGAAAATGCTACTGTAAGGGACTGATCTGATATCCTAACACAGTTGTTCTCAACCTTTATTTAGCTGCAGGCTCTCAAACATATCACTACTATTTGGATTTAGGAACCATCAAGTTTATCAATATTTCTTAAAACTTTGAATTGAAAAACTATAATTTTTAAAATAATTCTGACAATTTTTCAACTCATAGCTTAAATTTTGGGTTTTGAACATCATAAAATTTCTTTGTATGAAATTTCTACAGGAATTCTCAAGCACCTTGAAGGTTTGTAGAAAAACCGAAGGAAAATGCTGAGGCAGCTCACATTTATTAATAGATTAAATGTTTCTAATCTATTTAGCTTGTGCACAACAGTACATGCATATCAGCAAGTCATTCAACTCAATTAAAAAGCATATATATTTCACTTACCTTGTAATTACAATTTGGAGATCAAAATCAGTTTGAGAATTTTCTTGCATGACAGCCGTTCATATTAAAAAGATTCATACAGTAAATAAAACAGAATTTTTCCAGATTTTTTTATGCAGGAGGAAAACCCAATTGACATGAAATATTGATACACACAATTGCAGAGTTCTCAATGTTGCACTAAATGTTTGTGTTGGCTGAATCAAGGTATAAAAGAATAACGAATCTTAGCCAAAGAAAGGATGTACATATTTATTAAAATATAAATTTTTATTCTGTGATCTTAAGAAAAAGTCAATGCAAGTGTTGAACTTTAATAAACCTGTAAAATCCACTGGCCAAATCCCACAAAAAAATTAAAGGGTGGTAATCCACATTAAAATCAATATTAATCTATATTTAATATTTATTCTGCAGTACGCATTGCCATAATAATAACCATAATGATTGATAATAAACTATATTTAAAAGAATGCCTTACTTATGCAAAAATAACCTCATTGAACCTAAATAAACATTACGTTAAAATGTCACATTTAAAAGAAACTTAACGTGACAATTTTCCAACTGGGTTAAATTTTAATAAACTAGTAATAATCTAATTACTATAATTATAAAATGTAAATCCGTTTATATTTTTAACATATTGGAAATGAATTATACTATATATTACAGTTTATATTTCAGAAGAAATTAGATTCTATATGAATGCAATTTCCAAGCATGATACCATAAACTGCTCCAGAAGACAGGAAGGAACTTATGTTTCCTTTTTTTTTTTTTTTTTTTTTTTGTTAGCGCATCGGCTTCTGTGGCCATAATGCACCTTCCAAAGGTTTTTGTATTTTACTCTGATCCAAGCCCAAGGTGGGATTCGAACCCATGACCTTTGAGTTGCCAGGCAGGCACTTTACCCACCTGGCTAGCCCAGTCGGTCTTATGTTTCCTGATATTACAGTTTTGTCATTTGTTGATCATGCATAACGTTACAAATCGACTATTTACAAGTTTCAGGAAGATCTCTTGACACTAATTATGAATTATTACTTTCAAAGCTTTCCTACTATCGAATTATTCATTATTTTAATAAAAATAATTAAAAATCCACTGTTTCCATTTTTTTTTCAAGACTGGAAACAAAGCTTTATTTATTTTTAAACAAAGACTATGAAGTATATCCAAATATGGATATGCCTTGTGATATTTTTTATAACTGCTGTTATTCTTAGTTATATATGATTCTATTCATAGCTTATCCTATAAAAACACATGGATGCTAAATTATCATTATAAAACTTATGTTTTGAAGATTGTCATTTTAAATAAAGTAGTCAAAAATTTTATAAGTAGAAAAATAAATAACTCTTTAAAGAGTTATTTAGTTAGTTATTTATCACTACAACAAAAAAATAGAATAAATAACGGAATATGTATATATTTATTTGCAGGTTCCTCAACTAAAGATATATCATAAATCTAGTCACCACACTTAGAACTTCATCAGGCTGGTAGGCAGGCACATGGTAATAGAAGATTTGCAAACTGTCAGTTTAAAAACACTTGGCATAAATGACTCAATTATTAAGGGCATACTTAAAAATAAGTGATAAAGAATAATAACTGATTATAACCCAGAACTAGAAAAATTTCAGAATATTGCAAAAGAACCTTTTTAGAATTTCAACACATCTAATTAAATATCTGCATACTTAATCAGATCTACTGGAACTATAAAATCTAGCCTTGTAAATATAAATAAATAATAATAAACCTGTAGAAAAATTAAGAGCATTAAAATCAGACTACATGACACATCTAACAAGTAAAATTCTTCAAAGAGAAAAGAATTCATTTGAGCCTGAGCTATAAACAAAAAATATTATTGGAAAAATATATTGTGGTAATTCTTGAACTAAAATAAAATTAAACTGTCCAAAGTAAATATCAACATTTGTATATATACTAAAAACAAAACAAAATTACTTTAGCAAGTAATCAGCTTGAACTGTAAATGGAACTAATGTGAGCATTTACAGCACATTAGAAAGTTAGATTAATAATACTCATAATGTAAAATAAGTTAAAATAACATACCAAACTAATAGAAAATAATCATTATTAGTAGTAATAATGCCAAAATAAATTACAAAAGGGATACGTTTTGCAATGAGATTTATGTAAAGCACTTTAGTGCTCGCAATGTGATGTATCAAATAATGATCAATGATGAAAGATTTTCATATAATGATGTAATTATAATTTGGTAATTGCAAACATTATGCTCTAAACATATTTTAAAGTCTTATTCAATGTGAATGATGATTATTATTCAGGTAATTCTTTCCAGTGTGGGCAAGGGAGTAGGAAGTCCTAAGTGTTATGCATCCCATAGTTTAAAACTAGAATATCACAAAAATATAACCTATAATAACATTCTTATGAATGTTATCAGTGTAATACACCTGTTGAATTTTCATCTTTAATTATTAAATGTAAAAAAAATGAAACTATAAATATAAACACTGATAACAAAAATTAAATTTTATTTCGAAAAGTGCGTAAGGAACTGTACTGGGGGCCCTTGGCATTTTAACCAATTTCGGTCCGTAGCCAAAAATGAGTTGGACACCTCTGCATGGAAGGGATAATAAGTGATAATACCGGAAAGATTTAGTTTCTTCATTCATAAAGTCACTGGTCATTCATAAATCTTTAAAATGAGCTACGCTACTCTAATAGATAATTATTTATATCAGCCAACATCCCACGTACTGTTATGGAGTTATACTGAGACTGGTAATAAATGTTTCCATTGTTGTACATATCCGCATTCATTGCTTTTCGATTTCTAACATGAGGAAATTCCGCAACGTTTAATATTTTAATAAAGAATATTCCCAAAAACATGAAGGAAAAAAAAAAAAAAAAAAACAGCATTACTTGCTTAAGGTGTTATACTGAGATATGTAAATAAATTGCTACATTGTTTGCTCTTCGATTTCTAACCTAACGTGAAGCAATGCTGCCAAAGTAATATTTACCAAAGCATATTCTCACAAGCACGAAAAAATTACATTAAAAATGAAACTTTAGTCACTTGTATTTCTAATGTTTGATTCCTACCATTTATATTCATTTAACGATCTAGTCACTGTAACTTATATTTGTAAATATCATAAAGATGTTTAAATGCCCGCTTAAATGTCAATTTTCAAAAATAGGTTTGTTTGTTTATGTATCAAGGTTTCACATATAACTACTCGAACGATGAAGAAATCAAAACCGAAAACCAGGTTTCCATATAATACCACCAAGAAGCTGAAACATGTATAGTGAATAATGGAATGAGCAAACAGCTGATTTTTAATTAGGCTTAAGGGCGGCGTTTCAAGGGATGTTTGCATCCACCTTCTCCTTCAAAAGATGCTGCCTCCGGGTGGTCCGCTGGGTATCATTATACAATCCACTGCCTTTTAGACTTCTGATTTAATTTATCTTACAGCTTTTAATAAAATAAACTTTAGATTACGCGCTAATATCACTTAACCGTCACCATAAAGATGGCGATTCTGATAGCTTGATATTGCTATGATACTTTAGCAGCCACCATACCTAACATGGAGGAACTTACTTTTGACGACACGATCCGTCGTTGACACTTTTGTATTATTCGCAGACATTTTTTTAGTCTTAGTTATTTATTTTATAAGACACATCCACTGATGAAATATTTCTAAACGCAGATCAAAGCGGATGTAATACAACACCACGAAAACCACAAATGGCGTAAACAAATTTCTCCTAGCATTCTGCATTGCGCATGATTTTACGCGCAGAACCTTTAATCCAATCGTGACTGCCATGCCTGAAGTCTGAGATAACCTCGAAGGATATGAAACAGTGTCATCGATTGGGGGTGTTCATCTTTTCCTTTCAGCATCTGTTAGGAAATACCTAAACAGCAGGAATAATGAACAAAATCGAGAGTACGGTACCCGTTTTTTATATTCATTTAACTACCGCTAAACCAGTGTTTCTAGTTTTGGAAGGAAACTACATGTAACACTACAAAAATTAAAATTATGCAAGGAAAAAAGCTTGTGTCGTAAAAATATTTTAATAACATCTTATATTAAAACCAAAAAACTAAATATGGCAATAACGAATTCAAAATTACCAATAATTTAATTAATAAACAATTAATAATGCGCTGCTGATATATATCAACTACCTCATAAAGAGTTGTATAAGATACGCAGAAGGAGGGGGGGACGAAAAAATATATATATTAAAATTATTAGAGGGGCAGTTGCATGAGCAGGAGTTTCGGTACATCATATCTGTAAATTGCATGCTTTCCATGTTCAGTCTGGATGATTTTCGGACACATACTCTACTGCTACATATAACAAAGTATTAATAGCATGTAAAACAAATACCACATCTGGTGAGTATGGGCTTGGCACACCCATGGTCCTGAGCTGGATATCATCATTCTTCTCTTTCTTGGTGATTCCCCTCCCTCTCTCTCTCTCAGGGTAATTCAGAATTTTTTTTTTTTTTTTTTTTTTGCCCGGTGCAGCATAAGCCTCTGGGTTCCTTGCACCATATAACTAATAATAATAATAATAATAAACATGTACTAAGCATCCAGGTTATTAGCCACACCAACCTAATAGGAGTAGCACCTTTTTCAGCCCTCAGAGTAGTAGTAGAAGCAGTAGCAGGGTTTTAGGAACATCAGCGACTAAGGTCATATTGCTCCGTGTATATTGTCTGTAAATTACGTGTGTTCTGAGGCCGATTTTCTGTTTGTTGTACTAAAAACTTGAGTTTCCGGGAAAGAAAAAAAAAAAAAACATTCTACCCTCGCTTGAGACCAACTCAGGTTGTGAAAAAGACCCATAAAAATTCCTTCCGTCATCATCAGGACTCAGATCTTTTCCATTTGATGTGGGGCAGAATGGCAATCCTACCAACTGTGCTACCCAAGACGGCCTCAGCCCTCAGAGCAAGCTCACATTATCAGCGTATGGACCCCATGAGGTGCCCAAAGCATTCCATACGAACTGGCTCAAGCGCACTAGAACGCCTCTCACAGCTCTATCGGATTACACAGCGTCGGATCACTCGACGACCAGCTAGTTTCGCCTTATTATTATTAGCCATATGGTGCAAGGCTTATGCTTGAGGCTTATGCTGCACCAGCCAAAAAAAATTCTGAATAACCCCAAGAGAGAGAGAGAGAGAAGTAGAAGGGAATCACCAAGAAAAAGACGAATGATGAAATCCAGCTGAAGACCCTGGGTGTGCCAAGCCCATACTCACTAGATGTGAGCCCGTGAGGTTCCCGAAGATAGTCAATTGGATTAAAATCCAGTGGTTAAGCAGGCCAATGAAGTATGGTAAAGTCACTCTCGTGTTCCTGAAATCACTAATGAACGATGTGCTTTGTAAAGTGGAGCATTATCCTACTGGAGTGGAATAATATGCTCGAAATGGAAAATATTTCACAAAACAGTAAGCTCGTCAGGACAAAAGGTATAGAATCGGTCCGCGAACACGCACACACTTCTATTGGCATAACGCTCTCTATCTTGTGAATTCAACCGACCATGTTGTTGTTCCCCAGAGTATAAATTCGACCCCAGGGTTGAATTTATACTCTGGGGGTATGGGCTTTGGCACGCCTGGTGAGTATGATCTTTGGCACACCAGGGTCCTGAGCTGGATATCATCATTCTTCTCTTTCTTGGTGATTCCCTTCTACTTCTCTCTCTCTCTTACTCAGGGTAACTCGGGAATTTTTTTTTTTTTTTTGGCTGGTGCAGCATAAGCATCACGCTTCCTTGCACCATATAGCTAATAATAATAATAATAAAACAGAAAATTATTTTAGGCCTCCGTAGCCAAGCGCGAGGGTGCATAGGTCCACGCGCTTTGACTGAGCGTGGTTCATGCCACGTGACTATTTATACGGTAGAATGTTTTCGTATTTTCTCTACCTTGTGAACTCTTCTGACCTTATGCGGTCGTCCAGTAGTATAAATAGAAAGTCTATGCATGCATTTGCAACTGGAATATGTTTGTGAACATTATAAGATTATTCTTTGTGAACAAATAGTTTCTGTAGTAATAGTTCCAATAATTTTCTGGTGGTTTTGAGATTTTCAAAATGATATACAATTTTTCTAGGGAATGTGGCGCTCGAGTGCCCATCGCAATTGGCACACCCTCAAAAATAATTATATATTTTGCTCAGGGCCGCATTTACAATAAGGCGCAAGCTGGAGGGGGCCTCACTCTCCACGGGACCTCACTTTAAAATCTAACTCCTCACAAATAACTATATAAAAAACAGTCTAGTTATAGTTGCAAAATAAAATACTTATTTTTAAATATTAAATTCATAATATAAAAACTAGAGTCCCTGAAAAATTTGTGAGGCATCCCGCCTCAATTTCAAATATTGTTTTATCGTATGGCCGTAACCAATCGAAGTTAACCGTCGTTCGTACGCACGCGTAACGACTCAGAGTTTAGTTACCATTAGTATTTAGTCAGTATTTGTATAGCAGTATACGAGTACATATACCTAATTATATGGTTAAAGTAGCTGTTAGAGTCAGTAAGAATATATTTTTCAATAAATTTATTATTGTTATTTTAACAAAACTAAGATTTTTTTTGTACAGAAAAATATATTTTTTCTCTTTTTATATTTTGTAGCTTTTAACGTAATTATTTTTAATTTGAATTGGCTTCATGATCTTTTCGTGTAATTTTTATAGTGAGTACTAAATTCTTGAGTTTTTAGATCTATACTTATTTCTTTAAAATTGTATGTAATAGTAATATATGTAAAAGTAATTATATGTAACATATAAAGAAATAAATATAGATCTAAAACTCAAGAATTTAGTACTCATTATACAAATTATTTTTAATAAATATTTATTTCGCTTTTAATAGTATAACACTCTTAACGATGCCAAGAAAGTTTAAATCCGGAGCTAATAAAAGAAAACGTCAGGGAAAGGACAAAACAACTAAATAGTCAAAAGGGGCAATTTTGTTTTTCTTACGTCCTTCTGAAAAAGAAAAATTTCATAGAACTGAAGATGTACCTCAAATTACTCGAAATGAAAGTGAAACATTGTTATCAGTATCAGGAGACGAAACTGAAAATCAAAATAATGTGCACAACATAGAAAAAGTAATAGAAGTAAATGAAACAAATCAACAGAATTTTGAAGAAAATTTTCAGTGGGTGTCTGTACTTCCCAGAAAGCAAATTATCTCTTATCCTACTGATATATAGCCGTGTGGCCAATTAGTATTGATGAAAAATTTATCGAGCATATTTTAATAAATATGACACAGAACGTTGGTAAAATCGAAAATTAAAAAAAATAATAATACACAGAATGCAATAGAATATATCAGAAATGTAAATGAATCACATTTTTACTGTAAAAAGACGAATGGTACAAAGGAGAACCGAGAGTGGCTAATTTTTTTAAGAAGCGAGCAAATCAATTTACTGTTTTGTTTGCAAATTGTTTTCTAAGCCAACTAAAAACTTAATTAAGGGTTTTAATGATTGCAGAAATATAACGCAAACCTTATGTGATCACGAGCGTTCTACTGAGCACATACAAGCGACGTAGTAGTAGTAGTAATAGTGGCATGTGATGCAAGAAAGCAAGTGTATGAGCTTATGCAGCATCAGCCAAAAAAAAAAAAAAAAAAAAAAAAAATTACAAAACATTTCCCTCCAAATGTTCGCCCAGCCCCTCCTTAAATTTATTCAACCTATCAACCTCCACAACGACAGATGTAAGCTTGTTCCAGCAATTAACCACCCGCTGGCTAAAGGCAAATTTCCGCACATCTATTCAACATCCGTCTTTCCTCAATTTGAATTTATGCCCCCTTAGTTTCGTAATTTGAACAAGTTGAAGAATCCTATCAGAATTCAGCATGCTCAACCCATTCAAGGCCTTATAAACCTCAATCAGATCACCGCGCAGGTGCCTAGTCTCCAGCCACTGCAATTTGCAGCACTTAAGCCTCTCCTGGTAAGAGGATCCCTTCATTCCCCTCACCAATCTTGTTGCCCTTTTCTGTACACGCTCAGGCAAATCTACATTCTTCCTAAAATGAGGCCTCCAGACCTGTACGCAGTACTCAAGGCGTGGCCTGACCATTGCCTTATAAAGAGGGATAATCACCTCCTTTTCCCTGCTAGCAAAATTCCTGTAAATCATTGACAAAACCCCCTGACCTGCCCTGGCAGCCTGTCTGCATTGCTCAAAAAATTACATATCTGACTGCACAATTACTCCCAGGTCTTTTTCATTTTCTACCACCTTAAGTGTAGTACCACACAGTTGGTACGTTTCTCTGGGGTTACTTCTACTCATTGCATTTGCCAATGTTAAACTTCAGTTGCCACTTCTCAGCACATCTGCCCAAATTTTCTAGATCCTGTTGTAGTAGCACACTGTCATTAACAACCCTTCCAACCATTGTATCATCTGCAAATGTCGACACTAAGCCTGATATACCTTCATCAATATCATTGATGAAGGTATATAAATATATTTTATATATATTTATACCTTCATCAATATCATTGATGAAGGTATAAATATACAAAATAAATATATATAAAATATACAAAATAAATATACAAAACAACAATGGACCCAACACCGAACCCTGTGGAACTCCACTAATAACATCAGTCCACGAAGAGCAGCACCCATTGATTACCACCCTCTGTCTTCTCCCACTCAACCATCCTTTTATCCATTGTAGCAACTTACCCTTAATACCATTCTGCTCCAACAGTGTCAAAAGCTTTCCTGAAAGGAACTGAAATTTTTTGCATCCAGTTCCTTTGTAACCACATCATAATAGCCAATCAAATTTGTCAGACAAGACTTACCCTTAATAAACCCATGCTGTGTCTGAATTATTGCTGCAGGTCTTGCAGTGACTCCATTATTTTACCCGGAACAGAAGTTAATCTAACTTGTCTGTAATTACTCGTGTCACACTTCGATCCCCCTTTTCCGATATGTGTACATATCGCAAAAGAAAGTCAAGTTCTTCAAATAATCATATTGATTCTGAATTGATGAAACAAATACAATCTGAAGAAAATTATTGCAGAGAGGTTTTAAAAAGAATAATAGCTACCGTTCAGTTACTGAGTAAATTGGAACTATCGTTTAGAGGCAATACAAATGATATTTTTTCTCATTCTGTAACTTATTCTCATTCAATAACTTATTATTTAAGTGAATTTGATGATTTTTTAAAACATCACATTAAAATATACGCCAACTGTGGTTCTGGCAGATCAAATTATCTTTCTTACCACATTTTTGATGAATTCATAGAGTTAATAGCTAATAAATCAAGAGAAATATTAATATCAGAAATAAGGAAGCTGCTTATTTTTCAATAATACTCGACTCAACACCAGACGTTGCCCATATTGACCAACTAGCTATTATAATTAGGTTCGTTACAGCAAATTCTGATATTACAGAAACATTTATTGGATTCATCAGTATTACACAACATAATTCATTATATTTAGAAGAGGTAGTATTAAAAAAATTAGAAGAATTATCTTTGGATATAAAAATGTGCAGAGGGTAAAGCTATGATAACGCTACCAATATGAAAGGTTTAGAATACAGATTTACAAGCTAGGCTGAAAAAACATAGTTCCTCTGCACATTACATACCATGCTTTAGTTATTCTTTAAATTTAATTGGCAACTATGCCGCGGAATCTTGTCCGCAAGTAGTGAAATATTTTTGTTTTGTTCAAAATGTATATAATTGCTTTTCATCTTCAACAACAAGATGGGGCACACTCCTTAAATATTTAGAAAAAAATCTTTTACAGTTAAAAGGCTAAGTGAAACGAAGTGGTCCGCAAGAGTTGGCGCTATATTGGCATTGAAACGTGGATATAAACAAATTAAGGAGGCATTAATTGAACTATCCATTTCTCCTTATGAAAAACCTATTTCTAAATTAGAGAGCTCATGACTGGCTGAAAATTTTGACAATTTAGAAACAACTATTTTAACAATTGTGCAAGACAAAATTTTACAACGAATAAATGCGACTAGTAAATCTCTACAAGATCCGGATATGGATTTGCTAATAGCTAATAATTTTTTAGTCTTTAGTTGGTTTTATTTTAGACATAAGAAATACTTTTGCTGCTCTAAATGAAGAAGCGAATTTATTAACAGAGGAGACACAATTTAAAGATAGGAAGAAAAGAATGGAAAAAAAACTGAAAAAAATGTGTGATGAAGCTTCGCAATCCGACGATGACGTTATACAGGGCTATTCAAAATGTAGTCCGGGGTTTCTTTGGGAAAGCGCATGTGTCATAATCATTTGTAGCCATCTCGAAAGAACGCATAATATCTCAAGTTTCGTTCCCACGCTCGCGATGTTCGGTATGCTGCACGGCTAACCACCAGATGGCGTTGGACGCATACCGCCGTGCAGTCGTTCGTTTGCCTGTGACGCAAGTTCTGCTCTGTTGCCACATGGCTTCAGAATGTAATGAGAAAGCTTTTACTGTGTTGAAGTTTCATGCAAGTAAATCTGTTACCGTTGTGCAACGCCATTTTGCTGACAGAGTGATTTTTTCTGATGAATCGACCTTCCATTTGTCGGGGAAAGTGAATAAGCAGAATGTGCGATTTCAGTAAAGGCTCTCATATTGAACATTTATGAGTTATGTAAAAAAAAATTCATTATTATACTTGCATTCTGGAAATATTTCTTTCTTTCTTCCTATGTCTGCTCATATGTGTACAGGAATTGTTTGAAACCCCGGACTTCATTTTGAATAACCCTGTATTACATGGAAAAGCAAATTTCTTTTTTAATACTTTTAATGTAATTTGCGATACGCTAACTTTGGAAATTAACGAAAGGACGAAGCTATTTAGACATATTAGATAAGTTTGACATATTTTTAAAGAAAGAAGATCATGACTAGTATTAACAAAATTTTACAAAATTATAGGACTGATATTGACTAGGAAAATTTTTTGACGAGGTTAAGCAATTTTTAATAATGATGAAAGAAGAAAATTTTTTCAATTAAAAATATGTACCAATTTATAAACGACGGGTTAAGATCTACCTTCCCGAACGTAAAAACTATTTTAAAAATATTTTTGACTAGGCCTATTTCAAACGCAAGTGCTGAACGCTCATTTTCGGGTTGAAACGAATTAAAAATTATTTAAGAAGCAACTTGCACCAAAATAAAACAAGTGACCTATCGTTATTATTCATTGAATCAGATGCAATGGACTCAATTACTTATGATGATATTATAGATATATTTACTAAGACCAAAGCCAGAAAAAAAAAAAAAAAAACTCTTGGTTATGTTTTTTTTTATTTAATACATATATACTTATGTACAAATTTGTATGTATAATATTTTATTTTTAATACATATATACCAATGCTGTGTTGTTTTTTTTTAAATGAGTTTTTATAGAAATGTCGACTTTTATTTTCAATAAATTAAAAAAATATATTTATGAATTTGATTAACTGAAATAAACGTTTGAAGCAATTTTTTTTTTACTTTGTCCTGACCTTTTGGGGCCTAATAATTGTGTTGCGCCTAGGGTCTCCAAAAGTGTAAATGATTCCCTGATTTTGTTCGTACAATCATTCATATAATAATGATAATTAACAACAAAAGTAATACAATTATAATTATTTACAACGAAATTTACATAATCACAGCTAATAAAAAGCTAATAAGAATTTTTAATTTATACATTAAAAATTAATTAGAAAAGACCTAGGGCAAAGAGTAAGCTGCACCATCTTCCTAGGCACATTATCTCCTCCTCGAAATTCCATTCATAAATAGAATAAACAAATAAGTTCTGCTCAGTTTCCTAGAAAGGTACTAGAAACAGTGTTTCTGGAAATTTTTTCACCAAGAAAGTACAGCCATGTAAAAAAAAAAAAAACTGGAGTCAACCTCTCGCGAGTATCGAAGAGTTAATTTGTAGAGTAAATTTTATAGTATTAGTATTAGTAGAGGCATACGATGCAAGAAAGGGGGGCGATTCTACAACGCATCACAGCCTAAAAAAATTTGCAACTTGTGAAATGTTTGCCGAACTCTCTGGAACAGAACATGATCTAGCCAAGGAGGATCTCTCTCTGTGTGTGCCAGGTGCAGAGAGTGTCTAGAAATTGAGCATCAACTCAGCGTTCTACTGGGCGCCTACGAGAGCTTGAGGTGTACGGTAGATGCCCTCGAAGAAATTAATAGGAGGGGCACATCAAGCTCTCAGCTGCCCAACTCAACGCCAGACCTCACTCCTGGGCATAAGGCAACACAACGCATCACAGCCTAAAAAAATGTGCAACTTGTGAAATGTTTGCCGAACTCTCTGGAACAGAACATGATCTAGCCGAGGAGAATCTGTGTGTGTGCCAGGTGCAGAGAGTGTCTAGAAATTGGGCATCAACTCAGCGTTCTACTGGGCGCCTATGAGAGCTTGAGGTGTAGGGTAGATGCCCGAGAAGAAATTAATATGAGAGGCACATCAAGCTCTCAACGCCAGAGCTCACCCCTGGGCATCAGGCAACACAGCGGCAATCTCCAAGGCAGAATGCGCTGGTCTCAAAAGAACTAATTATTGTTGGTGACTCTATTGTCAGGGAGACGGGGAGTATATTGTGTAAAAAGGATAGATGGAACAGGACCAGGGTATGTCTGCCAGGGGCAAACGTTGATGAGGTTATCAACGTTTATATCATCTTTATATTATAAAAAGCATATATCATCTTTGGCACCAATGACATTAAGAGTAGGAGATCTGCAGATTAACTTAACAAATACAGGTCAATATTGCAAAATAGTCGTGAGTTAGGGTTACATTTGAAAGTGTCTGCAATTCTGCCCAGACACTATAGAAGGGAGTACGTGATGAGAGCCTTGTCAATCAATTCGGCCCTGGAAGGAATGTGCAAGGTCCAAGGCATAGAATTTTTTTCAGCGTGGTCTGTGCTTGTTAATAGGAGAGACTACTTCTACAGGAATGGGATACACTTAAATAGAAAGGGTGCATGAATGTTTGCTGATGCTATCGAGGTAGTGTTAGGTGGGTCGGAAAACTGATAGCTTGGGGGGGGGGGGGTTCACAGACTAAAGGTTAAAAGTAGCCGCAGCCAGAGGTGAAGGCGATTCTTGAAACTTCTGTTAAAATAAGTAACGAGCTGGAGCGACGGGTGCTGGGGGATTCAATGACTGATGGCAGTCATCGTGAAACAGGGGTATATGGGATGTTTTTTTTTTTTTTTTTTTTTTTGATTTGGTAGTTGTTGGCGCATCGGCTTCTGTGGCCATATTGCACCTCCCAAGGTTTTTGCAGTACTTTGATCCAAGCCCGAGGCGGGAATCGAACCCGCGACCTTTGGGTTGCCGGGTAGGTACTTTACCCACTCGGCTAGCCCGGTCGGCATATGGGATGTGTCAGGTTAACTCAGAATAGGAATAGGTGCATGCATGTATACCAATTCTAGAAGTATAGTAAATAAATTTGATGAATTTGAAGTGTTGGTCAAGAAATCAAAGGCGGATGTTGTTGGGATATCAAAGACGTTGTGTCACACTGATATTAGGAATGAAGAATTGGAATTTGGGAAGTACAATGTGTATAGAAAGCATAGACAGGATAGGAAGGGAGGCGGTGTTATGCTGTCAATTAAGAAAAACATAAAATCAAAAGAAGTGCATCCAGTTGATATAGATGAACAGTGCACTGTTGAGTCAGTTTGGTTTGACATAAGTACTGTGAAAGAAAAAATAAGAGTAGAACTGTGTTATAGGCCTAATGACTCGAAAGAGTACAATGAACAATTCTACAGAGAAATAGAGTGGGCTAGTAAATCACAATGTCTTATAATGGGGGATTTTAACTTCCCAGATATTGACTTGAACTTGTGGATTGGTCACTCACACACTAGAAAGACTTTTGGGGATTTATTGGATGATTGTTTTCTGCAGCAGCATGTTCGAGAGGCAACGAGAGAGGGTAATACTCTTGATCCGGTTATCAGCAGTGATCATTCGTGTATTAAGAATTTGCAGATAAAGGAAGTACTAGGTGGCAGTGATCACAGTGTACTGATGTGGGATTTAATTAAAGATATAATTACCATCAGGGATAAAGGAAAGGGTTTTTGCTTCCATAAAGGTGAGTACTGTGGTCTCAAACAGTTTTTAAATTCTGTTCAATGTGATCAACTGACGATTTTAATAACAATAAATTCTAAGTGGGAAGCATTCAAGGAATTAATCGTGGAAGGTACTAAAAGTTTCATACCTATTAAGAAATATTGTTCAAGGTTTCGGCCTAAATGGTTATGAAATGAACTAATGAGACTCGTGACAGAGAAAAAAAATGCATGGGATGCATATAAATTATCAAGCTACTCAGAAACCTATGGCAGATATAAGCTGGTCTGTAATCAGGTCACAAAGGAGGGCAAGCAGGCGAAGTCAAATTACGAAAAATATTTGGCAAAGGATGCTAAGAAAAACAGGAAGGATTTCTTTACTTATATAAACTCTAAAAGAAAGGGGATGAATCTGATTTGTCCACTTGATATCAGTGGTTCGACTCTTGATGATCCTGCTCAGATAGCAAACAACCTGAATGAGTATTTCGCATCTACATTCACACATGAGGAGTTATTAAGGTTTGAAAATGCTTGAAAGATATCAAATTGTAGCAGGATGCTTAATGATTTTGTGATAACTGAGAGCAAAGTGGAGGCGAAATTGTTGAAGTTAAACATAAGAAAGGCATCTGGGATGGATGGTATCTATCCAGTTATATTAAAGGAGGCGGAAAAGCAACTAAGCAAACCCTTACCCATAATTATGAGAGCATCCTTGGACTCAGGGGAGGTCCACGGACTAGAGACGTGCAAATGTATCTCCAGTTCACAAAGGAAGATCGAAGGGTGACACGAGTAATTACAGACCAGTTAGTTTAACTTCTGTTCCGGGTAAAATAATGGAGTCACTGGTTAAAGATGCATTGCTGGTTCATCTAGGCAAGACTGCAACAATAATTCAGACACAGCATGGGTTTGTTAAAGGAAAGTCTTGTCTGACAAATTTGATAGGATATTATGATGCGGTTACAAAGGAACTGGATGCAAAAAATAATTTTGATATCATATACTTGGATTTCAGGAAAGCTTTGGGCACTGTTGCGAATGGAAGACTATTGCACAAATTGGAGAAGAATGGTATTAAGGGTAAGTTGCTACAGTGGATAAAAGGATGGTTCAGTGGGAGAAGACAGAGAGTTGTAATTAATGGGTGCTGCTCTTCGTGGACTAATGTTATTAGTGGAGTCCCACAGGGTTCGGTATTGGGTCCTCTGTTGTTTGTATATTTATCAATGATATGATGAAGGTTCATCAGGCTTAGTGTTGAAGTTTGCAGATGATACAAAGCTTGGCAGTGTTGTTAATGACAGTAATGGCAGTGTGCTACTGCAACAGGCTCTAGATAATTTGGGCAGATGGGCTCTTAGCCCATCTGAAGTTTAACTGAAGTGGCAACTGAAGTCTAACCTTGACAAATGCAAAGTACTGCACATGGGTAGAAGTAATCCCAGAGAAACATTCCAACTGTGTTGTACTACACTTATGGTGATAGAAAATGAAAAAGACCTGGGAGTAATTGTGCAGTCAGATATGAAGTTTTCTGAGCAATACAAACAGGCTGCCAGGGCAGGTCATGGGGTTTTGTCAATGATATATAGGAATTTTGCTAATAGGAAAAAGGTGATTGTCCCTCTGTATAAGGCAATGGTCAGGCCACGCCTTGAGTTCTGCGTACAAATCTGCAAGCCTCATTTTAGGAAGGTTGTAAATTTGCTTGAGCGTGTACGGAGAAGCGCAACAAGATTGGTGAGGGGAATGAAGGGATCCTGTTACCAGGAGAGGCTTAAGTTTTGCAAATTGCAGTGGCTAGAGACAAGGCACCTGCGCGGTGATCTGATTGAGGTGTATAAGGCCTTGAATGGGTTGAGCACGCTGAATTCTGATGGGATCCTTCCACTTGTTCAGATTACGAATCTAAGGGGGCATAAATTAAAATTAAAAAAAGACAGATGTAGAATAGATGATGTGCGGAAATTTACCTTTAGCCAGCGGGTGGGAATTGCTGGAACAAACTTCCATCTACCGTTGTGGAAGTTGGTAGGTTAAATATTTAAGGAGGAACTGGGCAGGCATATGGACGGAATGATGGGATTTTTTTTTTTTCTTTTTTGGCTGATGGTGCAAATGCTCATGCACTTTCTTTCTGGCATCACGTGCCACTACTACTACTACTACTACTACAAAAGCAATGGGACATCGTCATCTTTTCTGACGAATCGAAATTCGACCTGCATAGCTCGGATGGAAAGCGATATATCAGAAGACGAAAATCAGAGGCATACCATCCTGACTGCATAAGACCGACTGTAATGTTCCCCACTGGTCAGATGGTTTGGGGATACATAACAAGCAAAGGGGTGGGGCGAATTAAATTTATTAACGGTATGGTGAATGCAAAAACCTGTTATCTTGGAGGAGTGCCTGAAATCCGTTATTAGGGATCAGCACACAGACGTCAAAAACTGTATTTTTAAACACGACTCGGCAACTTGCCACACAGCAAAATTGACAAGTTTTATGCTATTTAGATTTAATGATGAGTTTGTCTGATTGTCTCACAAAGCTTAAAACATACTTTTGCCAATGTTATCCCTAATTTTTCTCCCGTAAGGTGCAATCATACCTCAGAAATTGGCATACACTATTGGATTGGCCCCAACAGCAAGCCATATTGAAAATTGATTGTAAAATGTCGTCTAAAATTGCTCAGAAAAAGCCAATAAGTAAGATTGAACTGCAGGAGAGCATTGTAAAGGTGTAGTACCACGAAATTGGGCCACCGTATATCCAGAAGTTGATTAACTCTATGCCATATCTTTGCAAGGATGTAATTATTTTGTTGATTTACAGTTTACTGTTACGTTATCTTGTCATTTCAGTTTGTACACGTGAATGCAATAAAATGTATGTTTGGTTGTCATGATTGCCATTTCCACGATTTCTCATATTTCCATTAATTGCCCATTTTACCCTTTGGGAAGATATTTATGGCAATTAGGTATATCAGGTGGAGTCTTTTTATTGGATTTCATTCACAATGATTACTGCATATCCCATCTAACAAATGCATTTCGAACATTTCTGCAACTCACAATCAGCGCAAAGCACATTATTTGCAAAATTTACAAGTGATTCAGTGTTTTTGTCCGCCACAGTATGGGAATTGCTTTGTTGGAGGTATGGAGATGAATTTCAACAAGCTTACTGGGACTTGGTAAAGAGCATTTCCAAGTAAATTAAGGTTATCATACAGGCAAAGGTGGTCCTCCTATGTTTTAAGTTTTTATATTAAAAGCCCTTTTTATATGTGTTCGAATGGTTTCGATCACATTGAGTGTTCCTACATCAAGACTTCTGAAAAATGCGAAAATATGCGTACATAAAATTACAACCATCACGAAAACAATAATTAATGAAAATGCGAGAGGGAGCTCACCCGGGGGGTGGGGGGAGTTGTCACCGAAGAGACGAACAAGATTTGTTACAAAAGATTTAACAAAAACGGTGTCGTTTCACCTAATTCTGTGATTTACTGCGAATTGAAATTTTGCTTTGCACTAACTTGTCTAGTTAATATACCGTGACTGACGTAAATATCTGAAAATTTCAGCCCTAAAATCTTTTTTTGAAAGAATTTTATTTTGCTGTACAGCAGATGGCGTGTTTTATGGTGACAGTCCAGTCGGTTTGTACATATTTTTGTTGGTTTGGATGCGAAATGATAATTTCGTATTGTGTGTATAGAATATTGTTTGGTTGAATTTAATTATATACGCGTTTATAAGTTGCATGTGTGTACTTCCATTTTGATGCCGGTTTTAGTTTGCAATGTTTAAAGCAATGGAGTATTGTCATATCGAAGATCTCCCTTCATTAGGGAATGTTAAAACTGTGAGCCGGATTCAGTCCAGATATATTGCCCAAAACAGTACTTTATTTCAGATTTTTTAGTCGACCACAGTGTGAAATAAATCAAATCTGAATTATTATTGTTCCTACCCTACCATTCAAAAATAAAGGCTAATGAAAAATATCTCTTTTCAGCCAGTGTTGAAATGATAACATAATTACCACTAGTATAATGGCAGTTTATATTGATCAGAAAATCGAAGATAAAAGTTCTGCCCTCAAGACTTTAATTGTCTTACACAAATTGCATCCACTGTTAGCGGTAGCATCATATGACGAAGAAAGAGGTGGTATTTTGAATTTGTACCGAGATGATGGTTTACCAGTTAAAGCAGATTTCCTACCAAAATCTGGTGTTCAGATAACAACACTAGAGTGGAATCCCATACGAAAAACTCTAGCAATAGGCTCAGAGAATGGTGATCTTCATGTGTGGAATGATAGCGATAGAGAGTTGCAGATTATACAAAGTAATCATAAGCAAGTGGTTTCAATATTATGTTGGAGTCAGAGTGGTAACTGGCTAATTACTGCTGATGTGGAAGGAATTTGTGTTAGCTGGAAAGTTGATTCAAAAGGTTCTCTATCACCTATATTCCATCATGATCTGAAAGATTCACTTACTGATATTGTTTTTAGAAATCATTTAGAATTGGAAAAAGAAGAGGAAATCAGCAGGTTAGCCAAGGCTGCTGTTAGTGGAGATGAAAAGGCATTGAATTTATTTTCAGGATGGACACCACCTGGTAGCAGTGTGCAGAGTAAGTTTCCAGTTTCCCTTGCACATACAGAAGTACATGAATTTTTTATTGGTTCAATTTCTGGAATGGTATTTCATGTCAGTGATAATGGGAGCTGTACTGATGTACTTCAGATGGAATCAGCGGTACGTTGGTTATTATATTATTCGAAGCGAGATATGCTCATTGTAGTTACTGAAGCACTTGTAATTGCACAATATCAAATTGGTGAAGATGGGATTCTGACAGAATTTTCAAAGATAAAAATGGGTGGTAGCACTTCAGAGGTAACTGTAATTTGGGCAGGAGATGCAACTTTAGCTGTGTGCACTGGGGAAAAAATTGTAAGGTTATGGAACATTGATAATGGACAAAATAGTATCCTTTCTCTTGAAGATGTAAATATCACAGAACAGTCAGAAATATTGACATGTGTGGCATATCAGTCAAAAAATAACGTATTAGCTGCTGGTACAAGTCATGGTCGTATTGTTACATGGCGGAATGATGTTACAGAGTTTAATCAATCAGAGGATGAAAGATGGCAGGTACAGTCTGTTATTAATGTTCATGGATCAATCAGATTGTTGAACTGGGGTTTTAATATGAAACTGCTTGGGGTAATTACTGCTATGGATATTTATATTTTATCAGAACAGAAAATGTGTTTTAGTTTCAATGAACAAGTAGCAGTATTACAAGTGTCTGCTCGACAGTTAACAATTGAATTACTGGAGTTAGGAACTGTTATTCAGTTACAAACAGAAGTGCATATTAAAGGTATTTTTGTGAGCAAAGATCATGTTGCTGTCATGGGTGTGAAGAGACTACTATTTTATGAGATTAATTCTAATGATAGAAAAGCTACTTTAGTGGGCTCATTTAGCACTGAGTCTCAGGTAGTGGCAATTCGTGAACAGAGTGTATATCTTTTAGAAAATAATAGGATAGAAGCACGTACATTCCAGGGTACAACAAAGCAGACACTTGGATTTATTGATGAAGAAGGAACACCAGTTTGTATGGATTTAAGTGCTGATTATCTGGTGAGTGGAACGAGTAATGGTTATGTTAAGTTATGGGATATAAGTAGAAGGGAAGCTAAGCCCCATGCTGGCCCAAAACATTTAGAAGCCATATTGAAAGATAATGGTTATATTTCATCTGTTAAGTGCAACCATAAAGGTAATAAAGTTAGTATTTTAGTAATTAGAAAAATGAAATCACAAGAAGAGTTTGATTCAAGTCTTTTTGTTTGGGATGTAGAAACAGATTCCATATTTTCTTTTGATTTTGAGAATGGATATGAGGAAAATGCAAGTGTTGAAGACTCAGGAAGTGTACTTGCTTCACCTACCCACAAAGCTCATGCTGAAATGGCGCAAGCAGTATCTGGGCGCTATCCAATATCTCACCAGTGGGTAAGTGATGATCCTCGATTAATTGTGTGTGAAGCTAAATTATTGCCTAACTTAAATGTAAAATCACAAGCTCAGAGTAGAAAATTTGGTGCCATTCAAAAGAAACAAGATACATTAGTTAATAAAACTAAAGAAAAGTCTCAAATCTTAATAACATTTTTATATGCAACTGCAGAACAAGGATTATTGGTTCAAGATAATTTTCCATTAGATAGTGAAAACCATTTACTCGGAGTTCACGTGCCTTACATATATATTTTACAGAAGGCTTCACTTCCTAGCTCTGATAAAATTTCTGATAAGCAGGTAGAGGATGGTGAAAATAATGCAAAAGAAAAGCAATTAGAGAAAGCAACACCACTTTCAGTAATTCATAAAACTATGAGAGATTTTGTTGGACTGGAGAAGTGTGATAAAACTGTGCGAGATGCGATTTTGAGTTTTAGTTTTTACTTGACTATTGGCAACATGGATGAAGCTTTCAAAGCAATTAAAGTAATAAAGAGTGAATCTGTGTGGGAAAATATGGCTCGAATGTGTGTTAAAACAAAACGCCTTGATGTTGCAAGTGTGTGTTTAGGTAAAATGGGTCATGCTCGTGGGGCACAGGCATTGCGTCGGTATTCAGATGAACCAGAACTAGATGCAAGGGTGGCAGTTCTTGCTGTTCAGCTTGGAATGCTTGATGATGCAGAATGCTTATTGAAAAGTTGTAATAGATATGATCTTTTAAATAAACTTTATCAGGATAGTGGACAGTGGGAAAAGGCTATTGAAGTTGCAGAAACCCATGATAGAATACATCTTCGTAGTACCTATTATAATTATGCTTGTCATTTGGAAGCCAAAGGTGATCTTTCTGCTGCAATTCCTATGTATGAAAAATCTGAAACTCATCATTTTGAGGTTCCAAGAATGCTCTTTGAGGAGCCCAGAGCTTTGGAGGCCTATATTTTGAAAAGTAAGGATCATACCATGCATCGATGGTGGGCACAATACCTTGAAAGTGTTGGGGAGATGGAAACAGCACTTCAGTTTTACGAATCTGCTGAAGACTATTATTCACTTGTCAGAGTGTATTGCTATTGTAATAATTTTGATAAAGCAGCAGAAATAGCAAATGAAACTGGGGATAAAGCTGCATGTTTTCATTTAGGAAGACAGTTTGAGAATCAGGACAGTATAAAAGAAGCAATTCATTTTTTTACTAGGGCTCATGCATACAATAATGCTATTCGTATTTCAAAAGAACATGGTTTAGAAGATCAACTTTTGAATCTTGCATTAATGAGTGGACCACAGGAAATGGCAGATGTTGCTTACTATTATGAGGAAAAACCTGGATATCAAGATAAAGCAGTTATGCTTTACCATAAAGCAGGCTATCTTACTAAAGCTGTAGAGCTTGCCTTTAAAACACGTGAGTTTGGTGCCCTTCAACTGATTGCCAGTGACCTTGGTGAACATACTGATCCTCAACTACTCCATCGTTGTGCTCAGTTCTTTATGGAAAATGGGCAGTTTGAGAAGGCTGTCGATCTTTTGGCAGTTGCCAAAAAATACGTGGAAGCATTAGATCTCTGCGTGGAACATAATGTTCTAATCACAGATGAGCTTGCTGAGAAACTAACCATAGATAAAGACCAAGGAGATACCCATTTGAGAACAAGAATATTAGAAAAGATTGGTGAATGTTGCATGCTGCAGGAAAATTATCATCTTTCAGCAAAGAAATTTACTCAGGCGGGAAACAGGATACAAGCTATGAAAGCACTGTTGAAGTCAGGTGACACGGAAAAAATAATATTTTTTGCTGGTGTCTCAAGGCAGCGAGAAATCTATGTTATGGCTGCCAATTATCTACAGTCATTAGACTGGAAACAGGAACCAGAAATTATGAAACACATTATTAATTTTTATACCAAAGGTAAAGCTTTAGACTTGTTAGCAGGTTTTTATGATGCTTGTGCACAGGTAGAGATTGATGAATATCAAAATTATGAGAAAGCACTTGGAGCTCTTAACGAGGCATTTAAATGTATAGCGAAAGCACAGAGCACTGGTAGTAGAGCTGCACAGTTAGGAGAGAAAATGGAACATCTTAGAATAAAAATGGAATTAGTTAAGCAGTTTGTTCAAATTCATCGTTTATATGAAACTAGCCCAGAAGAGGCAATGAAACAGTGCAAAGAATTACTACAGGCAGAGAATGTGGAAATTGCTGTTCGGAAAGGGGATGTGTATGCCTTTATGGTGGAGCACTGTATTCGACAACAGAACTTCAAAGATGCATACAATATCCTAGAAGAAATGCAGAATAAGTTATCTGGAGTTAATTTATCATATTACATTAAAGTTGAAGATATAAAAGCAATCTACAAAGCATTAGACATTCATCCCACAGGTCCAGCACCATTCCTGGGACTCAAGAATAATAATTTACCTGCAGATGGTGAAGAAGTATCAGACAATGAAGTTGAAGAAGACTATTTAGAAGTTGAAAATGGATATTGATAGCAATTTTAAGCTATTGTGATGCGAATAAGATCATTCCAGCCAAAGAATTTGTATGTTTTAATTTTAATTGAAGTTTTGGTAATTAAGAAACTTTCCAAGTTGCAAATTTATTTTTGTTTTTGGATAGTATTTGGGCACCATTTTGAAAACAAAAGTTCTGCAGACAGACATATGGAACATGATGACCTCACTTCATCCATTGTAACCAAATAGTATTTAAAAACTAGAGGGTGGTAACTTGAAAAGTATATGTGTACATAGTATAAGTTGTAATGATAATGACTATAATTTTCTTTCTTTTTTTTTTTTTTCATTGATAGGGTCTAGGAATGGTAAGAATGAAATAACTACAGAAATCAGTTACATATTCCTAGACTTTTAACATTTGCTCTGTTTTGGACTGAATTAAGCAACAGAATTCCCAGTCACAGACTTTTACAAAGAATTCTGTATTCACGGTTTCAAAACATTTGAGAATAGCTGAAATCTCATATCATTAGCATTGTATATTTGATATGGCTATAGAGCAGTGGTGTGCCCAAAGGGTGGGGAAGGTTGCTGCCTGGCTTCATCCTCTCCCACAGCAATTCAACATAAAAAACAGTTGCATGGTAAAGCCATGCAACTTTTATCTATTCATATGCTAACCACTGGTCCGTGGCCAGCACTAAAACTTAACCTGTTAGAATAGGCTCCTATTTTAATACATTATGAGCACATTCTTGCAAGGTAGGTTCCCAAAAGTTTTTAAAACTTATCAAGAGCACAAGCCTACTTAGAGTGTATTTTCCTGCATTCCCTTTTCTGGTTATGAAATCACTTATTGCTGGTGGGGTGCCTCTGCAGCCAGGTGGGCAGGAGAAGCAGTGTGTAGCACATGCTTCTTGATTAGACTGGGGTTTGAGCCCGTGACCACCAAATACGGAGGATGCGGAAAGGTCAGGGAATGACCACCGCATATCCCCAGAGCAATATGGCTTTAGTTGCTAATGCTCCTAAAAACCAAAACAACAACATTGCTGGTGGGATGAAGTTGGAGCTAACCAAAATATTTGTGTTTTAGTAGCTATTTTTTAGATTTTTGCTTTTCTTATAATTTTTTTCACAAAACTACTTAAAACAAAGGATGGTTGGAAACACAATCATTATGAATAAGATAAATGCTAGAAAAGACAATGTTTAAAGTTAGTATATTGCACTTATGGGTGAAATATAAAATATATAAATAAAAAAAAAAAAAATTGTTGAAATATAAATTATTTTGGCTTTGTTTTCTGCCAAGGGACCAACTATTTATTCAGGATAGGGTGATTTTTTTTTTCTTTCTTTTTAATAGCAATAAATGCTTTATACTTTGTATAGATATCTCACTTGTTTATGCATGATTGTAGTATGAGGCATTTCTCTGATATATATGATATATGGGTAGAGTGTAGATTGCATTCACAGCTCCTGAAGGGTGTTGATTGGTTAGGCTGTACATGTTACAGTCAGAGCCATTAACTTACAGTTAACTTATGATTTTATCAGAAAACTTTTAGACTTAAGATAACATACATCTGGCAGTGAGCAGAAACATCTGAGTAATGTCATTGGTGTGTTGATTAATTTGCAATTTCAGCTTTTGCAGTTTGTCCGCTTTAAGTGAGTAGACATTTTATAAAAATGCAATGCATTCCAAATTTTTTTGACACTGACACTGCATATGTGCCTAAGATAATTTGATACATTCCACCCAGAATTTTAATTTTCAACACCCCACCATTTTTGTTCCTTAAGTTGATGCTTTGTTTTTAACCAAAAAAAAATATCAACAATAGAAGAGAAAGGGAAAATGTGCAGTACTAAGCACAAGGTTAACCAAAACCATCTAAAATTGATCATGTAAGCTATTACTCTTCAAAGAGAAAGAACATCCAGAATTCACCAGCTACTGAGTGTGAAGCATCACGTGAAGAAATAAAGGTGATAAATATTTAATGTATTATTTAATAGTTGTATTTTAATCAGTTACATCAATATATGCAGTGAAAGAAGAAAATCAGAGTGAAAGTAATGCAGAGATAATGACAAAATTTAGTGATACCTTGGAGTATCATGACATCCAGTTTGGAAAGCTCTGTGCCAATTGCATATCCTCACTTTGATTCTTTCATAATCTGACCTAATGTTTTAGGTTACTGTACCTTAAATTAATTTGAGATTTAAGTAACCTCTGATAACCCAACCTAATTGTGGTAAGTAAGCTAGCTTAACTTAAATTCCTTAATAAACTGACTAGTCAAATTAGCGAACCAAAACAAAGCATTTTTAAATTTATTATCAAGGTAATAGGAAATCAGATTCTTTCTTTGAACTTCCAAAAATTAAAGAAACATTGGATCATACCAAAAATTTTATTTGACAAATAAAGAAACTATTGACAGATATTGGCAGTGTGTTGAAGTAGGAGTTGTATATGCCAAGTCAGAGGGTTTTTTGTTTCTTTTTCTGTACATGATTTTTATCTCAGTAGCTGAGAAGCATATGTTCATTTACCTGTTTTATTACTGATTTAATAGTACTAATATTTGATAATGTTTGTGTACATTTCATTTTTAAAACCAGTAAAGTTCTGTTGGTGATTTACTGGAGGTGTGCAGATACAAACCTTAGGTCCATTTCAAATGGAAAAATTGCTGTGTATGAATTTTTTTATTGCAGGATAATAAAACCATGTCAATTAAAAATACATTGGATAAAATGGGAGTTTTCACACAGTGACCATTACAGTGATAAATTTCTGCCACATGCATTTCTCCTTTTTCTTTCATGAGTATTGAGGGTAGAAATGTCTAGAGAATGACCCTCGATCACCAATTTGTGCACGTGGAGAATGGAAGAGTATTCAGTTCTCCATGTGCACACTAGAGAATCTTCCATTCTCTGGTATTTAAAATGAGAGACCACTACAGCCCCACATAAATATCATTCACTTGGGAGGATCCAGAACTATTGTTATATGGTTTTATTACCCCACAATTAGAATATTTGTATGGTAGCAATTCATTAATACGAAGTATGTCTTATATTGGATGTTAAACAAGAGTTACGTTCCATTGAGCAGTATTTTTATATGCAGGCCGTCCATCAGATATTACTGTTGCCTATCTGCTATTACTTTACTAATAATACTTGTAATGTTGCTCACACCTTGGTTTTTTTGACAGAAGTAATAAGAATTATATTTCAGTACTTAAAATAATTTGAAAACTGAATGTAGAAATATGTACAATTTTCAAATTGTGTTGCTTCTTTTTTTTTTTTACCAAATTTAAAACCTGCTTTTCTGTTCAAATTATGGCCTTCAAATAACTGCAGTTTCCTTTTTTTGAGCATAACTTTGGTGATATTTAGCCATCACAAGTAAAGCTTCATCAATTTGGATGACCTTCCTTTTAAAATTGCTATTGTTATTTTATATCTGTTGCAATTCCATAGAAATACTGAGTGCTTTCTCTCATATTTTGTCAAAACAAACTGTTCATTGCACAAAGAGCAATGAATATCTTTTTTATGGTGTTTTCTCAATGTAAGTTTAGTATTGTCTCCTTACCATGCAAGGTGACACTGTGCTACTTGCAGTAGCACAATAGTTACAATCATCATCCTTCCACACTGCACCATATCCCACTACATGAGTTCAAATCCAAGATAGGAGGAATTTTTATAGGCTTTTTTTTTTCACACTATGGCCAAGTTACTTGGACTTAGACAAGAGTTGCATAGTTTTCCTCCAGCAAAATGGACAAATTGACCATAGCAGCCATTATATGCAGATGTCCCGTAACCTTAGTTGCTTTAGCATGAAAAAAAAATATTGCCAAGCAGTTTTGGTAGAGAAACCAATCAGTGCTCACAAGTACTGATGTCTCTGCCCATACTGGATCTGGCGCCTCCGTAGCCAGGTGGGAAGGAGCAGCAGTGCGTAGCACACACTTATTGATTAGACCGGGGTTCGAGCCCGTCACCACCAAATACGAAGGATGCGGAGAGGTCAGGGAATGACCACCGCATATCCCGGAGCAATATGGCCTTAGTTGCTAATGCTCCTAAAAAAAACCAAATAACAAATAACAATAACATACTGGATCTAAACTTTTGCTATTTTATCTATCCTTTGTTGGTAAAAGTGAATTTTTATACTTTAGATATATTCAAGGATGACAGGCAGTCTTACTCTCAAGAGCAAGATATTTCCAAAAAAGTATGCTTGACAGGCCTGACATAGCTAAATGGTCAGGAGCAAGAGTGCAGTAACACATGCTCTTTGAGTGGACCATAGTTCAAGCCTGTGACTACCAGATACAATTAACAATTGTATTCTTGGTTTAGTAAACTCCTGACCTGGTGATCATGACAGAATGTAAACAAGAATATGTATAACATAGTTTAACAGAGAAAAGGAAAGCTTTGTGGATTTGCTTGTGTTCTCTCTTTAATTTTCATTTCTTGAATATATTTATAATTATTTTCTAAATAAACTTTGATAATATCAATAATAATAATTTTGTTTTAAATTTTTTTAGCATTTTTGTAAGTCATATTTTATAGCCTGATAACCAATCAGCAAACTGGCAGTCATTATCAGCATAACATAAACTCTGCTCATATCTCATAAATACTTTGCAAGTCAGCAATACTATAATTATGCCAGTGTTATACCATTGGGTGCAGTAGATGTATGCCTACAATCCCATATTAAAATCTGTAAATACCTGCATCTTTTGTGATATTTGGTGGCCTTATCAGAGGTCTTATATGTATTGTAGATAACAAAATAATCAAATTCACTATTGTGTTTGTGCCTAACTTTCCACATTTAGTGCCATATCAAATATATACAGTATATGAGTATGTATGTTCATGTAATTATGTCTGAGGGGAAAACTCTCTGCCAAGGTTAACTAACTCAGTATTGATTAAATTAGAAAAAGTGGAAGAAGAGTATATATGGAGTCCAGTGATCCACTTTTTAAGCCTTTGGGAAATGGAATTGTATAAATATATAATTTTTGATTGTTGGATTACTTTATTTTCATGCAAAATTAAGTAATTTTAAAAGATATATATTTTCAAAATGATATCCTTAATATTTAAGGAAAAAAATTAAGTTTTGCTGGTAATACAAATAAATCAAATAAAGTAATTGTGCTTTACTGAATTATCAAAATGAAATACTCAAATAAATTAAATTCTTTATAAATAAAAGCCCCACTTATGCAACTGTTTTGAAAATTCCAAAATGTATATTTGTATTAATTGCAAATCTGTGGTATGATGGTTAGATATTGTTCATTCAAATAACACAATATGCAAGCTGTTGAGGAGTATTAGTTACCAATAAGGGGTGGGGGAAAAAGTGACTACTTATTCTTAGTTTTCAATATAGCAAAAAGTTTATTCTCTTTTTTCCAGTATAAATAGTTTTTATTGGTGCTATTATAATATATCATCACTGTTGTTAAATTTTATATGCTGAGGTAGCTTTGCATTAAAAACACTCATGCAGTTGGAAACGTGATTTATCAGACTAGGCAGCCCATTTCTATTCATCTGCTGTCTCCACTTCTGTACCCACTATAGGCACATTTGTTTGTATTGGTCATCAGCAGGGGCAGTATCCTAACAATACTAGTATTTAATGCATGTTTGACATTTAAATGGGCCATGTATCACCCGTGTGCCATATTGGTTAGTCAGTTGCTCCACTGTGGCACATCTGTTCTGCTGGACAGCATATTGGATCTTCCCTTTGCCTGTTTGGTTGACAGTGCTTTGCTGGACTGCAGGGAACTATTGGTTGGTTCATCCATTTGATATACACGAGTCATGGCTGTATGGGAACACTCCATAAATTAACTCAGTTGAGTTTACAGGATAATTATGGATATCTATGCTGAAAAGAGGGAACTGCATCACATATCCTATATTGTATGAATTATGCAGACTTATGGTTATCTCTACAAATTTTAATTTCTTCTCTGAGTGGAGTTTGGAAAAACTGTTAGCTGAGTCTGAAGTTTATCCACGCTTTCTCATAATTTGTGACTGCTGTCTTTTCAAGAAGAAGAAAGGCTTTATGTACCTCTAGAAGTTAGAGCTGATCTCTCTGTTTTGCTTGTTGGTGCCAGTCCAGTAATGGTGGGGATGGATACTCCCATGTGGGGAGCAAATTATCATTAGTCTGAAAGTTGTGTTGATTTGGAGAATGCTATCTACTGTAGTATATTATCCTAATAATGAAGTTTGGAGGAGGAAGCATTATGATGTGGGGCTGCTGCTTGTGGTTCAGACTGATATCATTAGTTATAGTGCTGAAAATCTTAAATGCTGCATGGTATATTATCATTTGATTAATAATGAAATGTAATGATCTGGGCTGTTCATATACCAGCACAGTAATGCTCCCTTCCATAAAGCCATTCTTGAAGAAAGTAAGGATCTGTAATTGGCCTGGTTGTTTCAGTCTTGTTATAAATCATATAGAATCTTTTGGAGATAAGATTAGCACATTTGCTACTAGTTGATGCATATGTGTGAAGATGTTTTTAACCCACTTGGATGAAAAACCACCTAACTTTTAAGAACCACTTTCTTCTGATTTGTCAGAAGAAAAACAGGGATTGTTTCCAAGCAACCTTCATCAGTGGCTGATTAATTAAGCCATAATGAGAAGAAAGCAAGCCCAAAAATATCTGTCCTTTCCAATCCCATGATTTTTAATTTGGTTCATTAAGGTTGCAGGTCAAGCTGGCAGCAAATGTATTAAATTCCAGATGAAGCAAGGCCAATATAGCTTGCTTTGGATACTGCAGGTGAAGGTGACCTGTGGAGGATCAATGCTGTTAATCAAGCCAAAGATTCCCCCCAAATGTTAATTTGTTAATAAAAATCCATGTTTAACATTACTAGTGTCTGAATATCTAATCAAAATTTGAATATCTCTGCGGTATCTCAAAATATAAGAGATGTTCAAAGTACAGTCCACTAATTATATTTCAAATGCAGTGAAATAACCAGCATATGTGAAGCATATAATAATGTAATCATTGTTATATTTCTCGGTTAGCTATAATACCCGTCTGTGGAGCATGAATGAAATATCATTCATATGCAATTAATTTTTGGTGCCTCCGTAGCCAGGTGGGCAGGAGCAGCAGTGCGTAGCACACACTTCTTGGTTAGACCGGGTTCGAGCCCGTGCCTACCAAATACAGAGGATGCGGAAAGGTCAGGGAATGACCACCGCATATCCCCGGAGCAATATGACCTTAGTTGCTAATGCTCCTAAAAACCAAATAACAACAACAACAGCAATTAATTTTCATTTTTCCCCCATGTCATTGCCAATTTTATTTGTTAAATTGATTTCATAATAGATTCACCATGCCTTTCACAATTCAGCATATTTTGTTTTTCTAAGTAGCTTGTTTCCTTTCTTCTTCTTTGCAGTCTTTTGACAATTAATTGTGCTTGGAAAATAACATACATAAATTCTGTGTCAGTTCATTTATTGAATATAGTATTGCACATAGGGTAGAAGTATCATAATATTATTTTTCTACATAACTGCTGCCATAGTTCAGGCATTGTCCCACTGGTGGATTTTTGCATGGATACCCCCTGTGAAAAAATCAAGCAAATGCTGGAGGTTGTCATTGCTTATGTAAAATCTTTATCAGGTACAGCTTTCTTTCCCAGCAGATATCATTTCAGTGACCCAAAGTAGTGATGATCTAGGTGGATAAGGTTCTAATTATGGAGTGGATTGCCCAAATCTTAGGCACCCATACTACTTGAACCATGGTTTGCATTGGTACATTGTATAGTATTGTTGAGGCACAGTCTCATGTTTTTTGCAGCACCTCTGGTCTCTTCCAACAGTGTCCCTTATTTTATCTAGTGAGGCAGTAGTGCACAACATTCAGTTTTGACTTTCAGGAAAAAACCATCGTCCACTGGGGCATCATGGCCAAAGTTGCCTATGCAATAGTAAAAATCAAATCAAGCCATTGTCCCTGTTTCTGTAATCATTGCAATATTTATAATGACATAAGATGTACATGAATACACTGGGTGTGCACCGTTGCTGTGCATATCCCCCCTTGGCGCCTCCGTAGCCAGGTGGGAAGGAGCAACAGTGCATAGCACACGCTTCTTGATTAGACCGGGGTTCAAGCCCGTCACCACCAAATACGGAGGTGCGGAAAGGTCAGGGAATGACCACCGCATATTCCCGGAGCAATATGGCCTTAGTTGCTAATGCTCCTAAAAAACCAAAAAACAAACAAGCATATCCCCCCTCCAAATCATATGGTGGGAGATAATTTCCAAGGATGTGGGTGAGGCAATTTAGTTGGAAAAATGGACCCTTGGGGAAAGCATAATCAAAAACCCTGTATATGGGTAATCCAGCCTGTAAATTCACAACTGGTCTCTGCTTGAAGAAAAATTTTTTAAAATGTTATCTATATATTATACAGTTAGTTATTGATAATTATAGGGATTAAAAAAAAAAAACAATGTTATTTAGTCATGAATAGTTATATAATTAAAATGCAAGATATAGTTTTATGGTTGCCTTACATTAATTTGTTCTGTGTGAACATTTAAAATTTTCTGAAACTAATAATTTAATAAACCAAAGAGCTTTCTTCTACAGCTGGCAGTTTCTTACTCCATGTCTTTGTCTTTAATGGTTTTTAACATGAAAATGATAGCAATATCGTTTTCCTGTTTAAAATATTTTTGTATTTTTAATATATACAGAATTTTTTTTTTTTTTTTTTTTTTTTGTGTGGCATGAGTTATCTAAATATAAAAAGAAATATGCTTACTACTATTTATTGTGAAAAATAATTTTTATTGTAATACAAGTAGTTGCTCTACTTCTTCTTCAAGAGGAGTGTTTCCATTTACAATGGGTTTCCTCAGCCTACAAGTTATTTCTTGTTAGGAATTTTTTCCCCGCCATAAAGTGCGGTTCAAGGTGTCTTGGTCGGTTAAGCCTCGGGCTGTCATGCACTCCCATACTCCATCCATCCATGTCCTCCTAGGTCTTCCTCTTTTCCTTCTTCCAGGAGGTATCCATTCCAGGATAGCCTTTGGATATCTGTTTTCTTGCATCCGTTTTACATGTCCATACCATGTTAGACCCTTTTCTTTGATGGTGTCAATAATAGTCTTTTTCACTTCCATTTTTTCCCTTATGTCTTCATTCCGTTTTCTGTCTCTTCTAGAAGTTCCTGCTGAGCGTCTCCAAAAATCCATTTCTGTGGAGAGCAATTTGTTTTCCGCTCGCCTATTCAATGTCCAGGTTTCCACTCCATACAATAGAAGACTTTGTACAATCGTTTGAAATATAAGTTTCTTTGTTTTATTTAGGATATTTTTGCTCCACAGAACAGAGTTTAACATGCCGATAGCCTTTCTGCCATCTGTAATTCTCTTATTGATCTCTGCTTGGGATGATCCATTACTTTGTAAGATTGATCCCAAATATTTGAATTTATCGACTTGTTTGATTTTAAAACCTGCAATATTTAGAACGTGTCCTGGCCCTGAAGACAACATTTCAGTCTTGCTAAAATTGATTTTTAGACCCCATTGTTTATATTCCTCAAACAATTGACGACATGCATACTTTGCATCTTCTAAGTCTTGTGCTATCACCACCTGATCATCTGCAAAAAGTAAATTGTGAGTATAGGTGTTCTTATTAATCGGCAATCCCATTTTATTACATTTTTTTGACCAGGATCTTAGGGATGTCAATATAAATTTTTAAAAGTGTTAGTGACATGCAACAACCTTGTAATAAGCCTTTTGAAGTGTGGAATTCAGGTGACAAAGCTGATCCCACTTTAATTCTGCATCTATTATTCCTGTAAATTGTCTTAATAATGTTAATCAGTTGTCCATCAATATTTGCCTCTTTCAGTGCTTCCCATAATAGTTTTCTTGGAACACTGTCATATGCCTTTTTAAGGTCAATGAAAATCATAAAGATTTTTTTTCCTTTTGATTGGCATTTTTCAAGGATCTGTCGTACTGTTGAGATATGATCTATACATGACCTCCCAGCTGAAAAACCACTTTGTTCTTCTGATACCTCGATTCGGGCTTCTAAATGGTTCCTGATCCATTTTCCAAGGATCTTTAACAGCGGGTTCAGGACGCATATTCCTCTGTAATTTGAACAGCTTTTCCGATCTCCCTTCTTATAAATTGATGTAATATATCCTGTTATCATTTCTTTCGGTATTTCTTCTCCTCTCAGTATACTATTTAACAGTTTTTGTATCAGAACAGCCATTCCTCTTCCTCCATATTTCAGAAGTTCCGTGTAACCTCCTCCAGGTCCAGGTGATTTGCCATTCCTTCCTTCCTTTAGCAGGAGTTCCACTTCCCTAACAGAAACTTTTAAGCCCGAGTCTTCTACACCAAAATCCTCCATCTTGAACCCTTCCCGGCCTTCTTTTAAAAGTCCTTCATAGTACTCAGTCCAGTCTTTCAAAGGTATTAATTGCAAACCAGCATTGTGTTTATTCTGTTTTCTCAAGTCTTTAAGGACCTTCCATGATTCCGCTGATTGCTTGAAGCCCAATTTGCTATTAATAGTTGCGCATTTCCTTTCCCATTCTTCATTTTTCGCTTCTACTACCAACCGATTGGCTATTTTCTTTTTTTCAACATAAATGTTCCTATATGCATCATTCCTATCACCCAGCCATTTCTGATATGCAAGTTTCTTTTCCTCTACAGCAGCTCTTACTTTCTCTGTAATCCAGGTCTTTTTTGGTCCTTGGCTCTTCTTTTTGCCTAGGATTTCATGAGCTATTTTTTTAACAGTATTTTTTAAATATTCGTAGATTTCTTCAGTATTACCTTTTATCTCTATGTTAATTGCAGCATCCATTCTTGGGTGAAGTTGTTTCTAATGCTGTCGTCCTGGAGTAGGTCAATGTTAAATTGATCCACTTGTAGCATTTCTCCTTCCCTGCATTGTTGGTTGTCCACACATTTTCTTAATCCAGTTCCACCTCAGTGTTGTTTTAACAAGAAAATGGTCAGATCCACATTCAGCTCCTCTATAAACTCTGACATCTTTCAATACATATGTCCCTGAATGTTTTGAAATAATGTAATCTATAACTGATCTAATTTGTCTTGTCTTCTGTGACCAAGTATATTTATGGATATCCTTGTGTTGGAAAAATGTGTTGTTTATTCTCAAGTCGAACTGTTCACAAAGAATGCATAGTCTATCAGTCTATCTCCATTGTCATTCCTCTCTTTCTCTCCAAATCTTCCAATAACTTTGCTATTTTGTTCAGTTCCTACTCTTGCATTGAAATCTCCCATTAGAAATATCTCTTTGTTCTTAGGAATTTTTTCTATTAGTTCTCTCAGATCCTCCCAAAATTCATCCTTCAAGGTATCGGCGGTGTCATTAGTCGGGGCATATATTCCCAAAATGCATATTTCTCTCCCGTATATTTTCAGTTCCAATGAGATCATTCTTTCATTAATAAATTGCCAGTTTTTGATGTTGTGTCTCAATTTCTTTTTAACAGCAATAGAAACTCCTGCTCTTGCCCTTTCACTCTTATCAACTCCACTCCAAAAATGGTAGTATTCTCCCATAGTTGCTCTACTTCTGAACACAAAAAAGTTTTTAATAATTTTTTTATTTATTAATTGGTCTTGGATTTAAAATCCATTTTTGTGAGCTATGGCATCAGAAAATGTGTGGCACAGAGATAAATTTTATGCACAATACAGGTGGCCCTTAGACCATTGGCAGGTTTCATTCTTAAAAAAGGTGCCTTAAATTGAAACTAATTTTCCTATAGAAACAATAAGGGATTATATTTTTCATCCAAGGTCCTTGTTATGTAACTTTATATAGTTGTGAACACAAATAACATATGTAATTAACTGCCAATCATAAAGTATGTAACAGGGCTTGTTATAGTTACTTTGATAATAAGTTTTGTCCTCACTGCTGAAATAGTGGCTTTTCTGCTGTTTTTTAGCAACATCTGCCACTTGAGCACTGACTTTCCTTAAAAGGAAAGTCAGGCTCAAGTTCTGATTTATTTCATCTTTAAAAAAGGCTCATTTATGATCCTTTAAAAAGATGAAGTGTTGGAAAATAGATTGATATTTGTATGTAGAACTGAGTTCGCAACATGCTGTAAGTGTATTTTAAAAGCTTTTTAAAAAAAAATTATTTTTGTGTATTCATCATAGCTTGCTTTCTTTTTAATGATTTTTATGTTTATACATTTTATTTTTATTTTGCAATGTTGTGCTGTTTGGTGAGATATAATTAAAAAAGTCATTTAGACTGTTATAAACAATAACATAACATAGCCAAGTGGTCACACTAGGCAAGTGCAGTAATACCTGCATTTAAGTTAACTATGGTTGAAACCTTAGTTCTAAACCCTTCTAACCTGTTTGGTCATGCCAAAGTAAAAACTTTTATTTATTATTATTATTTTTTTAATTTGGTAGTGACACAAGTGTGGATTGATGTTAGTGAAAGACCTGTATGTTCTTAATTGCTTTCCTTTTAATTTCATAAAATTTAATATATATTTTATTTCACATATCTGAACACAAACTGTAATAAAATCCTGTTAGAATGAACTTCTTAGAGGTGAATATTGTTGAAAATTTTTTCAAAAGAATCATTACTTGTTTAAATAAGTTATGTTGAAATAACTTCTGTAAAATCTGGCACTTTACAATCCTGGCACGTTTTACAAAAAAAAAAAAAAAAAAAAAAAAACAATAAAAAAAAAATAAATAAAATAGTCATTTTACAATCCAGAAATATTAAGAAAGCAGTCAGGTACTCATATGTATAATTGCACATCTTTAAAAATCAATGATAAAAAAGGAAGACATTTCTCTCTTTCAGCACTCTTGCTTATTCAGTAAGCTTCATAACCTAGCATAAACTGCTTTTACAAATTACAGCAATATAAACTATGCATTGCTTTCATGAGCCGATGACCAGTTTTACATCACTTTAGAACAGCCGAGGGTGAAGAGAGATCAAAAATGCTCAGTGTGGATGTACCTAGAAAAATTATACTTCATTAAATCTGTGGTTAAATTTCTGCCATAAACTGCAGTTAAATGATGTTAACTGTTGTTTTTGAAATTGAAAGGGTCACACGGCTTGTCAGCTGCTAACAAGTTATGACAGTAAAAATTAAACTTAGCAACCCTTTTTTTATTATATGCTAGAAATATATTGGCACAGTACATTATTAAAATCAAAGTGTCATGTAAATTGATAAAGACTGCTTACCTCATTATAATCTTTAAGAAGAATGGTTATTTTTATTTATTTATTTTTATCTTCAAATGTGAAATAATTTCAAATTGGGGTTAAAAAAAAAAACATGACATTTACTGCGACTGTTTGTCATTTGTTTACATTTAACAAATTGAACTTTTATTTACATTTGTAAGTGATTATAAATGTTTACAGATGTAAATAAGTTAAGTTGTCAGAATTTAATATTCATTGAAATTTGCTTCTTCAAAACAAAAAAGTAGTTTTGTATGTCTCTAAAAAAAAATTTTTAAATCTGGTACTCAATCCCCAAGGATGCTGGATTTTCAAGTTTTCTATATAGAAGTAGCAGTTTCCACTTATTTTATGTACTACTACAAAAGTAAAATTTTTTATTTTTAAACTTATAACGTATCATACAATTTTAACAAACTGCCTCTTTAGAAATATGGTATGGTAGATATATTTATTTCTACTTTTCACATATTAATACCAGTAATTGATTTTTATGTTTAATGTTTAACTTTTCTAGTGTGCCTTAATACGGAAGTTTTAATTTAAAGTGAAATTGGAAATGTGTGAATTCAGATTGTGCTAAATTAAATTCAATTATTAATTCTGTTTTTTTTTTTATCCAAAAATGAGAGTGAACTAGTTATGTTAATTTTTATAGGGTGAAAGGATTCAAAACATGAAACTTATGTTCCCCTTCTACTTTTCATATCATATCTGCATTTCATCAATTTATAGACCACATCGCCACACACAATTTGTTGAGTGCAATCAGAATTGTGGAAAACTTGGTACAGGGTGTGATACTGTTTCTTTTACTGCATCTCAGAAATTTGTATTTGTTTTGTTCAAACAACTGCTGCCATGGTTGTATTTGCAATATGGGGTATGTTGTCATTTATAATTTTCATATAAAGTTTTTCTTTTGTTGTAAAGTAATACAATTTAGATGTATGTGGACTTGGAAAATAAATTGTTCTGCTGAATTTTTCCTAAAAACTGTTTTGTTCAAGTGAGACTTAACAAAGCACTAATAATAAGGGATTGGAAATACTTTCATTATATTGAAATTTTCATTAAAACTATTTGTTGTAATGGGATTTCATTGCATTATGGAATTTTCCAGTTTTTATATATAAGTGATATTTCATTGTTTTTTATTTCGAGATTACTTTATCTTTTGCAGTCTCTTATGCAAAGTCTTGATTCTTTCTTTTTCAATGGAGATGAAAATAAATTTATCTGTTGAGACTGTTTTGTATGATCTAAGTACTCAATCCATGCTGCACTTAGAATTGTGTTTACCATCATAGAGAATATGGATTGGCTGTGATCAATATGCATTAATTAGTCAAGCCATTGTTTACTTGTAAAATATAAAAATAGGTTTTTAAAATTAATTTTACTGTTGTTATTTTGTATTATTCTAATAAAACTGTTGGTTTACCTGCCATTAACATGGGATACTTGATTATTGTTTCAAAAGGTGTTAGAAATTTTCTCCACTTGAGAGTATTTGGATGTACTTGCTACTAATTGATAAGCAAATTGTGATTCATTTTCTGTTCCTTGTTAGACTTTTTTAAGAAATTAACTAAATACTGAGTTAGATGCCCTTGGACCATGGGTTAAAGAGGGTGAGTTAGTTTTTTTTTTTTTTTTTTGGATTTGTTAATTATTTCATTTCAATATACTATCCATAAAACATGTACAGTGATATATATTTAAAAATATTGAAGATTTGTATTATTCCACAGCTTGTTTATAGGTTACCAACAGAGAATTATAGTAAATTTATGGTGAATGATCACAAGCAATCTATGAAGGTATATAGTTTTTACTTTTACAGAAAGTAGTACTTATAAAATTAGTTAAATCAAAAGATTGGCTAAAGATTAGGTGAAACTGCCAAATTCTTTCAGGCAGAAACCTATTTTGAATTAGGATGCTGGCCTGTTATTAATCAACCAAGGTTAAAAATGTCGACGGACATGCCATGTGATAATATTAGTACTTCCCTGGTGATAATTTTTGGTGGTGATGATGGTGGGTCATCACTTTTGGGGATAGAGTTTTTATATAATGAACTTTAAATTAAATTAAACAGAGAGGTTTATGTGAAGAGAATTTTGAAAAGTGTGAGTGTATATGTGTTATATAACTTTTTTGTCCCACTGTCTGTAAGGCTGATTTGTGCTTTGAATTTTGACATTTTAAAATTGCAGTAGTGTCTTGGTAGGGTTTTGTTTGGTGTGTTGTTCATGTGTGTGTGTAGGTAGGTATTTTCATGTGGGTCTTACGTACCCTACATTCACTGCATTGTGATTCACAGACATTCTCATTTGTCAGAGTTTGGAAAACAGTTTTTTGCATGTGTGGTGCAGTTTGCAGTTTCTAATCCAATTTGAATTTTTTGTAATGAATCAGATAAGATAGGTTATTGTACTTGTTCTGTACTGCCATTTTTTTTTTTTTTTGTAGCAGAGAGAATGTAGCTTTAGAAAGAATGCCAGTTTGTGGTACTGATAACATATATTAATGTGATATGCCATCTGTTATTTTTATTAGATTGTGTTTTGAATTTCTTGTTATTTGTGAAAGAGAAATTAAATTTTTGCTCTTTAAATTTTATTGTTACTGCTAATAGTAATTACTGCTCTATTACTGTAATAATTACTTTATTACTACAGTAATTACTGCTTTAAATAAAGCAGTAACAGTAAAATGTTACTGCTTCATTAATAAATAATCCTCATTAACAAAACTGAAGTAAATTTAGAGAAAAAGTTTTAGGCATATGAGAGCTACAAAATATTATTGTAGATGAATTGGCAAAAGCCTGTTGTGTATATGGCATAGACTTTTGCCAGCTCAGTGAGCAGTGACTTGTGGTATATAAAATTGGAGCTTGCAATTTGATTTTTGAAACAGTTTGGAAAATTATTACCTATAATTGTTATTATGGTTACTGTTTTTAAATTAAAACTAAACTATATTCATAATTCTACACTTGTCTTGTTCTTGTAAAGGAACAAGAAAAGCATTGAAGTGAGCAGCAAACATTCTGCAACCCAAAAAAAAACTGCATTGCTGTGATAACCTCTTTCCATTGTTGGTTGACTGCATATGTAGAGTAACACAACTCTCAGTTAAAAAAAAACTTCAGGGGTTGCAATTTTCTCATTATACTTGAAATATCAAAATAAATGAGATTTGCATGTATAAAGCACTATTTTTGATTTACCATAAATAAATTTTTGACAAAATTGTCTAAACATGAATCAGATAAGTATTTTATTTTGTAGCTGTTATTTTGCATAGCTTGATAACAAACTCATTCATATCTTTATAAAATGTTAAAAAAGCCCTGTAAAATGTTAACTAATTAATTAACCAGTTTTTGTATTATAATATATATTACAATTGCTAAACAGAAGTATGGTTTTTAAACTGATTTATCAGATTTCTATTTTTATGAATGTGGTTGATCTTAATTCAGGTGGAAGTTCAGCTGAAATAGTTTATGAACATTCAATTTGAATACTATTTATACATCATAATGTTGACAATAGCAAATGTAAAATATTTGCTTGAAACACTTTTTTTTGACAATAATTCACTTGTACTAGTTTAAAACTGTTTTATTTGCAGTATTATAATACTTTTATTAGCTGTTCTATCAAAGCTGAAAAATGTTGACTAGAATATTTGTAAATATTTTATTTGCTATGTATATATGTATATTTATATATTCACTGGCTAATGTTTCAGCCATACACATTCCGTCCACACATTTTGCAGCATCATGTATGTAAAATAAGTATTTTGTTTGTATCATACAAATAAAATTAAGTTATTCTGGTTTTGCATCATCAATGCTTTAAAAAAAACTTACAAAACTGTGCACCACACAGTGCAAGTAAAAAAAAAAAAAAAAAAAAGTATTATTGTGCATTGGGAAACTGGACAATTTTTTTTGTCCCCCAACCCCAACAATAGGCCCAAACAGCAAGACAATATATAATTGCAGACACTTGCACACATCTTTGTATCCTATATTCTTAAAATTTACAAAAAAAATTCTGGAGGAAAAAGAAATTTATTATGGTGGTACAGGAACTACCCAACTTACGTAAGGGTTGCGTATGGAATTCTATGTAAGTCAGAATTTCTCCAATGCTTGTGCAGCACTCGCAACTGTGCTCGCTGAATTGATTGAATCAAAAAAATGTTCAATGAACATGTAAATAGAATTATTTATTTATTCAATTTTTTATCTCATGTGCAAGAAAAATTACAAAAGCGTGCAATTTAAAAAAAATTTAAAATTACAAAAAAGAGAGGAGTCGCTAAGTTTTGCCTCTCGAGCATTGTTGCCAGAATCAATGTCTTCAGCTGATGAGTACACCGCTGTGGAGGTGGAGATTTAGAAGGGGTCGGCCACTCAACCTTACGAAAGAATATAATGGATGACTGGATGGTGCCTTTTTTCTTTTCATCATAGATTTCTTCGTAGCAAGTGAGCATATCATTCACTCCTCTGTTAACTTTTAAGAATCGTTCGCTGTCAGTTCGATCCATCTTCTCAAACCTCGCCATTGCCGATGCAATTTCATGAAATGCCATTGCCATCTTTGGTGAAGTGTCTTGGCTCCTCATTTGGTTCACCTCAAGCTTCATCAGCATTTTCTTCTTTCACTATTGCTGCCTGCAAGTCAGTAAGTTCTTTGTTAGATAATTCCTTCTCTTCCTCTATTAACTCCTCCACATCTTTGGCATCAACCTCCGACTGAAGTGGCTCTGCAACCTTTACAATGTTATCTGTAACCACTTCATATGATTTGTCTTTTTCAAATCCTTCATGCCATGGGCATATTTTCTTCCATGTGCCATTTAAACAACTTTTAGTAATTTCTGCCCAGGCCTTATTAATGTTTAAGATGGCATGGTAAATATTGTAAGATTTCCAAAAGTCTCTTAACATAAAATTTTTCTCATCGTCTACTGCAGACAATGCCTGAGCAAAACAATGTAAATAGTGTGTGTAAATAGTATGCTTTTAAATTCGAAATAACACCCTAATCCCTAGGTTGGATGAGTGAAGTTGTGTTTGGTGGTAGAAATATGACTTGCGTTCATGAGCAGCCCAGCTGCATTAATTGCAAAAGAAAACGACGTGACCATAATCACTGTTAGAGATGCAGCCTGCCCGGAACACCAAAAAGCACTAGAACTGTCACAACTTAGGACCGCATATGGCTGAAACCCCCTGTCCTAGTCCCCAGTTGGCTGACTATCAAACTCCAGATATTCAGCTCACCAGTCAACCATCTAAACAAAATATCCCAAACACTTAGGGTCATGAAAATTAATGGACAATGATCACGTGTGGTGGTGGATGAAATCTGAAAAGCAGCTGAAGATAAGATTGATATTATTGCAATTCAGGAGCCATATGCAACCAAAATCCCTCCTAGCAATATCCATAAAATCACAGGGTACTCAACCTAAGCAAGAATCATACAACCAACCAATACAGATCCAAAAACTTGTATAATTGTTCTAAATGAGAAACTGGATGTCCTGGTGGTTCATGGGCTTTGCATGAGGTTTGCAACCTGCATCCAAATCAGGCACCACTCAATGTCCTACTTAATATCCCTCTACTGTCTGCCTTCTGGACAGTTTGAGGAATCCCTAAACTATCTTGACCATACATTGGACTTTTTAGGCTCAAAGAACATCCTCGTTACGGCTGACGTTAATGTGAAGTCCCATTTCTGGTACAGCCCAGTTTCTGATCCCCAAGGACTGCTGCTTATATTGCAAGGACATATTGCAATTCGATAGGACAGTCAAATATTGATGTAACCATTACTACCAATGATCTCCGAACACCCATACAGAACTGGACACTTAGTGACCACGGGTCATATATTTCCACATTACTGATAACCAACTGCCAGTCCCTCTCTGCGAACAACAGCCTGGCTTTGTCTGATTCTTCATGAAAAAAGTAGATTGGGCAACATTTGAAGAATCCATTAAACAAGACTTTCCGGAATCAGATTTCCCATCTCACACTGCTTTCACCTGAAGAACTGGCAGATACCATCCAAATTGCCAAGGCATCCTACAGGTCGGCAAGTAAGAAAAGAGTTTGCACAAGACCCTGTGCTTGGTGGACAACGGAATTGACCAATCTAAGGAGAGATGTCCACAGAGCACAAAAACAATATCAGATCCACAGAGATTGGCCAGCTTCTGATGCACCCAGCTCTATTGAGACTACATAAATAAGAAAAATACATATACCAGGGAAATAGCAAAAAGAAAGACCTGGTCCAACTTTGTAAATGAATCAGGTAATGCAAATCCATGGGGGTTATTATACAAGTTAGCATGAGACAAGACTCTTGCAACTGACATCTTTGAGACCATCAAATCTGGTCAGCAGGAAACCTCTAACTGGGCTGACTCAATGCCATTCTCAACAAACTTTCCTGATGATAACCTCCTGGAAGACCTTCCAGAACACAGTACAATCAGAGGAGACAATGAAAAATACCAAATGCCAGTGTAAGCTGACCCATTCACAAAACAGGAACTTGAAGTAGTTCTTAAGATTAACATCAAAAAATGCCCAGGACTAGACATGGTGGAATATGCTTTCATCATTACAGTACATAAAATTAAACTTGCGCTCCTGCTACTGTTATACAACAAATCTCTCTCTCACACTCTTTTTTCCCACAAATCTGGAAGACTGCACTACTCCGTCTCATCGTCAAGCCCAATAAACCAATTACAGAGCCAAGATCCTTCAGACCCATAGCACTTCTGGCCAATTTGGGAAAAATCCTAGAATGGTTAATAGCTCTGCGCATTACAAATCTGTTTCTTTCTCGGAATCTGATCTTGCCTGCACAATATGGATTTACTCCAAATAGGTCTTGTGAGGAGGCACTCTCTGACCTGGAGATGTCCAATTACAAGTACAAAATGGCCTTGTTAATTGAGTTTGGGGGGCCTTCGACAATGTGTGGTGGGAAAGTGCCCTGGAATGCCTCAGATTGGCAGAATGCCCTTACAATATCTATTAGCTAATCCGAAGCTACTTTTCAGAGCAATTGAGCATTGTAAATTCTAAATATCCACAGGCCTATTTACCGGAGGTGTCCACAGGGGTTGGTTCTGGGATCCCTGGTCTGGAATATGGTGCTTCAAAACTGGCTACGCAAATTTGAACATACTAAAGTCATTGCATTTGCCGATGATTTGACTCATCTCAGGTCATTCAAGATCTGTCCTTAAACTGAGAGTGCAGAAAGTCTGTTAGCCTCACCTCCTGGGTAGCAACCAACAAACTTCAGATTAATCCCACCAAAACAAAGATGATGATTTTCAAAACTAAACTTGACATAAGAAGGCCCCCAGGTCAAAATTAATGGTATCCCCCCCCCCCCAGTTGTGCAGGCTTGGGTGTGATCATAGACCACAGGTTATCATTCCTACCTCATCTACAACACCATGAAAAAACCAGGAAGTTTACAGCCTCCATCATTAGAAATTCAAGAAATGAGTGGGGCCTGTCCAGGCAGACCCTGCTCCTCTACTATAAAGTGGTATTCCTTTCCATAATCTCATTCATGGCCGGAGCTTGGTTCCACAGAGTGGTAACCATCAAAATGAAGCAAAAAACTCAACTCAATCCAGAGAACAATGCTACTAGCAACACATTGCATCTGCTGAACAGTGTCCACTGTGGCAATCCAGGTTATTGCAGGGACTCTGCAATTAGACCATTATGTAATATTTAGAGGATTATGTTTCAAGCTCAAGAAAGGAATACCTGTCTCCATCAGGGATATAGACCTATTGCTGAATGATGACAATAAAAGGGAGAATATCAATGCTTTAGCAAGCTAATAAATGTCTGGCAAACAAGGTGGGACAATTCACTTGCTGGCACTGTAACCAGAAATTTCCTACTGGATGTCTCCTTTGTGATGTCGAAGAAGGTTAACTCATGGTTTACAATTAGTCTGGAAACATCGTATCTTATTACTGGGCATGGGCCCCTTAATGAAAAACTCCACCAACTATGCCTGTTAAATACTGACCTGTTTCTGTGGAGCAAAAGAAAACTGGCAACATCTCTACAAATGTGCCTGCTATGAAGACAGGAAGGAGCTGCGAAATGAAGTCCCATCCTTCAGCATAAATCAAGTCGACCAACTTGTTCTGACCCCACATCACTTGTCTGCATTCCAGGCTTTTGCAGCTGCTGTCTTTGCCAGAAGGAAAGATAGGCTTACAACTAATGCAGTAGCAACATAACCTCAAGCACCATTCAAAGATCAACCTACTGACCTTTTCAGGCATATTATTATTGTTTTATTTTTCCCTTTCCCCCTTTTTTTTTTCTTTTCTTTTTATTCCCTCTCAAAACCTACACCATGGGTGGATGTTTGTGTTGTTTTTTTTGCTGTTGTCCCTCTGGGATGGGCCCCCAGAGGATCCTGGCAACACTAGGTGGGTCAGAGTCTCTTTTGAGATAGTACGTGATATACTGGGACTGGCCTGCCTTCCCGAGGTGTGGACAAGTACCCAGAATCATCTGTCCAGGTGACTGCTTCTGGGTAGCCAAGCGGCCAGAACAGAACACTACACAGAAACCTACACCAACACATTTCTGACCCTTTACAGTCGATTCTGTTCATAGAGACACGAGGCGGAGCTGAACGAATGTTCCAGGTGCCGCCCTTTACACGTCTGAATTGAAATTATCTAGGTGCGTAGAATGTTCAGGAGCATTATCTAATAGAAGCAAAATCTTGAAAGGAATGTCGCTGTCATTACAACATTTTTCAACCGCTGGAATGACGCAGCACTTAAACCAATCCTCAATGAGATATTGTTATCCATGTTCTCTGGTTTGATCGGAAATGCACGGATAGGGTGGCTTTATTGATGCCCTAAAATGCAAGAGGATTTCCAGAATGGTACGCAAGCAGTGGTTTTAATCTGTAATCTCCCGCTGCATTAGCCCCAAACAGGAGCATGGCCCTATCTTTTGACACATTGAAACCTGACATTGTATTTTCCTCTTTGGCAATGTATGTTTGATCCAGGATTTTTTTCCAATACAGAGCAGTTTCGTCAGCGTTAAAAATTCGCTGCGTTGAATAGCCACCTTCGCCAATCATTTTTTCCAACGCATCACAAAATTTCTCTGCAGCTGCAGAATCAGCACTGGCAACTTCACCACACACTTTAATGTTTTGGAAACCAGCGTGATGTTTGAACTTATTAAACCACCTACTGTTTGCCATGAACTTGGGTTGGGGTTCGCCATACTTATCCTTAATATCTTTACAAATACTTGTTTCTTTTGCTTGCTAGACTCAGGGGCACTCACTTCTGAATCTGATTTTCCATCCATATTATTAACAGCTGTTCCATCTTCGATATAGCACCTGAACACTGTTTTATGATCACTGTTGATCTTAAGTGCGTTGATCCTTTGGCATGTTCTTTTATACGTGCACTGTCCTGCTTCGTACTTCATTTTCATTTCTAAATCAATTTTGTTTCGTTTCCTGGCACTACCACCACTTGCACTTTCCATTGGTCGCTTTCCTTTCATCATTGTAATACGCAAATAGGAATGAAGAGAAGTTTCTGAAAATTTCAGTTTAAGGGGAACACATTCCACCATAATAGTGTAAAAACCCACACAACTGCAGTTATTGGTATCGCAAATGCAATAAGATCGAGTTTACTACCCGTTTATAATCAGATGCACTACAGAAAAGCCCAATAAACCAGAAAGTGCATATTGTTTTTTTGGTCGTGATCTCCAGAAACGTCCTTTAGAAAAATATCACAAAGGCATTCAAAATTGGTTCTTATAACGGGAAGATATGATAACGATGAAAGAATAGTGCAATTTCCATTTATAAATGACGTTTTAGAGAGATAAATAGCTTAGTTCTATAGCGAAATTTTCAACTTCCAAGGACTTGGAACAAATTACAAAAAAAAAAACACCTAATGTGTTCACATTATATTTTCACGATACCTCCATTTATTCCTACAGGATGCAAAATAAGTTTCCACTGGCCCGAAAAAACTTACGTAAAGTTGAATTTCCACAAGTCAAGTATTACTTAAGTCGGGGAGTTCCTGTACTTCATTTTTCACGTGTTAATTGTTTCGGTCATATCACACTGGTTCGCGTGGTTTATCATGCCTTTAAAAGTTCATGTGCATTTGCAGGTTTTGGGGCTGAAAACTCCAAAGATGCCACATTATTCATTTATATTGAAAGAAGTAGGCGAACTCTTGGCCATAATTTTGAGAGCATCTTTGGATAGGGAGGTTCCTATAGATTGGAGGTGTGCAAATGTGTCTCCTATTCACAAAGAGGGATCAACATGAGCAATTATAGACCTGTAAGCTTGACTTCTGTTCCAAGTAAAATGAGAGTCAGAAAATGGTTAAAGAATTATTGCAGGATCATCTTAACTGGATTGGAATTATGTGGAAATCACAGCAGTTTGTTAAGGGGAGGGGGATCCTGTTTGACCGATCTAGTTAGCTACTATAATGCAGTAATGAAGGAACTGAATGCAAATAATTTTGGCATCTTTGGAACAAATGACCAAATGGTGTGGAAGTGGGTAGCTTAAATAAATTTAAGGAAAAATTAGACATTATTAGAAGGTTGGGTAATGTTTTTATTTTTTTTTTTCTGGATGATTCTCTATAAGCTTTTTCCTTGTGTCATTTGCCATGTCAAAAGGTTTCAGTAAAGCTTTTGACACTGTCTACACAAAAGACTGCTGTACAAATTGGAGCAGTGTGGCATAAGTTACAGCTATGGATAAAGGGAAGAAGTGGATATGGATAAGTGGAAGAAGACTGAGTAACTATCAATGGGCAATGCTCTTCGTGGACTAATGGGTTCATTGCTGGGCCTATTATTGTTAGGACTGTAGATTTGCAAATGTATCCCCAATTCATAGAGGAGGATCAAAAGGTGACGGGTAATTACAGACCTGTCATCTTAAAATCTGTTCCAAGGAAAATAATGGAGTCACTGGTTAAAGAAGTAATGCAGGACCACCTGGACAAGAATGCAATTATATTGCAGTCACAACATGGATTTATGTGAAGGGGTGATCTTGTCTAAACAATCTGGTAGGTTACTATGATGCAGTGACCAAGAAAAGATGCAAAAAATAATTTTATCATATTGTTGGATTTCAGGTAGGCTTTTGATATTTTGCAAATAAAACACTTGCTACATCTTCTTGGACTAATGGTTTCAGTGCTGGGCCTATTATTGTTTTCAATATTTATTGAAATATTTATTCAATATTAATGATATCGATGAAGGTATATCGGGCTACAATACAAAAGTTGGTAGGGTGGTCAATTCATGAAAACTTGGCAGTAGCTATGATTGGTGAGGGATACTTTTAATTAAGTGTTGGGGTATTTACCAATCTGATTCTGTGGCAGATACTTTCTTATTCCCATAGCATATTTAATTTTAATCAGTTTGTGTTGTTGTTGGATATAATTTTTTGTAAACAGCTGACAATAGTTCATACATTACCAAAGAACAAGTATGAGTACTTAGATCCATATAAGAGCTCATGTGAATAGGGCAGCAAAGATAGACAAACATTTCTGAAAAAAAAAAAAAAAAAAAGATTCAATAAAAGTGCCACTAGGAATGACAGTATTACAATAGGATTGTAGTATTATTAGAGACAATTGTTGACAAATGTACTCTGTCTTCTGACATGGGTTTAGTATTTGAATGAATATATACTGCTATGTGTGAATAAAACCAGTGATAAAAGTTGAAATGTGAATGGCATTCTTTCTCTTGCTGAGACTATACGCATGAGAGGACTTAAATTTAAGTTGAGGAAGGATGGTTGCAGGATAGATCATACCGAAGTTTGTCTTCAGCCAGCAAGATCAATACAGATTTTTAGATTCTGGATTAGAAAAATTAGGTCGATGGGCTGAGAAATGGCAGTTGAAGTATAACATTGGCAAATGTAAAGTACGTCATATAGGTAGCAGTAAACTCAGATTACCAGAAAATGAAAGACGTGGGGGTAATTGTGCAGTCATATATGAAATTCTGAGTAACACAGACGTGCTTGCCAGGACAGATCATGGGGTTTTGTCAATGATATACAGAAACTTTGCTGGTAGGGATAAGGTTGATTATCCTTTTGTACAAGGCCATGGTTAGTCTGCATCTAGAGTATTGTATACTGGGCTAGAGTCCTCACTTTAGGAAGGATTTAGATCTGCTGGAATGGGTGCAGAGAAGGGTAACCAGATTGGTGACGGGAACAAAAGGGTGGTCTTACCTAGTCTGCAGATGCTGCAAATTTCAGCATCTGCAGACTAGGCACCTGTGGGGTGATTTGATTGAAGTGTTTAAGGCCTTGAATGGATTGAGTAAGCTGAATGTGAATGGCATTCTTCCTTTTTCTGAGACTACACACGAGGGATCATAAATTTAAGTTGAGGAAGGATGGTTGCAGGATAGATAGATAGATGTATGGAAACAGAGCGTGGTTGATTGTTGGAATAAGCTATTTCAGATAATTTCCAGGCAAGTGATGTAAGTTTTTTTTTTTTTTTTTTGCTGGTGCTATATAAGCTTGCCTTACATCATTTTCCACTACTACTAAGGTAGGGGCAACATGATAAAACCAACTTATGCAAGTTGGTTTTATCATGTTTCTTGTGTATCCAGTCAGGAGCACTCAGTGTGGCAACTAGAGAGCATTCTAACATACCTATCCTGTAGCATTAATGCAATAACAATGCTAAACAAGTTCCATGAAACTCCACAAGAAACTTTCAAGATTGCAAGATCTGAATTAACTTTGATGTGATGTCAACTAGCAGGTAATATACTGATAGTGGTATATTAAATAAAGTGACACAATGTTCTACATTTCCTCCAATCATATTTCACTGATAATTATGATATTCATGTAATTTTTTTTTTTTTTTTAGTTAAAAGTATACAACAAAATATTGACTCTGATGGTGGGAAGAAAATGTATTCAGGCTAGAGGTCCTCAGGGTAGAGGTGGAGTAAAACATGACATACTGCTGCACCAATAATACAGCCAGGAAATAAGTAATTTGGGAAAATTTAATTAAGTACACAAATTTTAATCTGTTATGTTCAAAATTTTAATTATATTAAAATCTATAATAAACTAAGCAATGGGTAATGGGCTGTTCAGATATGTTTAAAATTTATTTCGACATTTCACTCTACTGCCATAGTTTGTGATAATGATGTTCCATAACAAAAAAAGATCAAGGAATATCTTTAATAACAACAGTAAATATATATATACAGAGCAATATATTTAAATACATTTCTGACTCATCTCGCAGTCCGGCTGAAGTTCGCTTGTCAGAATTATAGATGTTTGTATAAAAAATAGACTGGAAAAGTTGCTCTATGAAAGGTAACTAGGGCACATTTTGTTGGAAACACTTACCAGCTTTGAGGCATGTCATGTTCTCTTCTAAACTGCGTAATTTAAATTTGCCTAAGACATGATTAACAGTAAAATTTTTCCATATTTACATCTTAAGTTTAAGGATAATCAGTTCAACTTTAAAACTAGTAACTGCTCCAACAAAACAAAAGGCCCAAACAACCAGATACACTTTTTTCCTTTCCCTTAAAATTTTTAATTTTTAACAGCAAGCATGTATAACTTTGATGTGATCAGTTTTTATCCCATGATTACAGGTTTCAATTTGATCTGTACTTTTTCTAAACAATTTTGCTGCATAATTGGATAATTTCCATTTGGACACACTATTCCCAGTTCCTATCACAAGTCAGGTGGGACATTTTAATAGTTTAATTCCAGGAAACGGTGATGGTAATTGCATTGTACTTCATGTGTAACGTCCTAATACCATGGCTCGCAGAAGTGGTCCAACCTATAACCAGGAATAAATAAATAAAAAAATAATAATATATAAAGCTGATCATGGCAAATTACTGTTACATACCTAACCATTTTTGTATATTAACAATATTTAATATAAATATCTTCAGAATCTTTCATCATCCTTTAGAACAATGGTAAATACCAAAGGCTGTATGTTTTTAAGCAAGATACTAAAAAGGTTATATATATATATATATATAAAATATTATTAGTATAAAATACAGTAAGTAGATGTTTATGCATAGAAATAAACTAATGAAAATACGGTGTACCCTGGGAGCGGTATATGTTGTGAACGGGAAAAGAAAAGAACCGGAAAAAATAATTGTAACGATTGAAAAGTAAACCAAATGAATTTTTTGAAGAAACGACCAAGGTGGAGATAGCATTGCAGTCTTTCATAAGTTATGTAATTGCAAACTTGGTATAATTTTATCCAAATTTTATTCAAAATTTAAAATTGATAACAACAACATTAAGAAATATGGGGGGGTTTAAGCTCCTTAAGTTCCTCCCACTATGATCTATCTACCTGGCTTGTCTTTTATACACAATCAAAGAAATGAGAGCTATATTTCCAAATACAAAATTCTGATTTTCTAATATGAAGGAAAGGGTCAAAAGACAGGCAATTCGCATGGTGAGATCAGCAAATGGGCGACTATTAGGAAAGAGTGATTATGTGGGCTACAGTGCTGGGCAACCAAGCACCTTAGAGGGGACCTGATTGAGGTTTATAAGGCTCTGAGAGGGGTCAGTAAAATGAATGAAGGCAGAACTTTTACTGTTATAAAGAATTCCAGACTAGGGGCCATAAATTCAAATGACAGGGAATGAGGTTCAGATTAGATTGTAGGAAGTTTTCTTTTAGCCAGAGAGTTGATTACTGGAACAAGTTGCCTCCACAAGTAGTTGAGGCTGACCTGACAGTTTGAAGAAATTCAAAGGTCAAATGAATAGTTACCTACAATCAGGAGGGAAGTGCATAATTTGTATTTTCTTTTTTTTTTTTTTTTGGCTGGTGCAGCAAAAGCCTGTGGCTTCCTTGCACTATATAGCTATACTAATACTAATATGGCACTTTATCTGTAATTGACACAACTGGAACAAGCTGGGAAACATGGAAACTTACTAAGCCACTTTGACAAGATTTCTGAATATGTGAAATGCCCTTCCAGCTACATCAATCAGTATACCATTAAACAAAACTCAAACATGAATACACAAAAATGCTGTCTACTTGTTGAAACTCAATGGCATCACATCCCTTGAGGAAAATTGAACTGGGAGAATTCACATATGAAAGGACAGGCTGCTTAAAGGGAAATAGTTAAAGGCAATTTCTTATGATTGTAATAAAAATAAATATCAGCAAGGTTCTTGTAACAGAAGATGTATCAGATGGGCACGGATCTTTTAACATAGTTGAAAAGTTGGTTCTGTGAGTTTGAAGTTGGACAGTAAATGGATGTTGATGTACGTCTATGAGACAGCAAGTGGAGAGACTGTTAGAGATGATCATTAATTAACCTAACTGCCCTCTTCTGAATGGAATCAAGAAGCCTGAGAGAGGTTTTGGGGGCACCACCCCAAATGTGAGAACAATATTCCATGGTAGGGCGGATTTGCGATTTATACAGAGTGAGCAGCTGTTTGGAAGAAAAGTAAAGCTGAGAGCGAAAGAGAAAACCAAGTTTTTTAGATGCAGAGGAAGCAATATTTCTAATGTGCTTGTGCCAAGATAGATTAAAAGTCAGGGTAATCCCCAAAAGAGATATATCATTTTGCCTAGAAATCAGAGTGTCACCAAAGATAAGCATAGGAGCAGAAGAATCCTTTTTGCGAGATATAAGACAAGACTGAGTTTTAGAAGGATTAAAATCAACTAAATTGTCTTTGTCCCACTGGGGAATTACCTGAAGATCGGCATTTAAGGAATTGGTAGCAGATTTTCGAGAAGTTGAAACTGATTGAGCAGGGCAAGGTTTCTCAAAATGGAAAGTGGAATGCAAAGTGCTATCATCGGCAAAATTATGGATAGCATTTCCAGTCAATGGAAGAAGGTCATTAATATACAAGAGGTAGAGTGGGAGAAAGAACTGAACCTTGGGGGATACCAGCATTAGTGGAAAAGTTAGAAGACAGAGCCATCTACCATCACCCTCAGTGAGCGATCAGAGAGAAAACTGGATAAACAGTTGGAAAACCATAAGATGGAAGTTTGTTTAGAAGACCTTTATGCCAAACACGATCGAAAGCTTTTGAGATGTCATGAGCAACTACTTGTGTTTCACCGAACCTTTCCATTGAATCAGTCCATAAATGGGTAACATAAGCCAGAATATCACCAGTGGATCGACACAGATGGAATCCATACTGGCAATCGTTGATCAGACGGAAGGTTTCTAGGTAGTTTAAGAGTTGGCGGTTAATTGATTTCTCCATTACTCTAGAAAGAGTAGAAGTAATTGCAATGGGACGATAACTGCATGGGAGGGATTTGTCACCCTTTTTAGGAACTGGCTGGATATGAGCAAATTTCCAAGAAGGAAAAACACCTTTGGAATAAGAAATGTTATTCTGGGGTTACTGCTACTTATATGCAGTACCTTGTATTTGTCAATGTTAAACTTCAACTACCATTTCTCAGCCCATCGACTCAAATTTCATAGATCTTGTTGCAGTAGCCCATCCTGATGACTGTTGTCAACCACCCTGCCAACCTTTGTATCTGCAAACCAAGACGTGTTTGTTGCCTGCTTTATGCCACTCATCAGGGAATTTCTCATCTATGTGGAAAGTTCTCAATCTAGAAGAGACTGATGCTCACAATTGTTGAATTCAGTGTATGAAGGACAGTGAATGTGTTAAAAGCTGCTTGTTTGAATATGCATCTAAAAAGGGTACTAGGAAAGTTTTGCAATACAGCTTTGTTTATTTAATTTTTTCAAAGTAATTTCCTCTACATTCAATACACCTCTCCATCCTCCGAAACCAATCTTTAAACCAGTTCTGCCAAGTTTCACTAGGGAGTAAAGCACACTCGTTGTCCCAAGCCCGTAGAAGGTCCTCATCACTGGAAAACCGCCTCCCTTTTAGCTTCATTTTCACATGCGGGAACAGTGCAAAGTCGCAGGGAGCAAGGTCTGGACTGTAGGGAGGGTGCTCAAGACGTTTCAGTCCTGTCGTGGTCAAATATTCGGTGCAGGCTTTGGCGCGGTGAGCTGCAGCATTATCGTGATGGAGGTACCAGGTGTCCATTCTTGACTTTGGCCGCAGGTTCTTCATAGATCCAATGACTTTAGGCAGGCATTGTTCAGTATACCACTTAGCTGTGACTGTCTTCTGCGTGTCCAAAACGACACGTTCCACAATTCCACTCGATTTGAAAAATACAGCTATCATTTTCTTCTTTACAGATCGGGATTTTCTGACAATTACGGGTGTGTCGTCATCATCAAAGACCCAAACTTTGTTTTGAGCCTTGGTCGGCAGATCGTAATAGTACAGCCAAGTCTCGTCACCTGTCACGATGTTGTTCACATACCGAGATTGTCCCTTATCAAACTTTTTTAACATCTCCCGGCACCAAGTCACACGTCGTGTCATCTGCTCTTCAGTCAGTTGATGCGGCACCCAGAGAGAACAAAGTTTCTTCACGTGCAAATGATCTTGCAGAATCGAACGAATTGCTGGTGCATTTAGGCCCAAAGTATGGCCCAAAGTATCTGTTGGTAGGTCACTCGCCTGTTTTCGTCAAGCATTTTCCTCACAGCAGTAACGTTTTCCTCCGTAACTGACGTTCGTGGCCTTCCCGGCCTCTCAGAATCCTCCAGAGTGAAATTTCCCCTTTGGAATTCTCTATACCACCTGAATATCGTTGTACGATGTGGACAATCATCATCTAGTGCAAGAGTCATTTCTTCTAAGCACTGGTCTATGGTTAAACCACGCACGAAATTATACCGCAAAACTGTCCTTATCTCATTTCGTGACCACGATGCCATCGCAAGCATTTTACACTCTCACTACTAATGAATAACTGAGCCCATCGACTTGGCGCGGCGGCTACTATGCACGTATGAACATGTCTCAACATGCAGCAACAAGCAGCTTCCTGTGATTCATTGTTGCGTCATATTGCAAAACTTTCCTAGTACCCTTTGTATTTATATGCAGATATCAAAATACAGACAGAAGAATCTCTCTTGATATGATCAACAATTTAAGTTTACTCATATTACAAACATACATAAACCCAAGCACATTTTTTTTTTTTTATTGGAATCTTGTCAATTATTCTAGTGGAACTTATATACAACTAAAGGAACAAGAAAAAGGAGAACTAAGAAGAACCACCAGAATGGTCATAGCACACTGTATGTGAATATAATCAAGTTGATAAAGATTGAAACAACTTAATTTCCTTGAGTCCCTGTTGAGAATACTAGAGGGACAGTATACAATAATCAACTGGAGAATTTTACAGGAGAGGGGTTCATAAATGTTTGAAGAAGCAGAATCATTCCATCCACTTCATCTGTACAACCTCAGAAATGATAGAACACAGCATCAGAGATGGCTACATCTTAGACCTTTCCTATCCACACCACAGATACAGGCTGGTAAAGGGAGATAATATATGGAAGCATTCTCTATTTAGTGTTTCCTGCTCCTTCCCTATAAATATCAACTGCATCCCCCTATCACACAACCATCATTCTGGCTCTTCTTTGACCTGGGACACTGCAGCATAAAGTGAGCACAACCAGCTCTGGCCAAGAACAGACAATCCCTTTCAGCACATGTGACAGTAAAATAGCTTCCTACAGCTGCAAATGCCAGATATCTTGTAATCCTGATGTGCATCTGTGATCCTGGAAGTGGAGTCTAAAACACTTGGCTCCCTCTGAAAATTAGCCAGATTTGCAGAAAAAAAAAATAATAATTTCTCATTAACATTTCAATTATCAGCCCCATTTATGTTTCCTCCCATCATTTCTAACTACTTAAAGACATTAGGTTATTTTGACAGTTGGAACGTTCTTCGTTCTAACAGTCAGTTGATTTTTTATCTATGCTACAGCATAGCATAAATACTTAAATTTTAACTGGCTATAATTTAAAATCCTGATGTTTAGAGACTGGAAGACCTTAATTAATGAGAATGGTCTTACTACCGTTTACTTTGCTCAAAGTTTACATTTGCGGATTCTCACCAAAGGATAATAATGGCTAAGGGTTCAGCCAGAAGGCGCAAAGGACAAAGGTAAGATTAGAGAAAGACATTTGGATGATAAGTTAGGGGACAGATGTATGGGTTTAGTTGAAGATATGAAAACACGGGAAAATACAGTAGTTATGGAAACAAAGGACAAAATATTGTTGGGTGGAAAAGAGTGTGATTTTTGATGTCAATGGGACATTGGTGAATGAGTTTTGCTCTCTCACACACAGCAGGGAATAATCAAGACATAGTGAAGGGAAGTAACAATTGCCTAGGATCTTCAAATGGCAAGGTTGTTCTAGATGCAATCTGTTTAGGCAAATTGAATAATCTTGGAGAAATTAGTGGAGTTATAAATAGCGAAAGAGATGTGACTGGATTTGGGGATGAGGAAGTTGATAATGGAGAGGATGAATACAGTGAAATCTACATGTCTGTGGCGAGTCATAAGAAAATAACAGATGCAATATCTGCTGGAACAATGCAAAGAAGTTCTGAAAAGGGTAGGCCAAAGAACGTTAAGAATAAAACTGATGGAACATTAACTAAACTAGATACTGAAGAGGAAAGCAGAAGTAAAGGTTTGCAGATGACTGGTGATGACTTAGGGATGGTTACTCCATTATCTTCCAGAAGTAGTCTCCTGGCTGTTTTAGAGCAGTTAGGCTCCGAAATAGATCCAACTGAATGGATGACAGTTCAAGGGGCATGGCTACGTCGTCATGCAGTAGATCCCCTCAGCCTAGGAAAAGTGCCAAAGGTAAACGTGTACAACATTCCAAAGTAAGTAACAATTTGAAAAAAATACTATGCACAATGTTTAGAAGGATCTTGACTTAGCCAAGGCAAATAGGAATTTGGAGAAGTTGATGAAATGCACACCAACTGTTTCCCTTGATTTGTCTCCATGCGATGGAACAGAGAGTATGCTAGATCAAGGGGATTTTTACCTGGATCGTGCGAGGGAACCTGTAGATTTAGCTGAGAAAATGTCTTTTAAAGCATTTAGTGAGCTTTCTCTCTGCCTGCACAAGGACCTGGAGAAATTTCTTTTTCAGGAGAAAAAAGGTGTTGGTCTGCGGATTGTAAATGGAGTACTTTCAAGATGGCACACACTTGAAAGTGCTCTACATGATGCTGGCATTGAAAATGAAAATCTAAAGGAGAAAGTCACTGGCTTAGAGAGAGTACTAGATGTGAATGAGAAACAACTGAGAGAGATCCAGATCAAGGAAGACTGGCTTACTAAGGAACTGTTTAATGCTTCCTTGTTGGGAGCAGAAAATAAATGCCTAAAGGATAACATTACATCCTTGGAAGTGAAATTGGAGGAATACAAACAAAAAATTGGACTGAAAAATAAAGATATTGATATGGTAAGAGAACTATATAGTAAGGTAACCAAGCATAGAACACCTCAGAATCAGGTGAACATCGAGGGAAAACTAAGGGCAGAAATGAAAGTCAGGTGTGCCTATCTTCCTCATCATTGGATGGGACAGGAGGACATGTTCTGATAGTGAAAGCAGCCGAGGGATCAAGATTGAAAAATAGTGATGAGGTGCGTTTAGCAGTAACTAAAGAGTTTAAAAGCAGCTTAAAGAAAATTAGGATAAGGAGGCTTCGGAAGATTAGGGACAATGGTGTGGTATTGGAGATGCAAACAGAAAAGGAGCTACAAGAGGTAAAGGAATGCGAGAGCATTAAACGATTGGGCGCGATTCTCTCAACTCCAAAAGAGCCAGGGCGAAAAATAATATTGTATGATGTGGAAAAGACGATCAACAAGGAAGACCTGTTAGAAGACTTATACAACAAAAATTTACTAAATATGAACATCTCTAGGGAGGAAGTGAAGATGGAGATATCTGTCCATTTTTGTAGTATTAATAAAGCAAAAACAAGAAATAATTGGGTCCTCCAGGTATCAAGGCATATTAGAAGTCATTTGTTACTGCATGGTAGGATTTTCATTGAACTTATACGACATGAAGCCAATGACTTTCATTTAGTTACTTTGTGCTACAATTGTCAGGGATTTGGTCATACAGCCAGAACATATTATCACACAGACTCTGTCTGCAATCGATGTGCAGGTATAGGACACTCCTACACATTCTGTATTCATCAGCGAGAACAACTGATCTGTTCCAATTGTAAGGCAAAAAAAACCGAGCTGCAAATCATTCTGTAAGGAGTAAACAGTGTCCAGAACACTTGAATGCACTTAAGCTGGTCAAAGAAAGAGCACGGCAATTTGATAACGTTAATGGCAGATGCTGATAAAAATTCTTAATCAGTACAATGCAAAATCGAATGGTAACCTACATATACTACAGATTAATGTTCAGAGATCAAAATCAGTGGCTGATGAAATTAGACTAGTGTGCAGCAGAGAGAATATTGATATAGCGTGCATATAGGAACCATACTTAGTGAAAGGCTGACCTACGGAATATCCACTTTCAGCAAGTGTACTCTGTGCAGATGAACCAGACTTAAGAGCTGCAATTGTAGTGTTTAATAAGGATATAGTTGTTACTGTTATAAATTCATTGTGCTCCTCACAGGTGATGTGCATAGGGGTAGAGTCAGATCTTGCATCATTCTATCTATGTTGCATGCATTGTCATCACTCAACAGACATTAATTTATACATCAGGTACATGGAAGTTAACGTACTTAAAGTAGAGTATCAGAGGATACGGAGTGCATACGTGCGTATGATATCTAAATCAAAATTAACTGCCTGGAGAATGTTGGTTAGAACAGTGGGCAATGAGAACCCATGGGGAATTGTATATAAGCTATGTACTGGCAAGGCTAAAATATATAATGGAGATACAGCATACTCTATTGGAGGTGTTGACCAGGAAAGTACGAGTTGGAGAGAAAGTATGTCTGCGATTTTGGATCATCTGATTGGAGATACTATCTCTGAGCAAGACGATGAGGAACAGATGTCGATGAAAAGGCTCAATCATGCTTACTCTGGGGTACATGACGAGGATCCCTTTAGCCTGATTGAACTCTGTGATGCAGTACAATGCATAAGGAACAATAAATGCCCAGGGATGGACCTCACTGAAGGAGAGGTCATTAAACGGGCTCATCGACTGATACCAGGGATCCTCCTTGAAGCTTTTAATAGCTGCCTGCGTGATGGGGCCTTTCCATCATCATGGAAGGATGCCCTATTAAACCTGATACCGAAGGGAACATCTAGGCCAAAGAATGATCCACGATCTTATTGACCTATCGTCCTCCTCCCTGGATTAGGAAAGGTGTTTGAAAGGATGCTGGCGAGACGGATTATTGACTATACTGAAAAAAACTTAGGCTGGTCTGGCAGACAATATGGTTTTACTCCAGGTCGTGGAACAGAAGATGCATTTCAGGCATTGCAAAACTATATATTAGGCTCTAACAGTAAGTATGTCCTTGGAATCTATTGACTTTGAGGGAGCTTTTGACTCAATTCAATGGAGCAGCATTCTTATGATGTTGAGACTTGCAGGCTGTTCAGCTAAGATCTTTAGGGTGGTAAAGGTCTATTTCACGCACCGTACAGTGACTGTTAAGTCGTCGGTTGATTCTATTGTACGAGAGGTACAATAGATTATATGTACAATAGAGGTACAACAATGCCCACAAGGATCGGTTTTTGGACCACTAATGTGGAACCTCGTTTTGGAGGACTGGTTGCGTAGGGACTTCGAGCATACAGAGATGGTGGCATATGTCAATGATCTTGTGTTGCTTATTGAAGGAAATACACAATGCAACTAGAAACCAGGTCACATCAGGTTTTGTTTGAACTTAATAACTGGTATAGGTTACATAAACTGACTGTATCAGGAACCAAAACAAGGACAATGGTCTTTAAGGATCAATTTTCGAGTAGAAGACCCCCGGTTGTTAGAATGAATGGGTCGAACCTAAAATCGGCAAGGCAATATCTAGGCATTATGTTTGATGGATCTTTGACTTTCAACTCACATGTTACTTACCTATCGGAAAAGGTGAGGAAATTTATTGGGATAATCACTCGAGTTGGCTGGGGAATAAAAAGGTAAGGCGCTGAACTTGCTATATGAATGTGTATTTATCCCATGGTAACGTATGGTGCACCAATTTGGTTTGAACATGTAAGTGGAAAAGTATTTACTAGAAAGCTCAGTTCCACTCAAAGAGTAACGCTCCTTAGGATGTGCATGGCATGCAGAACTGTGGCGACCCCAGCTTTGCAGATTGTGACTGGAAAATTGCCTATTGATCTGCATTTATTGTATTGTGCATTGGCTTACTTGTGGCATTCCCTGTTCTTTTCTGAATATATGGGTGGACATTTTGGCAGATCCCAGGAAGGAAAGGACTAGAATCTGGGATGCTTTGGCAAGAGTGTTGGAGTATTTGTGATAAAGGGCAGATTACACAAAATTTTTTTCTCCCAGATTTAAGAAATGCAGCCTAGATAAAATTCAAATGGTTTGCCCCAAACTTACAAGCTATGTTCTTATTAACTGGTCATGGTTCGATTAATGCAAAGTTGCATGATTTAGGAATTAATGGAAGATCTAGTTGCCATTGTGACGAAAGAGAATCATGGGAATATATTATGTACAACTGTGAGGAGTACTACGATCTACGAATTGAATTGGTATCTCAGGTTAGTAATCTCAATCTTATGGCAGAAGGCTGCGAGAAAATTCTAGTTGATAAACAGAACTTCTTGGCTTTCCAACTGCAATATTTCTTAGGCAGAAGACTCTTCTGCATCTGGAAGCCATGGATTTGTATTGCGGTAATGGTATATGCCGAATTACCTAGAATTCTGTGAAATCGTGGAGGCTCGAGTCTGCTATATCCACTGCAACTCCAGCTCCTTGTGCTCAATTACCTAAAGTTCTGTGAAATCGTGGAGGCTTGAGTCTGCTATATCCACTGCAACTCCAGCTCCTTGTGCTGGCATTTCTGCTCTCTGCTCCTGGCTTTCCAACAGACTGAACAGATGCAGATCTTTCCAATGAAGTTTGGACTTTGTCTGAAATTTAATTATATGTATATTTTATTTTTTATGTAATTTGATTATTTTTCAATTTGTTCATATCAATCTTTTTTGGTCATGGCAGTTTTTTTTTCCCTCCCTGTACTTGAACAAACAGGAGAGGGAGCATATAAGAGTACTGCTAAATTATGTGTAACTGACAGCGGTGTTACCATTGGTTGGCTGGGACCGCTTTAAGTAATAAATATCAATCCCATCATTTCTAGTTCTACTTGAACTTGTTTCTTCAGTAATCTAAGTTTCACTGAGGATAGTTGGTAGAATGTTCCAACAGAAACCTGTCTGGATTTTTGTATATTTTTAATTTGAGTTGAGCAAACTTTTTATAAGCTCATATTACATGAAGTTGTTTCTTTAACACAAAATGAGCACTTTCTCTTATGTAATTTTAATTTGAATATAACAACCTTCACAAAATGCAATGCTCTTTCCTTTGGGTATTGAAATAAAGAACTAAATAAAGAACTAGAGTATATGCAATTAAGAAAATTAACAGTAAAGCCTCAACCTTGAACATGAACTTCAAATTAAGCAGGTTTAGGCATATGTTAATTTTTTTTTAAGTTCTCTTAAAAAAAAATTCCCATTTGCCAACAATGTGCCTATAAAACTTAAGTTCAATTTAGAGTGATTTATTACTTAAGAAATTTAATAGATAAATCAATGCTATTTGATTTAATTACATGTTAATTTGTTTTAATTTACAAATATATTAAACCCATAAAATAATTTTAAGAGGTGCCTCTTAAAGGAACAAGAGCCAGTACGGACATAAAGTGTCCATTGAAAGTTCATTTACTCTATGCCCCATTATGATTGGTGGTGGTGGTGGGGGGGGGGTAAAGACCTCTCAAACAGAAAATAAATGCAATGATACAGAACAGGATGAACTAATGCACTTTTCACATAAAGTCAATTAAATAAGCACATTCAAAATGCTAAATGTTTTAACCCATAGTTTCCAGTCAATTTTGATGAGCTATAGCCATGTTGGTTATCATCAGAGAAACTGAGTGATGGCCTTGCTGACCTTAGTATTTCTCATTATTGTATATGAGAAATGAATTATGATAATATTTAATAACTGCAAGAAACTTGGAAAGAGTATGTTTCCCTGAACTGAAGCTGTAATTTAAACATCTGGTAATCGAGGTGACTTAGAAGAATGGGTATTTCTAGTCTTATCTAAATAATTTTGACAAAAGTCAAAAATCATGCTTAAGCTTAAAAATGTAAACATTTAAAACAAATATTTATATATTTAACTTATGGTATAGTTTAGGGCTAAAGCCTCAGGTTATGTGAATAGTTTAACTAATGTAAAAGTTAGTGCATTTGCATCATTTCTGTACATAGCCAACTACATAAGTATTTATAAATTGGCATCATTAAGTATATCTCATATTGTCAATACCTTCATGAGTTGCCATGATATTGCACTACCTCAAATAAATAACGCTTCACCACAGGAGATATACTTAATGATGCCAATTTATAACTACTTATGAAGTTGCCTATGTACAGAAATGATGCAAATGCACTAACTTGTACATTATAAATTTAGCATACTGATAGTCTGTTCATTTGTTTTTCTTTATCTAATAACAATGTTTTATATCTAGACTAACAACAAAGAAAAAAATTCCAAATAGTCAAAGTAGTACACAAAATTTGAGAATTGTGCCACTTCTGTAAAGTCTACTTGTTGATTTAACAAAACTGTTGGGGAAACTGAGCTCACAAGAAAGATTATTCGCATAATTGTGCACAAATTTGATATTAAGGTAATTGTGCTTTCAAGGTCAGGCAAACTTAATTTAGTTGTGTCTTCATACATTTCAGAGTAGAACAAAGGGAAACATGGAGAACTCTCCGAAAGAGTCACGAAGAAGATGCTCATTAATTTTCACACAGCACTAGTATAGCATTACTGAAAGAAAATATATTAATAAGTTAACAACATTTGGAAGGGGCATGATTAATATTTGAGGGTGGCATGCTGCCTACAGGCCACTAATTTTATATGCCTATCTTAAGAGAATCAAGTAATTGCACCAGAAATAACTCTATGGACCAAAGTTTGGTCTGGAGGTGTTGGATCAGAACTTTTTTTTTTTTTTTTGTGCATATGGTCACATGAGAAAGTTACTTGGACAGGTTAGAAAAAAAAAAATTATGTGGCTTCAGTTATTAGATCTAAAGTTAATCTAAAAGATGGATTTTTCATGCAGGATGAGAGCCTCCCTCACTATGCTAATATCATGCAATACTAATATGCAATAACTAATCGTTGCCAAAGTTTTTGATAAAACATTCCCTGGAAGATGGATTAGTTGCCAGAATGCCACTGATTAGCCACCTTATTCACTTGAAATTTAGATGCTCACAGAAGAACTTACAGAAAGGATGTGGTTTCAGCAGACATGTGGCATAAAAATGCTGTGTAAATACTTGGTATATTGCACTATTCACTGTAGTCTCAAAGAAAATGGACCCACACACACAGCATAACATATTTCTTTGCAAGTGCAAAAGCTTTTCATGTAAATGCATGTGGGTTCATGATCAAATCTTAGTGTTTTCGTTACTTGCATACCAATATGAAACCCAAACTTCATCAATGGAGCTGGGGAAATCCTGTATCAAGCTTATTTCACGTTCATTAATAAATGAATGAAACCAATTACATACAGTTAAGTTAGGCATTTTTTTGATCCAGCTTCTTAAGCTCTTGAATCAAGAGAACATGATATGGGCAGAAGTGTAACTGTTTCGCAGCTTTGTGTGCACTTCCCTCCAACCATCCTGAAACTTTTCAAAGGAAACTGCAGCAACTTCTCCATCATTTTATCCACTTTAATATTGGTCAAGCAGGTGGTTTCAACTATTTAACTGTTTCCTGCAGTCTGCAGTTTCACTTGCATTTCCACCAGTCTTGCTATTGTTAAAAGTCTCTGCACCAGTGCAAAGACTTTTGCTCCTGGTGTGAATAACATAAGTACTAAATAGCATGACAGTGCAACTGGCAACTATTATGTAATATCCTTCTGATGCTATTTTGAAGCAAATACACATCACCTAAATTTCGGGCTGTGTGACTTTGATCGCCTCATATGTATATATATACCCCAGGCACTCAACATCTGGAGAGCATGGGCTTGGCACACCCAGGGTTCTGAGCTGGATATCATAATTCTTCTCTTTCTTGGCGATTCTCTCTCTCTCTCTCTCTCTCTCTCTCTCTCTCTCTCTCTCTCTCTCTCTCTCTCTCTCTCTCTCTCTCTCTCTCTCTCTCTCTCTCCTCTCTCTCTCTCTCTCTCTCAGGTTTCCTTGCACCATGTAGCTAATAATAATAATAATATATATATATATTTACCCCAGATGGTTAAATAAATTTCCTTATTCAGGAGACCCTAGTGTCAAAACAGAATTAGCGCTGTGAAAATCGGTGGCATGTCATTTAGGGTACGGAGAAGTGATTTGTAGAAGAAGAAAAAATTTAGCTCAAATTTCTGCCACCAGGGGAAAAACAGTGCTGAACATATTAGCATTAGCATTAGTAGAGGTATTTGATGCAAGAAAGCAAGCTTATGCAGCATCAGCCAAAAAAATAAAAAAATAAATAAAATTAAATTAAAAAAAAATAAAATAATAATAAATAACCACTTCCACTTCACCCCTCTGTTCGTTCGAAATACCTGTCCAGCTGAGCCTTAAACTTATTTAGGCTATCAACTTCCACGACAAGGGATGGAAGTCTATTCACATCTATCCTACATCTGTCTTTTCTCAATTTGAATTTATGCCCTCTCAGGTGATTATTCTGAGCAAGAGGAAGAATCCCATCAGCACTGAGCATGCTCAAACCATTCAAGGCTTTATACACCTCTATCAGATCACCCTCGCTGGTGCCTAGTCCCCAGACACTATAATTTGCAAAACTTAAGCCTTTCTTCGTAAGAGCACCCCTTTGTTCCATTCACTAATCTTGTTGCCCTTCTCTGTGCTCGTTCCAGCATCTCTACATCCTTCTTGAAATGAGGCCTCCAGACCTGTATACAGTACTCTAGGTATGGCCTGACCATTGCCTTATACAAGGGAATAATCACTTCCTTATCCCTGCTAGAAAAATCCTATATATCATCGACAATACAGCATGAGCTACTCTTGCAGCCCGTCTGCACTGCTCAGAAAACTTCATATCTGCCTGCACAACCACCCCCAGGTCCCTTTCATTCTCTACCCCTGTCAGTGTAGTACCCACAGAGTTGATACGTTGCTCTGGGGTTGCCGTTTCCCATATGTAGTACTTTACATTTGTCAATGTTAAACTTCATTTGCCACCTCTCAGCCCCATCTGCTCAACCTTTCCAGATCCTGTTGCAGTAGCATAGTGTCAGTAGTGTCCTTGACAACCCTGCCAACCTTCGTATCGTCTGCAAACTTGGACATTAAGCTTGATCTACCATCATCAATATCATTTATAAATACAGAAAACAATAATGGACCCAATACTGAACCCTGAGGGACTCCACTAATAACATTAGTCCACGATGAGCAGTGTCCATTGATTACCACTCTCTGTCTTCTTCCCCTCAACCACCCCTTTATCCATAGCAGCAATTTGCCTCCAATGCCACACTGCTCCAATTTGTGCAGCAGTCTTCCATGTGCAACAGTATCAAAAGCCTTTCTAAGATCCAAGTATATAATATCAAAGTTATTCCCTGCATCCAGTTCTTTTGTGACTGCACCATAGTATCCAATCAAATTGGTCAGGCAAGACTTCCCCTTAGCAAAACCATGCTGTGTCTGAGCTATAACTGAAGTCTTGTCTAGATGATCCTGCAGTGCTTCTTTAGCCAGTGCCTCCATTAATTTTCCAGGAACAGAAGTTAAACTAACAGGTCTATAATTACTTTTGTCGCCCTTTGACCCTCCTTTGTGAATTGGGGTCACATTTGCACATCTCCAGTCCATGGGTACTTCCCCCGAGTCCAAGGAAGCTCTCATAATTATGGCTAAGGGTTTGCTTACTTCCTTTGCTGCCTCCTTTAATATAACTGGATAGATCCCATCCACCCCCAGGTGCCTTTCTTGTATTTATCTTCAACAATTTCTCCTCCACTTTACTCTCAGTTATTACAAGATTCTCTAGCTTACTGCCAGAGTTGAATACACTTCTGGCATTCCCCTCGCTGAATAACTCCTCATGTGTGAATGTCGATGCAAAATATTCATTCAGTTTGTTAGCTACCTGAGCAGGATCATCAACAGTTGAGCCATCGATATCAAGTGGACCAATCTGATTCATCCCATTCCTTGTAGAGTTTACATAAGTAAAGAACTCTTTGCTGTTTTTCTTTGCATCCCTTGCCAAAGATTTCTCGTAATCTGCCTTCGCCTGCCTAACCTCCTTTGTAACTTCATTACAGATCAACTTGTATCTATCATAGGCTTCTGTGTCACGTATTAATTTGTATGTATCCCATGCATTTTTCTTCTCTGCCATATGTCCCATTAGTTCATCTGACATCCACTTAGGCCTAATCCTTGAACAATATTTCTTAGCTGGTATGTAAAGCCAAGATAAATTCTTTGAATGCTTCCCATTTTGAATTTGCTGTTGGTAACATCATCAGTTATTCCCATTGTATAGAATTTAAATACTGTCTCAGTCCATTGTAGTCGCCTTTACAAAAGCAATAACCCTTCCCTTTACTCCTAATGGTAGTTACCTCTTTAAGTAAATCCCACTTCAGCACACTGTGATCACTGCCACCTAGTGGTTCATTTACCTGCTATATAAAAGTTGTCATTTACTTCAAGACACTGCTTACGCAAACGACATCCTGTTAGATAAAAAATCAGAAAGGCCAACGCCACCGTCAATAACCATTATGGCTCTTCCAAAAAAAAAAAAGGAACGTGTTCTTTTAGTAAAACTGTTCTACCAGAATAATAGTAACACTAATGCAGCACTACTGAATATCGGAAACCTTTGCATCAGTGGGGTTTCGAAAACTAATAAAGAAATTTGAAGTGATGGGGAGTTAGGTGTAATTGCAGGCAGGGGACAACCATGTATCAAAATGGAGGTAGTGGATGAAGTGGCGGTTGCAATGGTCAGAATGCGAAACACTACCAGTCAGTAGTGCCAGAGGTGTGTCAAGAGACTTGAACCTTCCTTGGTCTACTGTACATAAAGTGCTTCGAATAATTTTAGGCTGGTTCCTGTACAAGATTCACGTCATAGTGCAAGAACTAGTCTTGTGATCAGCAACAACGAATAGACTTTGCTCTACGATTTCTGGCTCGTATGGAACTTGACGATGCATGGGCTCAAATGATCTTATGGTCTGATGAGGCACATTTCACTCTTCATGGCACTGTAAATGCACAAAACTGCCAAATATGGGGAACTTCTCATCCATCTGCTGTGCATGAAAGACCACTACAAAGTCCATACGTTGCAGTATCGTGTGGATTCACAGCAAAGTTTATAATCAGACCATTTTTCTTTGAAGAGTCTACACCTCATGGGACCATAAGGTGTATGGTAACTAGTGCACAGTACTGCGCTCTTCTAAGAGATCACACTGTTCCCGCTCTGCAAGAAAGGCAATGCTTGGAGACCGCAGTGTTCATGCAAGATGGTGCCCCTCCCCAATGGAGTGAGCAGTTCCCTCACTCCACTGACAAGTGCAGGAACTGCTCCATTCAACATTTGTAAAAGATTGCATCATTTCTAGAGACTTTCTGCAGTTTTGGCCAGCCCAATCATCAGATTTCAATCCCTGTGATTTCTGGCTATGGGGATACCTGAAAGACAGAGTTTACCATGGCAGCATACAGACGCTTGTTGATTTGAAAGCAAGCATTAAACAGCACGTAGCCAACATCCCCAATAAGATGCTACACGAAACTGTGTCGCACGCAGTCCTTCGTTTTCAGAATGTTATCTCAAGTGAAGGAAAAAAGCACGTAGAACAATATTTGTAGATTTCTAAGTTCTGATATTAAAATTTAATCCTAGGTTAAGTGCCAATTTCTCCCCTGGTGGCTGAAATTTGAACAAAATTTTTTGCTTCTACAAATCACTTCCCCATACCCTAAATGACATACCCACCGATTTTCACAGTGCTATCTCTAACCGTTTTGATACTAGGGTCTCCTGAATAGGGAAATTTATTTTATAACCACCCGGTGTGTGTGTGTGTGTGTGTGTGTGTGTGTGTGTGTGTGTGTGTGTGTGTGTGTATATATATATATATATATATATATATATACATACAGGGTGTTTCAGTTAAACGTTTCAGAACTTCTAAGTTCTGAAACGTTTCGAGTTGTCAGGGTACATCCTGACAACTCGAAATCATATAGCAATGTGGGGTCGGAAATGCTTTCCTGAAGCGGTGTTGTACACAGAAGCACCATAAAGAAAAGAGACCGTAAGTGAGAAATCGTTTTAATAATACATGAAAAGAAGCAAAAGGTACATGGATTAAAGTAAGTGTTCGAAGTTTCTTCCACGGGCTACAATGCACGCCTCACATCTCCGACCCATGGACATCCGAACATTCTGGAATACTCCAGGCAGCGTGTCCAGACACAGCAACAGGAGGATTATGCACCTCGTATTGCTTTCGCACAGTGGTACCTTGGAAAATGTGCTACAAATCCCCTTTTTCCTGCTGAAGATGAGGCATCCTTCACAAGGGAAGGAATTTTCAACACGCATAACGACCATATCTGGGCGGTCGAGAACCCGCATGCAATACGACGTCGTGCAGCACAGATTCGATTTTCGGTCAATGTATGGGCCGGTATTATGGGAGATCACCTCATCGGACCTTACCTGTTACCGTGTCGTCTAACCGGACCTATCTACTTGATCTTTCTGCAGCAAGTATTGCCACAACTTTTGAGAGATGAACAGATTTCTGCATCGACGCAACACACAATGTGGTTCCAACACGATGGAGCCCCTGCCCATTATAGCGGAGATGTTCGTAACTACCTGGATGTTACATTTGGTCAACAGTGGATCGGACGTGGTGGTCCCGTGCGTTGGCCTGCTCGGTCACCCGACCTATCATGTCTTGATTTTTATTTCTGGGGTCATATGAAATCGCTAGTTTATGACACCCCTGTTGATAATGCTGAGGAGCTGGTTGCAAGAATCGCAGTAGCTGCCGAAGAAATTCGAAATTCGCCTGGAGTATTCCAGAATGTTCGGATGTCCATACGTCTGAGATGTGAGGCGTGCATTGTAGCCCGTGGAAGAAACTTCGAACACTTACTTTAATCCATGTACCTTTTGCTTCTTTTCATGTATTATTAAAACGATTTCTCACTTACGGTCTCTTTTCTTTATGGTGCTTCTGTGTACAACACCGCTTCAGGAAAGCATTTCCGACCCCACATTGCTATATGATTTCGAGTTGTCAGGATGTACCCTACCCCTCTTAGAAGTTCTGAAACGTTTAACTGAAACACCCTGTATATATAAATAAAACATTTAATGTAATATGTAAATAATTTTTTGTGTTTTAGGGACTATTAAAAAAATACTACATTCAACGTATGCCACTCTGTAGAACACTTCAATTATTGATTCTTTAAACAGAAATTTTGTATACCTCATTGACATCTCTAAGGGCTTCAACAAGCATCTTTTCTATGTTTCTCATGATAGCCATTTTCTGATGTCCCAAAAGAGGATATTTTATTTTACCTGTAGAACCTGACTAAAATATAAGAAAAGTAGTTTAACTTAGTAATTCATTAAAAAAAAATCTTTTCTTTCATTATCAACTAATAAGTATTAAATTTTCAGTTAAAAAAATCAACTATTTAAATAAAGCAAATTTCCACTATAACAAGAAATGAAAAAAAATCAGAAAAGTATTCATTTCAATGGATCCTTGATATAGCATTATGCCAAATTATACATTAAAAATTATATAAAAATTAAATAAAACAGAAAATCTGTTGTATACTCACCTGTAATCTCCATTCATTCATTATAATGGTAATCTTTGTTGCAATAAAAAATATGAGGCGAAGGTAAAGAAAGCCAACACGAGAACGACAAGAAACGTCTGATAACTTATGCGGAAAAATTAGTTTCCCGATACAGCACTCTAGCACTGCTCGCTCGGTAAACAGACAGTTGGTGTTATCGGTCTGGAGCAAATTTGAGAAGGATATATTGATTGACAGGTAGGCATGGCAACTGATGAGCTGATTGGTGTGCGAACACAACACACAAGAACATCGGGTTGTGCGGTCAACAACAATATATATAGTATTATTTTAGTAGCACTCAGAAGCACTAATGGTAACTTGCCCTAATGAACACTTTCCATAATGGTAAAAAAGGTCAGGCTACCTCCATTTGAATCCCATGGGAGCTTGAACCCCTTCCAAAGTGGAGGGGGTAACCTAACTTTTTTTCATTAGAATCACAGTCATATTTAGAAATACATTCATAAAAAAATAAATTTTTTTATGACTATTTTATTTTCTTGTTCAATAATATGCCCTAATGGTGAAAAACGGTCAGGTTACCTCCACTTGAATCACATGGGAGCTTGAACCCCTCCCGAAATGGAGGGGGTAACCTAATCTTTTTTCTTTAGAATTATGTGGACTAGCGCATAAATTGTTTAACAAAATATTATTTTTTTTTATTACTGTACTTTTTATTTTTAAAGACACTCGTGCGGATACACACATATCATAACGTCAATCAACACCTATTCACTATATATATATAGAATCTTTCTTTTCTTATATTATTTCCTAACCTAACGTTTAAGGTTAGGTCACGAAATATAATGAAAAATAAAGAAACCTTTTCCTTTTTTTTGTAACCAAACCTAAATCAACAGTATAGTGAAAACACTCATGAACTCCAAAAATCTGCTTTTAATAATGAGAAAAAACATAATGAAGAACATAAAAATGAACAGAACGAAACTTTTATTAATTTAGTTTTCATCAAAAAATCAACCAACGTTTTATTTTCCTTACAAATTTCTTCCATCTTTAAAAGATTCATCACTACTATTACCTGTTTACCATTCATTATAAAACTATTATGTACTGTTCTTTACTCATACACATTATAATGCCAACCAATGACTACATGGTAGCTTGTCCTCTATCGTGTCTAACACCAATCATTTCATCGTTTGCCACGCCTATCTGTCAATCAATATATTCTTCTCGATTTTGGCTCCAGACCGATAACACCTACCGTCTGTTTACCAAGCGAGCAGTGCTAGAGTCTGGTGTTGGGAAACTAATTTTCCGCGTAAGTTATCCGACGTTTCTTGTCGTTCTCATGTTGGCTTTCTTTACCTTACCCCAATACGATAATGAAATATATGCTATTGATGGCATCTTGTATAGGAATATAATACAGCTAGATCTACCACTTTCATGGCTTCATCTCAAAATGTACCTTACATACCTACATGGAAAATTATTAACAATTTATAAAGTACTGACTTTTCTGAGTATACACTTCATTTTGCAACAACCATGTGCAGAATTACAACCCATTTCAGATGGACTGACAGAAATAGAAAGGCAAATTGAATTACGTTTACTACACTTTCCCATGCTTTTTTTTTATACATAACACTAGTGGATGAACAGCATATTAATGATTGTTAAGGCTATACTCCTGATAAACAATTTCATTGTATCAGGTAATTCTTTATGTAAAATTATCTTTTAAATCACTAAACTTCTGAGCACATAAATAAAACAAATGCATATGCATTTGTGTGTGCGCACACAAGCACATATATACAAACATAAATTGATGGATTTCGTCTTTGTTACCATCTTTCATTCAAGCAGTATAGAAATTGACCCCGTATAAGACTTAATAGTAGAGCGCTTGTATTGGTATTATCATTTAAATCTGTTGTGCTCAATAGATATAGGGTCACTATGTTAGTACAAACAGTCTCTCCATGCCATGAGTTTTACATTCCTATTTTCTTCCTTGCTATCTTTTTATTTTTTCTCTAGTTACAGTAAGTTCTCTAATGTTTGCTTGATACCATTGTGCTCCATCACCCTCTCAGTCTGTCTCTGGGCCTATTACTATTCGCTTTTGCTTCAAATATCAGGTTAGCTAATTTTGTTTCTCCCATCTTTTCTATATGCCCATACCAACTTAAGTTTGGTTCACTTATGCTTTATTGATTTACAAAGTTCTTGACACACATTCCCTATTGTGTGCATGGGTAGAATTGCAGCCACTTTCAAATTCAATCCTAACTTGCAACTTTTCCCCAACAATTGTCCTGTACTTGTTAAATAAGTCCTCAATCTCCTACTCTTAATATCATTAGTGATCATCTTTTGAACCCTTAAAAGATGATATCTGCTCTACACTGTCATCTACTTTTGCCCCTGGTAGACATACCCTGGTCCTATTCCACCTATCCTTCTTGCACAATATATTTCCCATTTCCCCAACAATAACTACCTCCTGTGGGACTAACACATTCTGCCTTGGGATTGCTGCTGTGTTGCCTAATGCACAAGTGCGAGCTCTGGCATTGAGTTGGGTAGCTGAGAGACCCCCCCCTTTCTAATTTCTTCAAGGGCATCTACTCTACTCTTCAAGCTCTCATAAGTGCCCATCAGAATGCTGATTTGGCACCTAATTTCTTTACACTCTCTGCACTGAACACACAAAAACATCCCTACTGGTTGTAATCATGTCCTGTTCCAGAAAGTCCGCAAACATTGCACAAATAGCACATTTTGTTACATTATATTTCATAGAAAAATCATCCCCTTCGGTTCTCCCCTAGCCATAGCACCCCCCCTATTATCAGCTCATTCCTTTGCTGCTCTAGTGTGGAGCATGATTTCCATTTAAATTTAATTTAATTTGACAATACTACACTAAGCTAATATATACCTAAATATAATAATACATATATGCTATCAAGTTTACATTATCTCATGATAGGAGATTTTAACTTTAGAAATATTGACTGGAATTAGTGGGTTGGTCATTCACACAGTACAAAACTTGTGGATTTATTGGATGACTGTTTTATATGCTAGCATGTCAGAGAGGCAATGAGAGAAAGCAATACCTATGATCTGATTATCAGCAGTAACTCTTCATGTATCGAGAACCTGCATATAAAAGAAACATTAGGAGGAAGTGATCATACTGTACTTAGGTGGGATTTACTTAAAGATGTAACTACTATCAAGAGCAAAGCGAAGGGCTCTTGTAAAGGTAACTATAATGGCCTCAGTTTTTAAAATCTATTCAGTGAAACAAACTGATGATGTTACCAACAGCAAATTCTAAATGGGAAGCATTCAAGGAGGTACAAGACTTTTTATACCAACTAAGAGATATTGTTCAAGGTTTAGGCCTAAATGGATGTCAGAAGCCAATGAGACAGTGGCAGAAAAGAAAAATGGATGAGATGCATATAAATTATCAGGAGATACAGAAGCCTACAGTAGATATAAACTAGTCTATAATCAAGTCACAAAGTGACTTAGGCAAGATAAGACACATTATGAGAAGTCTCTGTCAAAAAATGTAAAGAAAAGTAGCAACAAGTTCTTTACTTATATAAACACTGGAAAGAAAGGAACAAATCATATTGGTTTACTATATAATGGCATAACTGTTGATAATCTTGCTCAGGTTGCTGACAAACTGAATAGATATTTTGCATTTACATTCACATAAGAAATTTTTTTGAGATGGGAATTGCCTGTAGTGTATCAGATTCTAACAGGGAGCTGAATGATTTTGTGATAACTGACTGAAAGGAAAATGGAAGGGAAATCAAAGATAAATGTAAAAAAGGCACCTCAGGTAGATGGGATCTATCCAATTATATTAAGGTAGACAGCAAAAAAGGGTAAACAAACCTTTGGCCATGCTTAAGAGAGCATTCTTCGATTCAGGAGAGGTCCTTATGAACTGGAGATGTGCAAATGGGTCCCAAATTCACAAAGGGGATCAAAGAGTGACATAAGTAATTACAAATCTCTTAGCATGATTTACATTCCATAGAAAATAATCACTGGTTAAAGAGGTAATGCAGGGTCATCTAGACAGGAGTGCAGTTAAACAGCAGTCACAGATTTGTTATGGAAAGATCTTGCCTTACCAATCAGATTGGACACTATAATGCAGTAACAAAGGAACTAGATGCAAAAAATAATTGACATCATATATGCTTAGATTTCAGAAGAGCTTTTGATATTGTTGCAAAAAAGACCGCTAAGTAAATTGGAGCAGTGGGAGTTAAGGGCAAGTTACTGCTATGACCAAATGGATGGTTGAGTGACAGAAGACTGATTATATCACTGGATGCTGCACTTCACAGACTAACATTATTAGTGTAGTCTTCCAGGGTTCAGTGCTGGGCATATTGTTTTCAATATTTATTAATATATTAATGAAGGCATATTAGGGTGGTTAATGACAGTAATCATCATCAGCCATTTTCAATCCACTGCAGGATGAAGGCCTCTCCAGCAACTTTCCAGTTCCTTCTGTTTTGAGCACTGGCCATCCATTTACTACTCAAAAACTCATGAATTTCATCTATCCATCTCCGCCTTTGTCTTCCAGGTTTTCTTCTAGCTCCTCTTGGGTACCATTCTGTTATTTTCTTAGTCCATCTGTCATCATGTCTTCTAGCTATGTGTCCTGCCCAAGACCATTTTAGTTCTTTAGTTTTGATAAGAATGTCCTTTACTTGAGTTTGCTGCCTAATCCATGTGTTTCTCTTCTTATCTAACAGTGTGATTCCCAATATAATTCGTTCCATTCTTCGCTGTGTAGTTCTTAGCTTCTCTTCCATTCTTTTGGTGAGTGCCCAAGTTTCACTTCCATAAGTCATGGTGGGGAGTATACATTGATTCATTATTTTACGTTTCAGACAAACTGGGATATTGCTCTTCAGTATGTGACTATATTTCCTGAATGCTATCCATCCAAAATTTATTCTTCTCTTGACTTCCAGCCATCTATCATTATTACAGCTAATAACTTGTCCCAGATAAGTATATGACTCCACCTTTTCAATTACTGCTCCTTCAATCATTATTTCCCTTTCTGTGGCATACTTGTTCATCATTACTTTTGTTTTAGCCATATTCATCTTTAGTCCAAAATCCTTACTAACTGTGCATAACTGATTAAGATTTTCCTCTAATTCTTTGGGATCGTGGCTTATGACCACAATGTCATCTGCAAATCGTAAATGGTTTAGGTACTCTCCATTCACATTGACTCCTTTCTGCGACCAGTCTAATCTTCTGAAAGCTTCCTCAAGGGCAGCAGTAAACAGCTTCGGAGATATTGTGTCTCCTTGTCGAACTCCTTTCTCGATTTTAAATTTCCTACTGTCTTTGTCTAGTCTAATAAAGGATGTAGCACTGTCATATATTTTCTTCAAAATCATAATATATGGAGTATCTATGCCTTGTCTTTCCAGTGCCCCAAACGTTGCCTTATGCTGTATGGAGTCAAATGCCTTTTCATAATCCACAAATGCCAGGCATAATGGTGTTTTATATTCATTTGCTTTCTCCATTAGCTGTGATATTACGTGAAGGTGATCCATAGTTGAGAATCCTGTCCTAAAGCCAGCTTGCTCTTTCGGTTGATTCTCATCAAGTATTCTTTCTAATCTGTTAGTAATGACCCTTGTGAACAACTTGTAGATATGGGATAACAAGCTAATTGGTCTATAATTTCCAATTTCTGATTTATCTCCTTTCTTATGCAGCAAAACTATGATTGCATTATTCCACTGCTTAGGCATCACACCTTTTCTAATGCACTTTGTGAAGAGCCTTGCCAGTTTTTGTGTTATGTCTCTTCCTCCCAATTTTAACAACTCTACAGTAACTTCATCTTCCCCCGGGGCTTTCCGATTCTTCATTTTCTTCAATGCATGTTCTACCTCATCAGGAAGAATATCGGGTATGTCGTATGTGTTGCTACTTTGCAATCCATCTTCCCCACTGCTGGTATCATTCCCTCGCTCCTTGTATAATTCTCTATAGTAGTCTTCTGCTATTTGAATTATGCCTTCTCTGCTGTTTATAAGTACACCATCGCTATTCTTCAGTTTCAGTATCATTTGTCTTTCTGTATTACTGCTCATGGCTGCTGATTTAAATCCTTTGTTTTCCCTTAATGCTTGTTCTACTTTTCTTGTGTTAAATCTTCTTATGTCCTCTCTGAGTCTCTTTCTAATGGCTTTGCATAACTCAGTATACTCAATTTTCTCCCTGTCAGTATTTTTCTTGCTCTTCATTTGTCGTCTTTGGTTCATCATGACAAGTGTTTCTTGACTAATTTTTTCTTCTTTGGATTTCTGTTTCCCTATAGGTTTCTTGGGCTTTATCACTTTCAGAAAGTTGTAATATTCCTCGTCGATATCTTGGTCCTGAGCAGTCTGCAGAAGCTCAAACTTGTTCTTCAGTTCCAGTACATACTGCTTTTTCTCCTCCTCTGTTATTTCAAAGACCTTTGTATTATTTACTCGAGTCAGTTTTTTCCTTTCCTTTCCTACATCTATATCAAGTGTACATCTTACCATTCTGTGATCACTTCCAACATTTACCTTATTCAGGACGGTAACATCATTCACAATATATCTTCTGTTAGTGAGGATGAAGTCGATTTCATTAGTTGTTAATCCATTTGGACTCTTCCATGTCCACTTTCTGTTCACCCTTTTCTTGAAAAAAGTGTTCATTACTGACATTCCTTGAGATTCTGCAAATTCCACAAGTCTTTCACCTCTTTTATTTCTTTCACCAATTCCAAAATTTCCTATAGTTCCTCTTTCTGCGCTGTTTTGCCTTTTTCCAACCTTAGCATTGAAGTCCCCCATAATAATAGTGTAGTGGGTTTTCTGCTCATCTAGAAGACTCTCAATTTCAGTGTACATTTCTTCAACCTCCTCATCATCATCATGGCTCGATGTTGGTGCATAAATCATTATAATCTTTAGCTTGTACCTCTTAGAAATCTTGAGTATTAGTCTTGACACCCTTGGTGATGTACTTTTGAATTCCAAAATGTTGTTTTTAAAATCTTTATGGACCAGAAACCCAACTCCACCTTCACTCCTTTCACTGTTTCCATTGGTGTACAGCAGATTTCCACTTGATAAACTTATAAGTGATTCATTTCTTCTTCTTGTTTCAGCCAAACCGATGATATTCCAATTCACATTTTCTAATTCCTTTTCCAGCTCTAATATCCTGTCTTCACCGATGAGTGATCGTACGTTATAACAGGCCAAGTTCAATTTCCGTGCATGGCAGCCTGGTCGTACCCAGAGATTCTTAGCACCCTCTGCTAAGAATCTCTGGGTACTAATGCAACAAGATCTAGAACAATCAGGCAGATGGGCTGAGAAGTGGCAATTGAAGTTTAACATTGAGAAATGCAAGGTATTGCATATAGGTCTCAGTAATCCCAGAATAACATACCAACTGTGTGGTGCCACATTTATGGTAGTGGAGAATGAACTGGGGGGGGGGGTTGTTAGCAGTTCAGGCATTGACTTCAGATATGAAGTTCTCTGAACAGTGTAGACAGACTACTAGCACAGCTTATGAGGTTCTGCCAATAATATCCAGGATTTATGATAGCAGGGATAAAGAGGCAATTAATCTTAAATACTACACACAACTCTGGAATCCTCATTTTGGAAGGATTTGTATGTGTTGAAATGTATGCAGAGAAGAGTAGCAAGATTAATGAGGGTAACAAAATGGTACTCTTACCAAGAAAGGCTTCAATTCTGAAATTGTAGCATCTGGAAACTAGGCACCTATGAGATCTGGTTGAGGCGTTTAAGGTTTTGAATGGATTGAGTTAAGTTAAACATTGATGGCATTATTCCTCTTCTCAGACAACACATATAAGGGAATATAAATTTAAACTGAGGAAGGATAGTTGTAGGATAGATGTGTAGAAATTTGTTTTCAGCCAGAGAGTAATTAAATTGTTGGAACAAGTTTAATAGTTTGAATAAATTTAAGGGAGCACTATGCAAATTAGACAGACAGGTAGTTTTATTTATTTTTATTTATTATTTATTTTTTTGCTGATGCTCTATAAGCTTGCTGGTTTTTTTTTTTTTTTTTGCATTTGTCACAACCTAATCCTCTGATTAAGTGCAGTGAGCTTCCATTTCATGATAAGAACACCAACAGTTAACTCTGGATAGTGGTGTAGGCGGTCACAATTTCATGAATTGATGAGGAAAGTGACATCTGACAATAACATCATTCTTAAAAATCAGTCATCTCAGCTCTAGGTACCACAATGAGAACAACTAATGTGTGTGGTTCACACTTTCCTTATATACTGATTATTTATCTGGGAAGATTCTGTAACTGTAAAAGAGGTGTACAGATACTTTTTGGAGGGTGATATTAATTATACAGGTGACCCCCACATAATGCTAATAATCCATTCTGGAAAAGCGGAGCACTAAGTGAATCAGCGCTCAGCGAGCCATGTATTCCCTTAATGTAACATATGTATTTGTGAGTCGCGGTCTATATGAACGTGACTCACAAATAATGAACAGTAGTGAAAAGACAGCAACTGTCAGTCAAAATATTTAACATTAAAAATCTGTACATATAAAATATTCTCCATTACATACTTTTTTTTTTATGAAAACCCCAAACACGAGAGGTATTAAAACCTACAGTACTTAGTACTGTGCTTGGGTTCGGGGTTGAGAGGACGAGAGAAGATATTTGTTGACATTAGACTTGAACTTCTGTAGACTGTAATTTTCAGGAAATACGTATGAAGGAAGGTTGTTCTAGAAAACGGCAGTTGAATGAATAAACGAGGAACATGAAAAGTTGGTTCTGTGAGTTTGAAGTTTTATAGTAAATAAACATTAGCTGGTGGCGACATGTGTTCGGACTGGTTTGAAAGAGAGAGAGCGGGAATTATAGAAGTCAATTCAGAAGAACAGTGCCCATAGAAGAATCTGTAGAAAAGGTTGCTGCTATTTGGTTTTTAGGAGCCATTAGCAACTAAGGCCATATTGCTCTGGGGATATGCGTTGGTCATTCCTTAACCTTTCTGCATCCTCCTGTAGAAAGGCATGTAGCAGAAACAGTACATCTATGAGACAGCAAGTGGAGAGACTCAAAGAGGAGTCATTAATTAATCTAACTGCCCTCTTCTGAATGGAATCTAGAAGCTTGAGAGGTTTTGGGGGCACCGCCCCAGATGTGGGAACAATATTCCATGGTAGGACAGATTTGTGATTTGTACCGAGTGAATAGCTGTTTGGAAGAAAAGTAACACTGAGAGCAAAAGAAAAAAAACCAAGTTTTTTAGATGCAGAGGAAGCAATATTTGTAATGTGCTTCTGCCAAGAGAGAGATTGGAAGTCAGGGTAATCGCCAAAAGAGATATATCATTTTGCCTAGAAATCGGAGTGTCACCAAAGATAAGCATAAGAGCAGAAGAATCCTTTTTGCGAGATTGCGAGACAAGGTATGTTCGTGTCATAGCATCTGGGATTCGTGTCAGACGGCACCTGGAAGTTTTAGAAGGATTGAAATCAACTAAGTTGTCTTTGTCCCACTGGAGAATTACCTGGAGATCGGCATTTAAGAAATTGGTAGCCGATATTCCAGAAGTTGAACTAGAACTAGTAATTGTAAAAGCCTCAAGCATCTCAACCAGCTGGGTCGGTGTGACTAGAAAACGAAAGCCAGCTGGAATTGTGTACATTAAAATCACCAAAGAAAATTACCTCACTGTTAGGAAAGTTGGACTGGAGAAAGTCAAAAGCTCCAAGTGGGAGAACGATAGAGACAACAGATGAATTTCACAGAATAAGGTAGAGAGATTTTAAGCCAGAGAAGATCGAAAAGAGGAGATTTCATATTACCAATCTCGGTCAGGGAATATCGGAATGGACATATGCACAAGGACCACCTTTGAGGCGAAAGGAATCACAGCGAATAATTTGGGCAACTGAGATGAGCAGTGGTCGGATCAATCGATAACTGAGATTCTGTCAGAAAAAGTACATGGGGTTTGGCAGACTGCAAGTGGAAATGGACATCGCTGAGATTAGAATTCAGGCCACATATATTTGTGAAATGAACTAGGAAATGTTTGGGAGGTTTAGATCTTTTTGCAGATAAGCTTACCCTATTAGTTTGACAATTCATGGTGTATTCAATAGTAAGAAAAAGTGGGGAGGGGGGACATGTTGTTGTTGTTTGTTTGTTTGTTATTTGGTTTTTAGGAACATTAGCAACTAAGGCCATATTGCTCCGGGATATGCGGTGGTCATTCCCTGACCTTTCTGTATCCTCTGTATTTGGTGGTGATAGGCTCGAACCCCGGTCTAATCAAGAAGTGCTACGCACTGCTGCTCCTTCCCACCTGGCTATGGAGGCACCTGGGACATGTTGTATGAAGTAATGACATTTTTGGATATGGCATACACATAGTAAGAATATACCAGGATCCTTGACATAACGTGGCCCTCTACAATGTCCCCCGCGTGCACACTACCCGGACTTCCTCCAGTCACTATCTCGAAGAGTAGAGGTAGCAAGATTATACACTAGCTGATCCGGAAGCCTCCTAAAGAGTTACCAATAGGTTCAGTCCAGTGTACTAACTAGCGGCTAGCCTGCAAACACCGTTTTAGAGCTGTACCCTTGAAATGTAAGAACAATTGGATCTCACCATGATGTCCATCATAACCTCAAAAGTCATCAGTCATACTGCATAATGGAAGAGATGGGGAAGGGTTGACCGGAACTTAGCTCTGGACACTAAACATGGGTTCCATCACTTCAAGTCTCCAATAAGCAAAGTGGTGGTATTGCACCAGTTGATGAGAGTCATCTACAACCTAGTATTGCCTGGTAGCACAGAAGGGCGGCATTCCTCCATGTGGTGTGGGTGGCACACCTCGACCCCTGCTTACGTTGGTCCACACTTGGGTGGTCACCCACAGTGTGCTTGTGCATGGGGGGGGTTATACCCAGGATTACTAACAGTCCCACCATCGTGAAGGTACAAGCAGAGGATTTGGCTGTCACAGACCTTCCGGACTTCGCCGAAACTGGGTCCCCTTGACTTGTGTGTCACCCGAATATCAGTTCCATCAGCATATTAGACTCCCAAGTAGCAAGTACAGCTTCTCTGGTATATCTGAGAGAATGTCTGTGACAACCTCAGGGACCTGTTTATGTGGTAAGTAACTACATTACATAACAAAATTAAACTTAAAATGCCAATCAAAATCATGAATTTATTAATCCGATGGCCCCGGGCTGTCGAGTTTGTGTCTTTGGTTGATATTGGGTTGTACTTTGGCCCTCTTCCTAGTAAAATAAAAGGGGTTTTACTTTAACATTCCCTCACAGCATTACCACTGAACAATAAAGTCAACCGATCCTTCACCACTTTGAAGCCGCGCATGTTTTCTCCCTTTTTTTGATATGAAACTTCTTTTAGGCATTCATTTCCAAAAAAGTCATGTTTCATCTATGTTAAAAACTTAAGTATAACACCTCTCTTCAATAATTTTAAGAAGTTCTTTTTTGAAAGTTTCAGCTCCTTGATCTGCACTTACAGCTTCTCCCTGAATTTTAAATCTATCGAACCAGTCCTTACTAGCTTCAAATGGTTCCACAATTTTTTTTTTTTTTTTTTTTCAGGTGAGCTTTCTTCAGATTATCATATAGGCTAATCGTTTTTTATTTAATAATATTTAACTTAACGGAATTGTGCGTTGGATATTATCTTCAATAAAATTATTTAGAGGTCTCTCCATTTCAGTTATAATAGCCAGCCTAGCCATAACCAATTTAGTTGTTTGCAGTGGAACAGCTGTCTTTCCCACTGCTAAAATTAATTTTTATTTTTTATACTGTTCTTACAGTTGAATCTGCCAGTCCTGACTGAGTGTACACATCTATTTGTTGTTGAACGGAATCAATTCGCTTCAAAACGTATAATTTAATTTTCAAATTCGTCCTTTTCTTACCTTAGCAGGTTTCGTACCGCATCCAGACATCACTGCTTTTTAATTCTTATCTGCCATTATTAATCTTCGAAAATGTAACTGCATTGCATTAATTATTATACAATGTTTGAGTAAACTGTCCATTACCTAACACCATACTGAGTGATGACTAGACTTTGGATAAATGCATATAACGCAAATATTACAAGCAATATACTTTATCATTTTTTAAAATGTTTATTTCGGATGTACGTAACAAGCCACCATACTGCAATTAAATTAGCGTGGAAAATTTCACTGAGCATGGGAAAATTTCGCAAGTAAGCGTGGGAAACTTTTTAATGCTGATTTGCTATTCATTTTCAAGCTATCAACTACATCAGATGAAACGTTTTTGTCAAACATGCCAAAAATTTAATCTGTATGCTGGTAAAAGAATGTTATGAGTTGTGACAGTGTTAGAGTGAGATATGGGTTATAATATAAGAACAGGGTAGAGCGAACCGCGTTATAATGAGGGCCTGCCATACTTACAAGTGCATCATTGGTGGGAGGTAGCCTGAAGTGGATTCCAAACTGGGTCCCTGCAATATGGTATGTCACAAGATTAAGAAAACTCCACTGGATCCAACTGTAAACACTCTTCAGGTGTGCCATGAGTATACTGTCTTTTAATTACAAGTGTGACTTGAGTGACAAAAATTTAGGAACCAATGAGGTAGAGTGAAAACAAATCATTTAATTCTGCAGTACCCATCAGACCTGTTCTTATAATCTTCTTGAGATAGCACAATTAGAATTGTATTCTTTTGTTTGATAAGACTAGACTAAACTACATATATATTAAAACAAACACACACAGATTGTAAAATTTTAGTATACAAATATAAAACTGCATTTTTTCAAATTTGCAGTTGGCAAACCCACAATCCAGAAGGGATTACTGTAATGCAAAACTCAGTCACATAGGCTGCATTTAACTGTTGAATGTTACTGAAGGAGGATATCCTTTCCTTGTTTTTGAAATAAACATCACTAGTTAAAGGGGCAATATTTCAAGATGAATCTGAAACAGTAGGGGTAATAGCTATTTTGCTATAATTCGGATGCCCAACAACTGTCCATTCTTGATGGCATTTGCTAACTGGATAATTGATTGTTGGGCAATTTCTGTACTTTTGGGACACAAGTCTTCCCATACCAGATGATTTTCTAGACAACCAGCAGCATGGTTCAATAAACATTCATGATTTAGTGGCAGTTCACAAGCTTCTACATGCAGTGATTATGGTGCACAGTCTTAACATCACAAGATACTTGTGCTTTGCAGAGTGACTGGAGCATCATAGTTAAGTCAGGATCATATTAGGGATTGGTATAAAAGTAAAAGAGTATACTGGTCAGCTCCCCACTTTGTATGTATGTTCTTTTCATGAGGGCACCTGCTGCATTTGTTGTTTCCTTCACTGTGCAAGAATGTTACATTTAGAATGTTTAGTTTTTTATGGTTCATTCTGAGATATTTTGCATGCTCTAGGAAGATTAGTTAATATAATTCCAAGAAAATAATTGCTCAGTGCAATGGGAATTATCTGGTCACCTGGTTTTAATTCCTGTTCGGATGTAGATTTCATTTTCTACAAAATGTGAGTGTTTTCAGTGCTGAATCAGAATCCATTGTTTTCAAGCCTATGTACTGACTGTGTTAGGCACACCTTACAGATGTCACTCAATTGTTTACATTTTGTAAACAACTGAGACAAGAGAATGATAACAGGTGCATTTTTTTGGGAATGATAAGAGGATATGGCATAAAATGTTATGGAGTTTGATTTTTTTTTTTTGGTAAGTGAAGCCTGTGAAACTCCCCTCTTCCTAGAAACAGTTGAGAAAGGATGATCTGTATGAAGACTTGAAAGGTTGCAGTGGAACAGCTGCAATTTTTCTGAATAAACTTTGAGAGTGCCTTCTTAGTTTGAATTCATGAAGATCAAACTATTCCATAGCACCATGCTTCATTAAATGCTTTCCCTATATCAGCGCATACCATAATTAGATACAAATCCGACCCACCTTTAAAAAAGTACATTCCAGGCTTTGCAAGCTGTGAGTATCAAGTTACCATATTAAGTGCATACTAACCATCTTTTCCACAGTTTTCCCCCAAACAGCTGGGCTATGCAGCAATACTAGTATGATCTTTCCTGGTTTTAAGAAGGCAACCACTACTGAATGATGCTATTTACTGGGAAACACATTTCCGATTACATATCCTGTTATAGAAGAGGAGTAACTTGGAGAGCAATTTATCCTCAAGTTGGGTTATCATAACTTGAAGAGACATTACATATAATGAATTCACCTAAGCTGGCTGTACTTCATTTCATTTCAAAAAGGACAACAGGAAAATGTTGGGTGGGTAATTCATTATGAGAAAAGTAGAAATTAAGACTGTTAATTGCAATTTTGGATAGGTGGAGCAGAATTAGGATATCTGCAATTTGTTTTATTGATTTTATGTCATGTTTTCTGGGTGCATGCAGATATAATGGATCCAGGTGTCTGTAGTAGGATATCTGCAAAAGTTATTCCATGTTTTATATAGTTCTCTTCATTATTCCATCACAGTTTCAGTTGTGTAGGAATCTTGTGGAAAACTGGTACAGTTCGGAGGTTCCCAAACTTTTATACCTTGAGCCCCCTTAACTTTTCATAAATTTCATGTGCCTCCCCCCCAAGTTCCAGAAAAAGTGAAAATTTAGCTATGAATACACTTATAAATTAATATATACTTCAATACATATAATCTCAAAGAAATAAAAAACAAATAATAGAAATAAATAAAAAATGCTTCGTATCTGGATTAGTCAGATGGTTTGTCCATATTTTGTTAAAAAAGTGCTTCATGAAAACAACAAGCTTCCCCCCCCCCCCCCCGTAAAAAAAAACAGGTATACCCTCAGGGGGCATGCCCTCTTGGATTTTTCAGTTGTATCATTAGCTCTAATGCACCTTTTGTCTAGGAAAGTAAGTACAATTATTTGTTTGTCAAATATAACAAGTTTTTTTATTTCTTCAAGATGGCAGTATCAAATTTAAGTTTTGCGATTTCTTCTATATCACATCTAGTTGGAATATCAATCATCATTTGGTAGGTTGTTATGCAGTGTCCAGAAAATGAGAGGAAAGAAAATGGAGGTCTATAGTGGTGACAGACCCTGTAAGCAGGCAAACAGGAAACACAGACAAGACAAGAGACAAAAAGCATGCATTCCATTATTTAGTAGTGCGTGATCGAATGTCTATATGAATAGCTTCTCAACTTCCTTCTTCAATCTAAATTCTAAGTATGGGCTTCCCCACAGGCTGTGATAACCACAAAAATCTCCCATAACACAGAAGGATGAGGGTAGTTGGCCAACTTTATGTTTCTTTTAATAGGTGATTCTCTGATTTGGAGGCAAGTAGACAGAGGCTATTGTTAAGAAAGATGATCACAATATGAATTGCTATTACTGCAAGATTACTTTATAATGGGATTAGTTTGAAATGAATCTGAGAGTTGACCAGATTGAACTTTTGGATCAATGTTGTTATCTCCTGCTGTGCAACTTTCACACAGGTGGGTTTAGCATTAGCATTAAGCATTAGTAGAGGCATATGATGCAAGAAAGCAAGCTTATTCAGCATCAGCCAAAAAAAAAAAAAAAAAAACCCTCTCCCATTTCACCCCTCCGTTCGTTCGAAATACCTGTCCAGTTGAGCTTTAAATTTGTTTAGGCTATCAACTTCAACAACAAGTGATGGAAGTCAGTTCCACCAACCAACCACCCGCTGGCCAAAGGCAAATTTCCGCACATCTATCCGACATCCGTCCTTCCTCAATTTGAATTTATGCCCTCTGAGGTGATTATTCTGAGAAAGATGAAGAATCCCACTGGCATTGAGCATGCTCAAACCATTCAAAGCCTTATACACCTCTATCAGATCACCTCGCCGGTGCCTAGTCTCCAGACTCTATAATTTGCAAAACTTAAGCCTTTCTTCGTAAGAGCAACCCTTTGTTCCATTTACTAATCTTGTTGCCCTTCTCTGTACCCGTTCCAGCAGCTCTACATCCTTCTTGAAATGAGGCCTCCAGACCTGTATACAGTACTCAAGATGTGGCCTAACCATTGCCTTATACAAGGGAATAATCACCTCCTTATCCCTGCTAGAAAAATTCCTGTATATCATTGACAAGACACCATGAGCTACTCTTGCAGCTCGTCTGCACTGCTCAGAGAACTTCATATCTGCCTGCACAATTACCCCCAGGTCCTTTTCATTCTCCACCACTGTCAGTGTAGTACCGCAGAGTTGATACATTGCTCTGGGGTTACTGTTACCCATATGTAGTACTTTACATTTGTCAATGTTAAACTTCATTTGCCACCTCTCAGCCCATCTGTTCAGCCTTTCCAGATCCTGTTGCAGCAGCATAGCGTCAGTAGTGTCCTTAACGACCCTGCCAACCTTTGTATCATCTGCAAACTTAGACATTAAACTTGATATCCCATCATCAATATCATTCATAAACACCGAAAACAACAATGGACCCAACACTGAACCTTGAGGAACTCCACTAATAACATTAGTCCACGTTGAGCAGTGTCCATTGATTACCACTCTCTGTCTTCTGCCACTCAACCATCCCCTTATCCATAGCAGCAATTTGCCTCCAATGCCACACTGCTCCAATTTGTGCAGCAGTCTTCCATGTGCAACAGTATCAAAAGCCTTTCTAAGATCCAAATATATAATATCAAAGTTATTCCCTGCATCCAGTTCTTTTGTGACTACATCATAGTATCCAATCAAATTGGTCAGGCAAGACCTGCCCTTAACAAAACCATGCTGCGTCTGAGCTATAACTGAATTCTTGTCTAGATGATCCTGCAGTGCTTCTTTAACCAGTGCCTCCATTAATTTACCTGGAACAGAAGTTAAACTAACAGGTCTATAATTACTTGTGTCAGCCTTTGATCCTCCTTTGTGAATTGGGGTTACATTTGCACATCTCCAGTCTATGGGTACCTCCCCTGAGTCCAAAGAAGCTCTCATAATAATGGCTAGGGGTTTGCATACTTCCTTTGCTGCCTCCTTTAATATAACTGGATAGATCCCATCCACCCCAGGTGCCTTTTTTATGTTTATCCTCAACAATCTCTCCTCCACTTTCCTCTCAGTTATTACAAAATCATCCAGCTCACTGCCAATGTTTACTTTACCTACATCATTCTCCTTCCTGAATAACTCTTCATGCGTGAATGTAGATGCAAAATACTCGTTTAGATTGTTAGCCACCTGAGCAGGATCCTCAACTGTTGAACCATCAATATCCAGTGGACCAATCTGATTCATCCCTTTCCTTCTCGAGTTCAAGTATGTAAAGAACTCCTTTCTGTTTTTCTTTGCATCCTTTGCCAAGGATTTTTCGTAGTCTGCCTTTGCCTGCATAATCTCCTTTGTGACTTGGTTATAGACCAACTTATATCTATCATAGGCTTCCATGTCACCCATTAATTTGTATGTATCCCATGCATTTTTCTTCTCTGCCACATGTCTCATTAGTCCATCTGACAACCATTTAGGCCTAAACCTTGAACAATATTTCTTAGTTGGTATGTAAAGCCTGGTAGCCACCAAGATTAGTTCCTTGAATGCTTCCCATTTTGAGTTTGCTGTTGGTAACATCATCAGTTGGTCCCACTGTATAAAATTTAAATACTGTCTCAGACCATCATAGTCGCCTTTACGAAAACAAAAACCCTTCCCTTTACCTCTGATGGTAGTTACCTCCTTGAGTAAATCCCACTTCAACACACTGTGATCACTGCCACCTAGTGGTTCATTTATCTGCAGGTTCTTAATGCATGAAGAATCACTACTGATAATCAGATCAAGAGTATTGCTCCCTCTTGTTGCCTCACGAACATGCTGATGTAGAAAACAATCATCCAATAAATCCACAAAAGCCTTGCTAGTGTGCGAGTGACCAACCCACAAATTCCAGTCAATATCTGGGAAATTAAAATCCCCCATTATAAGACTCTCTGATTTACTGGCCCACTCTATTTCCCTGTACAATATATTATTATACTCATCAGAGTCATTAGGCCTATAGCACACTCCTACTCTCAATTTTGATTTCCCTATGCTTATGTCACACCAAACTGACTCGACACTGCCCTGTCCATCGATGTCAACTGGCTTCACTTCCTTTGACTTTATGTGTTTCTTAATTAATAGCATAACCCCTCCTCCCCTCCTGTCCTGTCTATCCTTTCTATATACATTGTATTCCCCAAATTCCAGTTCCGCATTACTTATATCTGTGTGACACCACGTCTCTGATATCCCAACAATATCTGCCTTTGATGTTTTGAGCAATACCTCAAATTCATCAAATTTATTTACCAAACTCCTAGCATTGGTGTACACGCAGGTATACATGCACCTGTTTCTATTCTTAGCTACCCTAACACAACCCATGTGTTTACTTGTAACGCAATGACTACCACTAATATCCTGCATCTTGTTTTTCAGACTTCTGCTCATTTGAATAGAAGCAGTGCAAGAATCACTTCCACCTCTGCCAGTGGCTACTGTTAATCTATTAGTCCTTAGAACTAGTCCTTAGTCCTTAGTTTGTTAGAACTAGACCACACTGTTCACACTTTTGAGAACAGGCAGTATGCTTCAAGCATTGTCTGGAATCACATGCAGTATAGATAGCTATTCATCTGCCTGCTGCTTGTGAGTGTCCATATTTATGCATATAAAGTCAAAGACAACAGTTGAGATAATTATGGTTCTTGCAGGGATGAGTGTTCCACCTCATCTGATCATGATTCATTTGGCTCAAATTACTCCATCTTGTAGTTCATGTTGGATTTCTTCAACCAAGACATCGAGGAAGACTCATTAAGGTAGCAGGAGGATAAGAAGTCACTAATGGTTACAACTTTGTGTAATCTTTCAGATTGGCTGTTCTTTGTTTCAACCAGTAGATTGCTTAATATAAGACAGACTGCTTTAGAGGACTCTGCTCATTTCTGAATCTTTTACTTGTGTTTTCGATCTTTTTATTGAGATAAAACTGGAGTCTTTGTGTCTGCAACCAGTTTAGGCCGACTGTTTAACTGTCTATATGTAGTATGCCTGGCAGTGCACATTTTATCCTTAAGAGTGAGAGCTCTCCCTCTGCTACAAGGAGACAGTAAGGCAAATTGGGGTGGGAAAGAGTTAGTTAAAAACAAAAGGGGAAGACGGCACCTTTCCTCCTTGATTAGTGTATAGCTAACATTGGATTTTACATGCAAGCAGGAAACTTCCTGTTAGCAATCTTACAGATTATCTACAATTATTACTTATGAAAGAAATGCCAACTGATCACTTAAATTCAAAGTGGTCCCTGAATACCTGGCACTTGGAGACAAAAAGAAGTGTCTCAGTGTTTCATAACTAAAGGTAAAGAAATGAACTTGCATTTCATTATATAGCATTAACTTAAAGAATTCTATAAAAAAAAAAATAAAAAAAAAAAAAAAAAACACATTATGTAATGAAATAGCAGTAAATAATACCTGTTTTGGAACTATATACCAAAATGTAAGTTTACTACTTTACTTTCAACAGTTAAAAATGGAAATTTAACTGCGAGAATAGCAAAAGCTTTAATGCAGAAAAATATAATGACACGTGTAGAGAAATAACTTACATATTTGGTAGGATTGAATTAAAAACAGTAGAGGAAGAAAGAGATTAGGAGTTGGAATACATTTAAACATGAAGTTCTCCAAGCAGTGAAAACAAAAACTGCACAAATGGGGAACCTCTTTACTACCTATTGATTTTAACAGGCTCTCTGATAGTACATACACTCATGAGCCAAAGCATTATAACCACTCCTGTCTCCACAAGTGGATGCATCCCACAGCATCTATGTCACCGACCAGATAAGCATATGTAGTGCCTGTCAGTTTGTCAATATGAAGCCTGTGCAATGAGGAAAGGGAAGGACCTGACTGAGTTTGAACAGGGAATGTTTTGTGGCACTAGGAAGCCAGGAGCCAGCATCTTCTGGCATTTTCTGCTGTTTGAGGGCAACTGCAGCAAAGGTGTGGCAGGAACGGTCTGAAGAGCAACACACAACCACCCAATGTGCTGGGGTTGAGAGACCACTACTGGTTGGTGGTAGAGGTGAATGGCAGTTGGCACATGTTATCCAAGAAAACAGAAAGCTCATAATCCCTCAATTAATGACAGATTACAACCAAGACGCACAGAGAAATGTTTCTGAGCACAGCATACAACAGATGCTCTTTCAGATAGAGCCTATAGAGTAAGTGATCTGTTCATGTTTACCAACCATCATTGACACCTCTGCCTGCAGGAGGTAAGGGAACACCATTCCTTGACATTGGACAACTGTAAAAGAGTCATTTGGCCTGATCAATCAAGGTTCTAGCCCCATCATGCCAATGGATGGGTGTGTATTCTACAGTAAGCAGATGAATAGCTTCAACTATACTGCACTGTTGGATCAAAACAGACTAGTGGCAGTGGTATCATGGTTTGGGGGAGGGAATGGGTCCCCTCATCCCCATTGAACACCCTCACTGCCAGTTCTCACCTCAGCATGGTTTTGGACCAAGTTTTACCTTACATGGTAGCTGTGTATTCAGATGGCACTGGCTCTTTCAACAAGACAAATGCCCCACATCACAAGGACTGCAATATGTAGAAATGGTTCAATGATCATGCCCAAGCATTTCATGTGCTCCCCTGGCTGCCAAATTCCAGACATCAATCCCACCAAACCTTTGTGGGATGCAGTAGAACACAGCATTCACCAGTGCTTCACTTCATTGCCAAACTCTAGGATGTCCTGCCGACTGGTCCAGGATACCTGAGAATACCTTCCACAGTCTTATAGAGTTGATGCTATGCCCGATTCAAGGAGTTATTATAGCAAAAGGCGGCCCAACATGCTATTATGTAGGTGGTCATGTTTTGGCTTATGAGGATACAAAATGAACTGCAAATTGTAATTACTCCTGTATGTAGGTAAGAAATCAGTATAAATAACTTACATAATTATTAAACTCCAAATATTAAACAAATAACTTAAAAATAACACACAAATGTCAAACTTACTTTATACCAAAAATTGACAGACACCACATAGTCAGTTTTAAGCTGGGATTCAACATGGTGCCACCAATACATAGGCAAATAAAGTACATCACCAGGTCCTAAAATAGCTTCTTGACCTCTTACTTCCTGAAATTTAGGATACTTTACAAGATCTGGATAATCAAAGTCAACCTGAAATCATTTTAAATTTATTTGTAATAAGGCCATGAAGCTCTAATAAAGTTAAAAAATATATAGACAAGATAATACTACTACTAATAGTAATATAACTTGTCATTCAAAACTAGTTGAATTTGGAATATAGGCGAACGATCGACAAATTATTCTATGCAGCACAGTTATGGAAAGTGTTCACAATAAAATGACTGGATTGAGTTATTTCCCTTGAACTGGAGAAGTGTTAATGTATTGTCAGTAGATAAAGGTGATTCTAAGAATGAAGTGCGTAACTGCCAACAAGTCAGTCACACTACAATGAAAGGAGAAAAACACGGAATCAACGATTAAGAATGTAGCACAGGTTCCTTTAGAAAGAAAATAATTCTGAAGGAACAATGGCATGGTTTTTACTAATGGAAAACCAAATTTGACCAACTTGGTTAGCTGTTTTGACAGTCATTCATGAGCTGGATATAGAAATTAGGAAATAATTTTGACATTGTTTACTTGCATTTTAGCAAAGTATTTGACTCAATCCTGCATAAGCCAGAACACATAAGAAACACAAAAAAAAAAGTCCTTAGATGGAATGCAGGGTTGCTGCATGGTAAGAGGCAAAGGGTTGTGATTAATGGTTACTCTTCAGACTGGGCCAAAATAAGAAGTGGAGTTCCCAAGGATCAGTCTGGGATTAGGTTACCATGTACACAAGCAAGTACTATATGTGCACCTGTTTTTGATCTTAGTAACCCTAACACAGTCCATATATTGCTTGTCCCATGAAGACACCTAGCAGGCCTTGTAACATCCTGTACCTTGCTTTTCAGGATGCGGCATGTTCCAATATAAGCAGTGCAAGAATCAATTTCATCTATGCTTGTGGCTGCTATTGAACTATTAATCTGCATATCCCCAACCTTTATCTATTACTACACTTAAAAATAATTAAGGGAAAAAGGAAAATTTGAATATCATAACTTTAACTCAATTTTCCTTTAATGCTTTTGCATAATCTGACAGAGAACTGATGCACATCTGCTCTGTAACTCACTGTTCTGCCAAGCACCTAACTCAACAACCACTTTGTCATATCCTCCTGTTTTCAGCTTTCATATATAACATCCCCCCCCCCTCCATTCAATTATAGTTTTCTTCAATCTCCCTATGGGCGTCCCAACTTTTCTCTCCACACATCTTTCATCGATTCCTCACCTCAAAACATGCCCAATCCAATTTATCTTCTGATTATTTCAGTCAGACATCTCTTTCCACCCATCCTTCTTAAATCCACATTTCTCGTTTTATCAGCCCATCTTATTTTTTCTAACCTCTTCCATACCTTCTATTCTCAATATCCATGTCTCTGCTCTATAAAGCCCCACATTCAATATTAGACATTGTACCAATCTGATCCGTAAACCAATTCCTAATCTATCATATATTCTTCTTTGCTTTTCAAAAGCTTTTTATCCACTGCTATTTTTATTTCTCTGCTGCCCTTTGCTAGGAGTGAGCCACCCTCCTATTTCATTATTTAACATGCACCTTTCTCTTCCCACTCTCATAATCGGTCTTCTCACTATTTATTCTTATCACAACTTTCCAGTAGTCTGTTAACCAATTTCTGCTATCAGTGCCATATCATCTGTAAATTAACACTGTCAATAACCTTTCTCCCATCTTCAGCCCACACAATTCTGCTTCATTTATACTTCCTTTATCAAATGCCTCTTTAATCATTTCTCACACACACACACACACCTTCTCCAAATCTATAAAACATACATTATCTTGGCTGCATGCAGTACCAAACTCATAGGTCTAAAATCTTTACGGACCATTGCTTGACTTTTATTTTCTACTGGTATCATTACTGTAGTCTTAAAATCTTTTGTCCCTTTCCCTTGCTCATATATTAATAGATTAGCAATGCACAGCTTGGAAACTAGGCACCTTAGAGGAGACTTGATTAAGGTGTTTAAGGCTCTGAGAGGCAAATGTAAAATGAACGAGGGTGAAATTTTCATGGTTATTGGAGAAATTCGAAGTTAGTTGGAAGTTACATGTGGGAGGAGGGAAATGCATAGGTTGTCTATCTCCATTTATTTTATTAGTTATTAATTATTTATTTAATTTAATTTATTATTATTATACCTTTTTCTTCTTTTTTCCCCCATTGGTGCAGCATAAGATAAGCCTTAGGCTTCCTTGCGCCATAATACTAACCTATATAATTCTTGCTTTTGACTTATTTTCTACTGGTATCATTACTGTAGTCCTAAAATCTTTTGTTCATTCCCCCTGCTCATAGTTCTGCATATATAATTCTGTTAATTCCCATAAGCCCATTTCCCTTCATTTCCTTTAATGCCACACAATCTCTTGCTTCATTATAACTGGGCTCCAAGCTGTCTTGATCCATTATTTCTACATTATCAAAATAACCCTTTTTCTGCTGCTCATTGGACCCATAACACCTTTAACTATTTCCCCCCCCCCCCAACTCCTCTCGTTTTCTTAATACTTTACCATTTTTTCCCTCTATAACACCCTGACCTCTTCCGATTTTCTCTGTACTTTTATTCCGTACTTTTTCATAAATTAAACTGCATTCTCTTCCTAATACATCTAATTCCCTACAAAATCCATTCCATCATTCCCCTTTTGCTTTATCTGTTACTCATCTAATCATAATGTTAATCTCTTTATACCTCATCCTGCGATCTTCATTTTTAGTATTTTTTCGTTTCCATCTTTCCTACATTTCTCTTATCATGTCCTCTGTCACCCATGTCTTAATCCTGCCTATATCCTATTTCCTCTTGGAAACTAGGCACCTTATTAATATTCTGTATATTGTCATTTATACATCTGATCATTCCTTTTCAATGTTAGTCATTCCCTTAATTTCTCCTCTCTAATTCTTGTTGTTCTTATTCTATTTCCATGTTCCATCTTCCTCTTTCCCTCTTATCTTTTTCAACTTTAATTCCACATCCACTAGCACAATATGTGAATAAAAAAATGTGGTGATGCAATTTATGTGGTCACTACTTTCATGTTTATTATGATTATACACCTGATATGCATTACTATATAGAGGCAGAGAGAAAGAGACATACCTGGCTTTGTCTATCATGAGGATGCCATACAGGATGGGGATAAAGACAATCATACTGTTCTGGAGGAAATAAAATAAATCGTTTATATCCACGAACCTGAGCAAAGAAATTTTGCTGCTCATCATAATGTACGGGAGTTATGTTACCTATAACAGAAATTTATAAGCTTTAATTCCAATATAACAATTTTAATTACCTAAGTTTCAAAAGGAATCAATATCACTTAAAACTATTATATAAAAAATAATTAAAATTTAAATCAAAGAAAATAAGTGTTTTACCTTAATTTAGTCATTTTAATCATAATTAAAAGATTCCCCAGGGTGTTAACTTCCACTGCATTGAATTTAAAAAATTATTTAAATCAGTATGTTTCAGCCTGAGCTTAACTCATTTGCTTGTATTTGGAATAAATACTATATTTATTAACTTATTTCACACATGGGTTATTATATACTTTATATGGGTTACTAGACACAAAAATATAAAAAGAAAAACTTTCTGACATGTTGCTTAAAATGTCAAGACTTCTGCAACTCCAGTCAAAATATATTTCAGCCTACTACAGCAGTAGTCCCCAAACTTTCTGAGTCAAAGCAATAACAATTAAACTTACTGTCAAGTTGGACAAGTGACCTTATAACACCTGCTTTCAATGTTCAGAATAATCGTAAAGAAATTCCTTATAGAGCATATAACTTGAGTATCTCAGGAACGTGATTCCAGACATTTTGAATATTACCAACAGATTATATAGAACATTTGCTACAGGTTTTGAACAAGATCATTATCCACTTTGTTTGTCACCTCCAATGCACAATATAAAAGTATGCTACTCCAACTGCTACACATTAGTATTGGTATTAACAGTGGCAAATGCAAGAAAGCAAGTTTATACAGCATCAGCCAAAAAAAAAAAAAACTTCCCAAATCACCTGTCCATCCCTCTAACAATTTGTCTGGTTCTTCCTTAAATTTATGCAAACTACCCACCTCCACAACACTGGATGGGAGTTTGTTCCAACAATTGACTGCCTTCTGACCCACTGACAGAAGGCAAATTTCTGAGCATCTACCCTGCAACCATCCGTCTTCAGTTTGAAATTATGCCCTTTAATGTGTGCTCTCAGCAAGAGGAATAATTCTATCAGCATTGAGCTTACTTAATCCATTCAAACCCATAAGCACCTCAATCAGATTCTTCGCAGGTGACTAGTCTCCAGGCACTAGTTTACAGAACTGAAGCTAAAGTTATCCTTTTTGTTCTTCTCTCTTATCTCACTGCTTTCCTCTGTACTTGTTCCAACAGATTCACAGCCTTCCTAAAATGAGGCCTCTAGACCTGCTTGCATGATGTTGTGGAGCAATCAGGTATGGGACATGATATTGCCATTGGGGATGTCTTTGTGTGCGTGCGATGCAAGGAGTGTAACGAAATCAGGCAACAACTCAGCGTTGTTATGGGCCTATATGAGAGCTTGAAGGACAGGGTGGATGCCCTCGAAGGAACTAAATGAGGGGCCCATCAAGCTCTCAGCTGCCCACATCAACGCCAGAGCTTGCACTTGGTCATCACGCAACACAGCGGCAACCCTCAAGGCAGAATGCGCTGGTCCCACAGGAACTAGTAGTTGTTGGTGACTATTGTCAGGGAAACTGGGAACATGCTTTATAAAAAGGATAGATGGAACAGGACCAGGGTATGTCTGCCAGGGGCAAAGGTAGATGACATTGTAGAGCGGATATCATCTTTTAAGGGCACAAAAGGTGATATAGTTGTACATGGTGGCACTAATGATATCAAGAGTAGGAGACCGGCAGAATTACTTAACAAGTACAGGTCACTTTTGAAAAAAAGCCATGAATTAGGGTTGAATTTGAAAGTGTCTGCAATTCTGCCCATACACGACAGGAGGGAGTATATGATGAGAGCCTTGTCGATCAATTCGGCCCTGGAAAGATTGTGCAAGGCTCAAGGGGAAGAATTTTTTTCAGCCTGGACTGTACTTGTTAACAGAAGGGACTGCTTCTACAGGGATGGGATACACTTAAATAGAAAGGGTACAAGAATATTTACTGATGCTATCGAGGCAGTGTTAGGTGGGTTGGAAAACTGCTAGCTTGGGGGGATACAAAGACTAATAGATTAACAGTAGCCACTTGCAGAGGTGAAAGTAATTCTTGCACTGCTTCTATTGGAATGAGCAGAAATCGGAAAAACAAGATGCAGGATATTTCAGAGACTGCTGGGAGTCATTGCAGTACAAGTAAACACATGGGTTGTGTTAGGTTAGCTAAGAAAAAGAACAGGTGCATGTATACTTGCGTGTACACCAATGCTAGGAGTTTGGTAAATAAATTGGATGAATTTGAGGTATTGCTCAAAGCATCAAAGGCAGATATTGTTGGGATATCAGAGACATGGTGTCACACAGATATAAGGTGAATTTGGGGAGTAAGATATAAGGTGAATTTGGGGAGTACAACGTCTACAAAAGGGATAGACAGGATAGGAAGGGAGGAGGGGTTATGCTGTTAGTTAAGAAACACATAAAATCCAAGGAAGTGAAGCCAGTCAATATCGCTGGACAGTGCAGTGTCAAGTCAGTTTGGTGTGACATAAGCATTGGGAGATCAAAATTGAGAGTAGGAGTGTGCTATAGGCCTAATGACTCTGATGAGTATAATAAGAAACTGTACAGGGAAATAAGAGTGGGCCAGTAAATCAGAGAGTCTTATAATAGGGGATTTTAATTTCCCAGATATTGACTGGGCTAAAGTGCTAAAGATTCTTCATGCATTAAGAATCTGCAGATAAAGGAACCACTAGGTGGCAGTGATCACAGTGTGCTGAAGTGGGAGTTACTCAAAGAGGTAACTACCATTAGGAGTAAAGGGAAGGGTTATTGCTTTTGTAAAGGCGACTACGATGGTCTGAGACAGTATATAAATTCTATACAGTGGGACCAACTGATGATGTTACGAACAGCAAATTCAAAATGGGAAGTGTTCAAAGAACTTATCTTGGAAGCTACTAGGCTTTACATACCAACTAAGAAATATTATTCAAGGTTTAGCCCTAAATGGATGTCAGATGAACTAATGAGACATATGGCAGAGAAGAAAAATGCACGGGATACATACAAATTAACACGTGACACAGAAGCCCATGAGAGACACAAGTTGATCTGTAACCAAGTTACAAAGGAGGTTAGGCAGGTGAAAGCAGATTACGAGAAATCTTTGGCAAGGGATGCAAAGAGTTCTTTACTTATGTAAACTCTAGAAGGAAGGAGATGAATCAGATTGGTCCACTTGATATCGATGGGTCAACTGTTGATGATTCTGCTCAGGTAGTTACAAACTAAATGAATATTTTGCATCAACATTCACACATGAGTTATTCAGCGAGGAGAATGCCAGAGGTGTATTCAACTCTGGCAGTAAGCTAGAGAATCTTGTAATAACTGAGAGTAAAGTGGAGGAGAAATTGTTGAAGATAAACACAATAAAGGCACCTGGGGTGGATGGGATCTATCCAGTTATATTAAAGGAGGCAGCAAACCTTTAGCCATAATTATGAGAGCTTCCTTGGACTCAGGGGAGGTACCCACAGACTGGAGATGTGCAAATGTGACCCCAATTCACAAAGGAGGATCAAAGGCTGACACAAGTAATTATAGACCTGTGAGTTTAACTTCTGTTCCAGGAAAATTAATGGAGACACTGGTTAAAGAAGCACTGCAGGATCATCCAAACAAGACTTCAGTTATAGCTCGGACACAGCATGGTTTTGTTAAGGGGAAGTCTTGCCTGATCAATTTAATTGGATACTATGATGCATTCACAAAAGAACTGGATGCAGGGAATAACTTTTATATTATATACTTGGATCTTAGAAAGGCTTTTGATACTGTTGCACATGGAAGACTGCTACAAATTGGAGCAGTGGCATTGGAGGCAAATTGCCGCTATGGATAATGGGGTGGTTGAGGGGGAGAAGACAGAGAGTGGTAATCAATGGACACTGCTCATCTTGGACTAATGTTATTAGTGGAGTCCCCTGAGGGACTCCACTTTTTTCTAGTGTTGGGTCTATTATTGTTTTCTGTATTTATAAATGATATTGATGGTGGTATATCAAGCTTAATATCCAAATTTGCAGACGATACAAAGGTTGGCAGGGTTGTCAAGGACACTACTGACACTATGCTGCTGCAACAGGATCTGGAAAGGTTGAGCAGATGGGCTGAGAGGTGGCAAATGAAGTTTAACACTGACAAATGTAAAGTACTACATATGGGAAACAGCAACCCCAGAGCAACGTATCAACTCTGTGGTACTACACTGACAGTGGTAGAGAATGAAAAGGACCTGGGGGTAATTGTGCAGGCAGATATGAAGTTCTCTGAGCAGTGCAGACGAGCTACAAGAGTAGCTCATGGTGTATTGTCAATGATATACAGTAATTTTTCTAGCAGGGATAAGGAGGTGATTATTCCCTTGTATAAGGAAATGGTCAGGCAACACCTAGAGTACTGTTTATTGGTCTGGAGGCCTCATTTCAAGAAGGATGTAGAACTGCTGGAACGCGTACAGAGGAGGGCAACAAGATTAGTGAATGGAACAAAGGGGTACTCTTATGAAGAAAGGCTTAAGTTTTGTAAATTACAGTGTCTGGAGACTAGGCACCAGCGAGGTGATCTGATAGAGGTGTATAAAGCCTTGAATGGTTTGAGCATGCTCAATGCTGATGGGATTCTTCCTCTTGTTCAGAATAATCACCTGAGAGGGCATAAATTCAAATTGAGGAAAGACAGATGTAGGATAGATGTACGGAAATTTGCCTTTTGGCACGGGTAGTTGGTTGGTGGAACAGACTTCCATCCCTTGTTGTGGAAGTTGATAGTCTAAGTAAATTTAAGGATCAACTGGACAGGTATATCGAATGAACAGAGGGGTGAAGTGGAAGTGTTTTTTTTTGGCTGATGCTGCATAAGCTTGCTTTCTTGCATCATATGCCTCTACTAATGCTAGACCTGTATGCAGTATTCAAGACATAGCCTGACCACTGCCTTATACAATGGGATAATCACCTCATTATCCTAGCTAGCAAAAATTGCTATATACATCGACAAAATCCCGTAAGCTGCCTGTGGCAGCCTGTTTGCACTGCTCAGAGAACTTCTTATCTGACTGCACAATTATCCCTAGGTCTTTTGCATTCTCCACTTTCCTGAGCGTGGTAGAACACAGTTGGTATGTTTCCTGTGTAGGATTTCCTATCATAAATCCTATCTAGGATTTATGTTCTCCTTATGAATTACATTGCATTTCTCAATAATCAACTTCAATTGCTGTTTCAAATTCCACAACAGCACACCCTGATTACTGCCATTAACCACCCTGCTAATCTTCATCTGCAAACTGAGGCATTAAGCCTGATATGTCTTCTATATTATTAATAAATATAGAAAACAACAATGGGCACAGCACTGAACTCTGGAGGACTCCTCTAATAACATTAGTCAAAGAGAAGAGCAGTGCCCATTAATAATACCTACTCTCTTCTCTCACTCAACCACCCCTTTATCCATAGCTCTAATGCCACACTGCTCCAATTTGTATAGCAGCAGTCTTTTATGCACAACAGTATCAAGATTTTCTGTAATCTAAATATATGATGTTAATTTTTTGCACCCAGTTCCTCTATTACTGTGTCATAGTATCCAATCAGATTGGTCAGGCTAGATTTCTCTTAACAAATCCATGCTATGACTAAGAGTAATTAGATTCAAATTAGTCACCTTAAAAGGAAAAAGAAAGAGTGAGAATAAGTTGAGACAAGGTGATTCTATGCCAATAGCCAACCTTGAAAACAAATGCTCATTACAAACTTTATAATGCTATGTACCACAGATTGCTTTATTCACAGCTGGGGTCACCCCTGTCATCCCCTAGTGGAAGCTGTGGTTTGGGATCACAAAACTGATTAGGTAGAAGCAATTCCAAAAAGCAGCTCTCAGAATATTAATGTCTTGTGACATTCATTGTAAATTACTTAGCACTGTAAACAATGCTAAGTTCTTTTGATTTCATGAGTTATGAACAAACACTGTACAGTAGAGTGTGTTCAGAGTCAAATGGCACCAGGGGTTCCCCATCTCTGCGTAGTATATGACTGTGGGTGTGAAACAGAACACTGTCAATGCCAGAGATTTAAAGGTGTATGGATTTTGTATATGTGCAGTGTCGTGTACCATTGGTTATTTAGTGGCTGAGCCCCTAATGGAATTCAACATTGTTCACACTCTGCCCCATCGAGGCAGACCAGGTACACCAGTATTACAGTTATTTTCGCTGGCAGGTCCTGCCACCTAATTTCCTGAGATTTCAGTGGCTAAGACCTAAAATAAAAATTAAAAAAAAAAAACCTATAGCTGGGAGTCAGCCATAGTACTAGTTATGCAATTTGATGTTAAGTTTTTGGGTGTAGGACTAGCAATTTAGAGATGATTCAGACGCTTTTAGATGTAAATTAGAGAGGGGAAAGATTAAAGGCTGAGGGGAAAAGAGAGAGAGATACGGGGGTCCATAGAGAAGATGACCTCCAATTCAGTGGAGCAGGCCATGCCCCACCAGAGGGAAAAGAGGGGTGGCAAGGGGAAGGAGACCAAGGGTAACCTCCCCCTCTAGCCTGGGGAGTGGAGGCAAAGGACCACACAAGGGGGTGTGGCTAGGAAGGCCCAATGACAACAGCTGAGCTGTTGCTGGTGGTTGTGTCACACCTGGGACAAAGGTCCCGTCCTGTCCTAGTTGTCGGACTCTGGTGACTCTGATGTCAGTTCTTGTGGTCACATTTGGGACTATATATTGTGTGTCCCGTCCGATGTATACTGGTCATTACAAGTTCAGAGCTTTCAAGTCTGGTCGTCAGGTGTGTGGTTATCACTGGACTGTGTCGCTAGTAGGGGTCTCTACTGGGATTCTGTTCCAGTCTGGTAAGTCAAAGATAGGGATGTACTTTCAGTGCAGTCAGACTTGGGAGCAAGTTTCAGGGCTCCCGTCCATTTAGCCGCTGGATCAGCAGAGATGCATATTGTCAGAGTTAGTGAAGAGTCTAAATCAGGAAGGTCCAAAACGGTGTTAAGTCATTTGCGGGACAGAGGTCCCATCCAAATAATGATGGTAGTAAGGTTGACTGTCCTGCTTGAATTTGGACAAGATGAGTTAGTCAGATGGCCAGTGTCAGCATCCCACACCATGCCTGCTAGGAACAATGAACAGCATGGCGTCAGCATAGATGACCTTGGGATCCATAAGGTTTCCATGGCCATCCGTTAGCAACTGTGCTCACTTGTACACAACACTGTACAAGTGAGCACAGTTGCTAGGAATACCACAACATCTGCGACAGTTATTGCAAATGTGAAATAAAGTAGAAGTGCACATGCTATCCACCAACAACTGGACCCAGAGGTCCCAACTTTGCAAGAGTTACTTCTGAACGACCCTTGTGGATTTCTGATATTTCCATACTTGTTCAAACATTTCTGTATTGTGGAGTCTATTGATCCAGTATAATAAGTTCACTTTGAAGTAGTGTTCATGGCATAATTAAAAGTCAATGGATAGTAATCATGGAAATATCCTCTTCTTTCTGTGGCAAAGAAGAGAAGATAACTTTAATGATGTTTTTTTTTATTTATAATCTCAATTAATGGTTGCCTCAATCACCACTCATCTCATTTGTCTAATTATTAGCTATGTGATTACTTCAACTTTTAAAGGTGGTAGCAGTTGTGGTTACATTCATGCTGATATTCCTTGTTAGAGGCTCCCTTATCTGGAATCTCCTTTTTGATCAACCTCTGGCTCAAAATCTCTTTACCTCATTCTGTCAAGGAATATTACAGTGGGAGTAAGCCTCAAAAAAAATCCTTTAGGAACTGACTTTCTCCTTTTCAAATTCATCTTTCCCCATTCTAACTTCCTAATGAGGAAGTAATCTTTCCTGATGATTCTAATGCTCATAATACCAGTAGAGATGAGGCTTTTTCTATTACTAATGACCTTTTACAACTTGTTTATTTACCTGCTGTACATACAATTGTGTGCTGTTGTCTAGGCTTCACATTGCAACATCGTGGTCTCCTCCCAAATGGGGCCTCCATCCTACTTATTTCTCAGCCTAATTGGTTGGAATTAGTGTGAAATCGATTGATCTTCATGGTTTATATTTTTATTTCCCTTAGTTCCTGATCCTAATGTTTGCTCACATTATGTCACTGAAATTATTCTTGTAGGGATGAAATCCTTTATTCCTCATTTTGTCCTAAATGTGCAATTGGCTAGTATACAAATCTGCAACTTCATTTTCTGCCCATACCAATGCTTGTAACAGTTATAAAGAAGTTAATCCAAAGGAAAGTTTGAAAAAGCTAAGAGTAGAAAAATTGTGCTTTGCCCAAATGGTAACCAAGTCTTCTCATCTTTTACCAAACTTTTACCAAAAGCCATTGGCTGTAACTTTTGTTTATCCACACTTCCTTCCTGTTATATCCTAATGATTCTATTCTAATTTCATCTAAAGATGCTGTATAGCACATTACGTTTCCTCAAATTCACTGATGATCTTGGTAAATCTTCTCCTACAATACAGAAAACCTTCCATTCAAAGAAATTCCTTAAATTTCTAACAAAGATGAATCCTGATCTGTATGACAAGAAATCTTCTGGTACTGATGGTATTTTTCCACTTGCCCTTAAAAGTTGTGTTCCAAAGTTAACCCATTTTGTGTTGCCTTTTTAAAACACTTATTTCATTGTTGTTCCCCAAAATGAAAATTTCCTTATATCCAGCCAATTCCTAAAAAGGTAACAAATTCCTTCATTACAATTATTGTCCCATTCCACTTACTTCAACTCTTTCCAAAGTAAGGAAGTAGTCCATCAATCACCCATTCTTGCACTACCTTGAAACTTTCAAACTGATTAGCAATCACCAATATGGATTTTGTTGTATTGCTCAACATGATCCTTATCCTTATTGGCAATCATTACTCACCTTTGGATAAAATTCCATATGGAAAAGAATGGAACAAATTAAGTAATTGCTCTCAACATTTCTCTGGCTTTCAATCACATTTGGTATATTAGCCTTCTAAAAAAGTTGCTCCCTTATGATCTGCCATTTGTTTTTGCAATTAAATTGCCAGTTATTACTGGTCTTTTCACAATAATTCAATAAAAATTAACAAAATGTCAAAATATAAAATCGCTGCTATTTTCAGCTTCAGCATATCAAAGTTACTATATCATTTTAGTTTGTCTCTTCCTGAGGGGAAAAAAAGAAAAGCCAAATACTGCAGACTAGGTTTCATTCAATGAGGTCAATAATATGCAAAATAAAAAAGGTAAGTAAAAGAACAAAACTTAGGGAATTCCAACATTAGATGAGAATTTAGTCAGAGCCATCAGCCTTCACATACAGGAAGAGTTCAGAAAAAAAGAAAAAGAAAAAAAAAAAAAAGAAGCTCTTTATGAAATATAATCCTAAACCTTATAAATGTTGAGAACAACTCAGTTTCTCCAAACTTTTACATGGAATTTGTTCATAGATAAGTAAAATAAATCCTAGGAGCAATAAAGAAATTCATATTGGCAATTCTTAATCAGATATAAGGTTTCAAGATGGTAAGTGTTGATGGATATCTCTATTACTCTGGAAGGATGGAATTAGCACTGTTTATGATATCCGGAAGGAAAGAATTTGTTATCCTTCTCAGGAACTGGCTAGATACAAGCAAGTTACCAAGCAGAAAAAAAAAATATATACCAGTGGAATAAAAGAGTCTAAAAAGGTAACACAAAATAGCAGTTAACTCTGAACACAGATTTCAAGAACAAATGGCAAAATGCCATTACAACCTAGACACTTGTTGGCATCAAAATTATTCAGCATTCTTCTAATCTCCTGATGCTGGAAAATGAAGAGAGGTACTGATTGGAATATTTTCAGTATGGTAGGAGGAGATATACATAGTTCATCAATGTAAGAGTTTTGAGAAAATTAAGCTGCTAATGTGCCAGCTTTATTTTTTGATGCAACTGAACCATCAAGATGTAGTGGAAGTATGGATGGACAAAAGTTGTTCAACTACCATCTGGATAAGAACACTAAATTTTCTGTTCTTGAAGTTCTGATATGGTTTGGATTTATTAATAACTTATTTACAATTAATGTGAGTTTTAGCATAGGCAGAATACACTATGAGCTACTCTTGCAGCCTGTCTGCATTGCTTAGAAAACTTCATATCTGCTGCACAATTACCCCCAGGTCCATTTCATTCTCCACTACCCTGAGTGTAGTACCACACAGTTTGTACATTCTGGGGTTACTGCTACCCATATGCAGTATATTTACATTTGTCAATGTTAAACTTCAGTTGCCATCTCTCAGTCCATCTGCTCAACTTTTCTAGATCCTGTTGCAGTAGTGTACTGTTATTAACAACCCTGCCAACCTTTGTATCATCTGCAAACTTGGACATTAACCTCAATATACCTTCATCAATATCACTGATAAATACAGAAAAAAAGGAGCCCAACACTGAACTCTGGGAACCCCACTAATAACATTAGTACACAAAAAGCAGTGTCCATTGATTACCATTCTGTCTTCTCCCACTAAACCATCCCTTTATCCACAGCAGCAACTTACCCTTAATGCCATACTGCTCCAATTTGTACAGTTGTCTTCCATGTGCAACAGTATGAAAAGTTTCCTAAAATCCAAGTATATGATATAAAAATTATTTTTTGCATCTAGTTCCTTTGTGACTACATCATAGCATCCAATCAAATTTGTCAGACAAGACTTCCCTTTACAAACTCATGCTGTGTCTGAACTATAATTGCAGTCTTGCCTAGATAATCCTGTAGAGCTTCTTCAACCACTAACTCCACTAATTTTCCCCAGGAACAGAAGTTAAACTAACAGGTCTGTAATTATTCGTGTCACCCTCTGATTCCCCTTTGTGAATTGGGGACACATTTGCATATTTCCAGTCCATGGAGACTTCCCCCGAGTTCAAAGATGCCCTCATAATCATGGTTAAGGGTTTGCTTACTTCCTTTGGTGCCATCATGAATATAACTGGATAGATCCCATCCACTCCAGGTGCCTTTCTTATGTTTAACTTCAACAATTTCTCCTCCACTTTGCTCTCAGTTATTACAACATCATTTAGCTCCCTGCTAGAGGTTGACAAACTTCTGGCCTCCACTTCCCTACAGACTTCGTGTGTGAATGTAGATGCAAAATACGCATTCAGTTTGTCAACTAGCTGAGCAGAATCATCAACAATCGAACCACTGATATCAAGTGGACCAATCTGATTCATCCCGTTCCTTCTAGTTATGTTATGTTATTTTGGTTTTTAGGAGCATTAGCAAATAAGGCCATATTGCTCCGGGGATATATGGTGGTCATTCCCTGACCTTTCCGCATCCTCCGTTTTTGGTGGTCACAGGCCAGTCTAATCAAGAAGAGTGTGCTACGCACTGCTGTTCCTGTCCACTTGGCTACGGAGGTGCCCCTTCCTTCTAGAGTTTACATAAGCAAAGAAGTCTTTGCATCCTTTGCCAAAGGTTTTTCATAATCTGCATTCGCTTGCCTAACCTCCTTTGTGACTTGATTATATCTATCACAGTATTCTGTGTCACCTGATGAAGAAAAATGTCCCATGCATTTTTCTTGTTTGTTTGTTATTTGGTTTTTAGGATCATTAGCAACTAAGGTCATACTGCTCTGGGAATATGCGGTGGTCATTCCCTGACCTTTTCGCATCCTCTGTATTTGGTGGTGACAGGCTCGAACCCCAGTCTAATCAAGAAGTGTGTGCTACACACTGCTGCTCCTTCCCACCTGGCTATGGAGGCGCCAACATTTTTCTTCTCTGCCACGAGTCTTACATTCATTCATCTGACATCCATTTAGGCCTAAACCTTGAATAGTATTTCTTAGTTGGGACAAAAAGCCTAGCAGTTTCCAAGATTACTTCCTTGACTGCTTCCCATTTAAAATTTGCTGTTGGTAACATCAACAGTTGGTCCCATTGTACAGAATTTAAAAACTGTTTGAGACCCCCGATGATAGTTACATCTTTAAGTAAATCCCACATCAGCACTGTGATTATTGCCATCTAGTGGTTCCTTTACCTGCAGATTCTTAATGAATGAAGAATTACCACTGATAATCACATGAATATTACTGCCTCTAGTTGCCTCAAACATGCTGCTGTAGAAAACAATCATACAATAAATCCATAAAACCTTGCTGGTGTGCAAGTGACCAACCCACAAGTTCCAGTCAATGTCTAGGAAGTTAAAACCCCCCATTATAAGACAATCTGATGTACTGGCACACTATTTCCCTGTACAGTTCTTCATTGTACTTATCAGAGTCATTAGGCCTATAACACACGCCTATTCTCAAATTTGCTTTCCCAGTGCTTATGTCACACCAAACTGACTCAACATGCACTGTCCACCCATGTCAGCTGGATGCACTTCCTTAGATTTTGTTTCTTAATTAAAAGCATAACCCCCTTCTTCCTTCCTATCCTATCCTGTCTATCCTTTCTGTGCACATTGTAACTCCCCAAATTCCAATTCTGCATTCTTTATATCTGTATGGCACCAAGTCTCTAATATCCCAACAATATCTGCCTTTGATATCTTGACCAGCACTACAAATTCAAATTTATTTACTAAACTCCTATACTGGTGTACATGCAAGGTATACATGCACATGTATTGAAAGGGATGAAACATAATACAGAATGTACAGTAGTATTGTTATATTGAAATTCTTTGTTAGCTGAAAGTGAGCCGACCGGGCTAGCCAGGTGGGTAAAGTGCCTGCCTGGCAACCCAAAGGTAGCAGGTTCGAATCCCGCCTCAGGCTTGGATCAGAGTAAAAATGCAAAAACTTTGGGAGGTGCATTATGGACACAGAAGCCAATGCACTGACAACTGACAAAAAAAAAAAAAAAAAATTTGATTATGTCCAAAGTTAAGAATAAAGTTTAACATAGTCACAGAGGAGAAACTGTTTCTTGTGAAATGAGATTTTGTGAAAAGGAAGCTAAAAAAGAAAACCTATGATTCCTCTTTTCAAAACAGTTGAATGCACTTTGAAATAACTGGACTGGCTAAGCAAAGCATGGACCGAATAAGAAATGAAAAGCAGAAGTATCACAAAACTTGTGAATACTGAAATAGTGTTAGTACTCAGAACAGAACAAACTCCAATATAACAAGTTTTCCATTATTTTCAAATAAATAAATCACGAAAAGCTAATCTGCCATTATATTATCTCACCTGTCCATTACTTGTGTCATCAGTATGTCTTATCTCTTAAATAAATGGCAAACTATCCAAAACAAAGCCATTTGTTTTAAAGTATTAGAATATATTATGCAACTTGTGGTACCGTAGGATGCTCTATTGTGAGTACTAAGATTATTGCAATATTCACTGCAGTTTAAAATTATCCAGCTGAAAAAAAAAAATACATAACAGTCCAAGTTTTTTTGCCTATGCATAAAGTACTAGCATTTTATTAAACTCTCATAGAATGAAATTTAATGAGAAAATTTGCTCCTTTTCTTAGGATTTTTACTCAGGTTTTTGACATATTACTATGTCACTGAATATTTAAATATTATAAATTTCAATAAAGTTATTAAATGTAGGTAAATTTTATTTCCTAATGATAAGTTAATATTGCTGTAGAGTGAAAATGCAAGTACTACTGTGCCTACAAAATAACAAAATCCGAGTATGATTGGACCAAGTTATGTGTTTCCTTAAAACAAATGACTTCATGAAAAGAAGAGATGAAGTTAATTTCTTTTCACACATAACTTTATATGTTATTTTATTTGTGATATATGCTTACCCGAAACAAAAGTGTCCAGATGGAATTAGTAGTATAAAATGAAGTAGTTTTTAGATATGTTGTTCTTGTTCGCTCACTGAAATAGTGTTAGTACTATTTCAGTGAGCACTTGGTCAGTGAAGTTTACAATAAATCATCAACACAATTGTTAGTCATATTTAGCAGTCACGGGCTTGAACCCCGGTCCACTCAAAGAGCAGGTGCTACTGCACTCACACTCCTGACCACTCTGCTACATCAGGCTGTTAGATATGTTGTAGTCACAACAAAGTCCAGTCCCATAGATTGGAGATGTGCAAATGTAACCCCAATTCACAAAGGAGGATCAAAGGCTGACACAAGTAATTATAGACCTGTTAGTTTAACTTCTGTTCCAGGTAAATTAATGGAGGCACTGGTTAAAGAAGCACTGCAGGATCATCTAGACAAGAATTCAGTTATAGCTCAGATGCAGCATGGTTTTGTTAAGGGAAGGTCTTGCCTGACCAATTTGATTGGATACTATGATGTAGTCACAAAAGAACTGGATGCAGGGAATAACTTTGATATTATATATTTGGATCTTAGAAAGGCTTTTGATACTGTTGCACATGGAAGACTGCTGCACAAATTGGAGCAGTGTGGCATTGGAGGAAAATTGCTGCTATGGATAAAGGGATGGTTGAGTGGGAGAAGACAGAGAGTGGTAATCAATGGACACCGCCCTTCGTGGACTAATGTTATTAGTTGAGTACCCCAGAGTTCAGTGTTGGGTCCATTGTTATTTTCTGTATCCATGAATGATATTGATGTTGGTATATCAGGCTTAATGTCCAAGTTTGCAGACGATACGAAGGTCAGCAGAGTTGTTAATGACACTAATGACAGTACACTGCTGCAACAGGATCTAGAAAGGTTGAACAGATGGGCTGAGAGGTGGCAAATGAAGTTCAACATTGACAAATGTAAAGTACTACATATGGGAAACAGTAACCCCAGAGCAACATATCAACACTGCGGTACTACACTGACAGTGGTGGAGAATGAAAAGGACCTGGGGGTAATTGTGCAGGCAGATATGAAGTTCTCTGAGCAGTGCAGACGAGCTGCAAGAGTAGCTCATGGTGTTTGTCAATGAAAGACAGGAATTTTTCTAGCAGGGATAAGGAGGTGATTATTCCCTTGTATAAGGCAATGGTTAGGCCACATCTTGAGTATTGTATACAGGTCTGGAGGCCTCATTTCAAGAAGGATGTAGAGCTGCTGGAACGGGTACAGAGAAGGGCAACAAGATTAGTGAATGGAACAAAGGGTTGCTCTTACGAAGAAAGGCTTAAGTTTTGCAAATTACAGAGTCTGGAGACTAGGCACCAGTGAGGTGATCTGATAGAGGTGTATAAGGCTTTGAATGGTTTGAGCATGCTCAATGCCAATGGGATTTTTCATCTTGCTCAGAATAATCACCTCAGAGGGCATAAATTCAAATTGAGGAAGGACGGATGTCGGATAGATGTGCGGAAATTTGCCTTTGGCCAGTGGGTGGTTGGTTGGTGGAACCGACTTCCATCACTTGTTGTTGAAGTTGATAGCCTAAACAAATTTAAGGCTCAACTGGACAGGTATTTCGAGCGAACGGAAGGGTGAAATGGGAGTGGTGTTTTTTTTTTTTTTTTGGCTGATGCTAAATAAGCTTGCTTTCTTGCATCATATGCCTCTACTAATGCTAATGCTAAAGTACTCAACTCCTTAACATAGAGTTGCCTATGCAGCATCTCCATCCAGTCACAAATAGTAAAACAGCAGCAAAATTATTTGTATGCCTCCTATGTTACCAATAGATTCAGTCCAGTCAATTTTAATGATTTCTATTTGGCAGAAACTGTTTTATAGCTGCACCTTCAAGACATAAGGAATGTTGGGTCTCACCATGATGCTTAGCATAACCTCAAAAGACATGGCTCATTGCACTGTGAAAGACATGGGAAATGCTGGAGCCTTATACTGGAAGCTTATCACGGTTTTGGCTACTTTAAATGGGAGTTTTGCAACAGGTGATGAGCGTCCTCTACCAGTTTGTGAAATATGAAAGTCAGCAAATCTAGCAACCCTATAAGGTCGTAATGGGTTTTGTTAATTGTGAAGGAAGTATTTAGGCATTCATAACATGATATATGTTAGATAGAAACATTTAATTCATATAATATAATAACCAAAATTAATCTTATATCCAATATTTCTTCCTGTCCAGGAATTTTAGAAAAAAAAAAAAAAAAAAAATGTCCTAAACTGTATGTTTAATGCCAAAATACACATTTGTAGTGATTATATACTCATGAAGTACTTTCAATTTTATTTTTTTTCTTCTCTTTTATTCTCTGTGTTCTGGCTAATTTACACTGCATACTCACGGAAAACTTACTCTCTGCTACACTTAATAGAAAATTACAATATCAGTGTTGCAGGAACTTACAACTATTATTCTCTGCAGATATGCCAATAATATAAGTTATCTTTTAATAAGCTAATAACATAAAACATTTCAGCTTGTATATTACAAAAAATAAGTTAAATTTTTCTGATAAGTCGTTAATCTGAGTGCAAAAAGACTTAAATGGAATAATCATTATAAAAATAAAACTATAACAAGTTAGGTAATGTAAGCATTGCATTACATTTCAGGTGCATTCATTCTTTTTCCTAAATTAATTTAATTTTTTTTTTCTGTGATTAACAGAAGTAAAAAGTAAATAGTTACTTAACAATTACTAAGATTATAATCATTATAAAAATATAACTTTACAAAACACTTAATAAAAAAAACTCTTTTGCAGGGGTGGCCAACAAGTCGATCGCGGCTTTAATTTTGGTCAATCACGATGAATTTTAAATATATATAAAAAATAGATTGGTCAAAATGTAAATATTATTATTATGCGCTCCACTGCATATGCTAATTACAAATCCATTGAACTACGTAACTACTCTTTTCGCCGTGCAGCCGCTAGTGAAAATTCATGCAGTTATATGGTGGAGAGCATAGTGTATGTGTCGAATTTTTATTTAGCTTACTTAATATTAATAACTGGACAGTACTTATGTTAATTTAATAACCTTTGATTTAAAATGAATACTATGAAAAAGAGCAAAACGTATCATTTTCATCAAGAGTGGGAAACTAGAATACTTTTTTTTGTAATGATAAAAGAAAAATGCTGTTGTTTGATTTGCAATGCTTCTGTGTTTATACTAAAAAAAAAAAAAAAAAAAAAAAAAAAAGGAAATTTAGAAAGGCACTTCAATACATTGATTAGTAGAATTTTTGCATATAAATATCAATTTTTGACAATGACTAAGGATCTCAAAGGGAAAAAAATCCGATCATTTTGCAAATATGCAAGATCATTTGCAAAAATATCCTGTTTCTGAATTTAATAGTGAGAAAATTGTGGATGATTTTGAAACCAGATTCAGTGATTTTAGAACAATTGAAGAAATTGTCAATATATTTCATATCCATTTAATGTCGACTTAGATATGAAACAAATTGCAAAAAAGTCACTGAGAATTTTCAAATGGAGAAAATATTACTTGAAAATGAAATTATATTACATTGCGAAACAATATCTTCCTAAAAGTCAGATCATCAGAAGAAGACTTTTGAAAATATGTTTGCCAAGAAAAGAACCCAAATGTAAAAAAATGCAGTGAACTTTTAAATTCTTGTTTTGGTTCCATATATTTATGTGAATCGGCCTTTTCGTATTTGAAACAAAGAATCGCTCTACTCTTACAGACTTGCATACAGAAGATTTTTACGGTTGACCTTATCACAGTATCTCCTCGATTTTGAAAGCTTGGCAGATGACATAAAGACACAAACTTTGCATAAATTAAAATTTTAAATGTGTGAATTTAAAATAAGAATTCTGAATTGTATTTAATTTTAAAATTTATAAACAACGTTTTTCAATATGTGTTGATTAACTTTTTAAACCATATGCAATGAAATTCTTGAGATGGTAGATCATGGCACATTTTGAAGAAAAAAAGTAGATGGCATCACAAATTAAGTTGGCCACCCCTGCTCTATAGTATAATATTTATTACTTATACCTTATACTGCCTCCCCCATCTCTTCACAAGTGATACCACATTCATCACATCCATGAGTTTTACATAACAATATATGTGAAGTGAACAAGGACTGTCTAAAGATAATAATACTGCATTGCAACTACATTTAATCTATGAATTTCTTTTTCAGCTACAAACTCTATGGAAAAAAGAATTAATTTGTATATTGCTAATGACATTTTGGATGACTTGACAAATATTTGTAAAAACTAAATATAAAATTTCATGAAAATCTGTCCACTGTCTAGTTGTTATTTGCAGAGGGACAGACAGATGGACATAAGACAATAGACACTTATGCATATAAATATGTGAATGTGTCTAAAAAAGGCAAAGCTCAAAATCTGAACTGTGTTGAAATTCAGTTTAATGTTTCCTAAAAGTTTTTCTTGTAAAGTAAATTTTTCTTGGTGTAAAGTAATATGAAGTCTAGATAAAAAAAAGTAAAAAAACTTTTCAGAATTATATGCATGCAGAAAAATAACATCAACTGCCATTTTTAACAATACATCACTTGAATTTTCCCCCCCGTAATTTTCAAAAAAAAAAAAAATTAATTGATCTGATTTAATCCTGTGGGTCATGACATTAAAGTAAAACTAATAAGTACACTGTTATGAGCATTTACATTATTTTTTTGCCACATATGTTTTCATAAGGCTGCTGATAAAATGCTTATTACTAAAACCACTTTGTGTTTCTTTATTTCATTCTTTTTGAAGGCATCAGAGCAGTAATCAAGTTACCGATGTAATCTTTGTGATGGTGATATTGCAAAGACAACTGCCACTGAAGAAGTGGTAAGAAAATACCATGAAACATTTGATTCCATTATGTACATATTTCCAATCCGAAAATAAACATAATATTACCAATATAGGTTTTGAGTGCTTTATTATCTTCAAACAATTACACATTTTCTTAGGTGTGGGGGGTGATATCAGAGAATAAAAAGAACACTTAAACATTAACTATATCATTTGGCAAGTGACAAGAAGTTAATAAAAAGTTATTAAAAATACAACTACCAGATTATTAAAACCTCTTATATGATAGGAAGATATTAGTAAAGACTGTTTTAAAAAATCAGATCCTATAATTTTTATAATGTGTACCATATAAGATGTCTTTGTTAAAAGTTACTCGGAAGTATTATTTCTGAAAAATCTGTATAAACATACTTATTCACTGTGCAGAACACACCTTCTGTGGAGATCAGGAGCAAATTTGATGTTAAAGGTCCCCAGTTATTCTGTTTCTGTAGTTTGTTAATCCAGTTCCAGTTGAATTCCATGAAATCAACAGTGATTTTTTTCCCTACTGTATCATTAAGTGGCTGTTGCAGATATAACCTGGAAAAAAAACAAAAAAAAAAAAAAAAAAAAAACCTATTAGTGACATTTTTGACAGATAAAAACAAACCAAAAAAATATGTTTCGTGGATATACGAGTAAAAACAGATTCTACCATAACTTTACCATATTTTTTAGAGTAAGATCTAGAGCTTCATTTGTTTATAAAGGAAAAGTTACTACTATCTACACCTTTTGGCATCTCTCATCTTGTATGTTTATAACATCACTGGGTTGTCAGATACTGTACTTGAGGTGCCTAGCCTCCCCTGATGAGATGAAAACAATCACCAAAATGGCCATCTGGAGAGGGAGGGGGAAGAGTTATATCACACACTAATAAGTAACATTATATTTCTCTCTTTTAGAGAAGCATTACTGACTTGTGCAGCATAAGGCAACTCATTGTAATAGAAAAAATAAATGATTTAAGTTCTGAGTGGTGCAGACAGACTTCTAGAACAGCTCATGGATTCTGTCAATAATATACAGGAACTTTGCCGGTAAGGATGAAGAGGTGATTATCACATTATATAAGGCAATAGTTAGCTCATATCCATAATACGGCATACAGGTTTGGAAACCTCATTCCAGAAAAGACTAGCTCTGTTGGAAAGGATGCAGAGAAGAGCAACAAGATTAGATGGGATGGGGCCACAAAAGGATATTCTTACTAAGAAAGACTGGAAGTCTGTAAATTGCAGCCTCTGAAAACTAGACATCTGCATAGTGATATAAATGAAGTGCATAAGGCTTTAAAAGAGTAAAGTAAACTAAATACTGAAGAAATTTTTAGTCAGATGAAGCATAACTGAGAAGAAATTTAAATTTAAAAAGGATACATACAAAATAAATGTACAGAAATTCTGCATTCAGCTAGGAGTAATCAATTAGTGGAATAAAAACTTTCATCTAGTGTTGTGGATATAGATAGTACAGTGGATTTCAGTTATTTGGGCCACCGGTTAATCGGGGCAGTCGTTTATTTGTGGCAAATCTTAAAAAAAACAGAACCCAATCAAGAAAATAGCCAGGGTTTACTTTGCTTAATTGGGACAACATGCCATTTAATCAGGGCAGGAGACTGCAGCACTGGAGATTACCCTACAATTGTCTCCGACCGAACCACGTGGTACGGTCGTATTTCTGGAGGTCACAACCATGAAACAATAAAAACAATTAGCAGTCACCTGTTCATTGGGCTTTTCTGTTAGTGCAATCTATCATAAACAAATAGTAAACTCGATCTTATTGAATTTGCAATAATACCGACTATGTTTTAAGCAAAAATACCCTAATGACCTACTGAATACAGAGGCAGTTTTCAAAATTGTGGGCTCAAGACTAAATATCCAAACATGGACCTTACAGTGAGATGTCTAGGAAAAAAAAATTCAAATAGTGATGCTAAAAATGCTAATTCAGGCTTTTTTTTTTTTTTTTTTTTTTTTTTTTTTTTAATAAAAAAAGTATAACAACTGTAGCACTTAACTGTGGCCTCAAGCAAATGCTTTATTTGTCCAAATGTACTTCCTTGCATCATGTTGCCAATACTAATGCTTATGAACTGTACAATGCTTTAAGCAAAAATACACTAATGGCCAACTGAATACAGAGGCAGTTTTAAAAATTGTGGGCTCAACAAAATATCCATGCATGGGCTCAAGACTAAATATCCAAACATGGATCCTACAACAAAGTGTGTAGGAAAAAAAAAAAAAAAATTCAAATAGTGATGCTCAAAATGCTAATTCAGGCTTTTTTTAATAAAAAAAAAAGTATAACAACTGTAGCACTTACTGTGGCCTCAAGCAAATGCTTTATTTATCCGAATGAAGTGGTTGTTGAGTAGGCTGTTTAAAGTGGTTGCTTTTAATTTAACATTGTTCCAATATTTAATTCCTTTGGGGACTCACTGTTTGCAACAAAAACAAATTAAATTATATTTAATTATACAATGAGTAATAAAATTATTATATAATGAATATTTTATCAACTCGTGTAAAAATACTGGAAGTATCACACTTAATAATGAATTTTAAATATTTGTATAATTACCTCCTGTCATTAGGATTCCAAGACTTCATCCTCTGTGAAAATTCAGAAAATTTCATTTCAATACGGTCTGTTGGTCTTAAAAACTGGATTCCATGTTCCTGGGCTTTAGCATCATCATAGTACTTAAATTTATTTGTCTTAGATATGTAAACTGTAAATGTTCCATCTCCCATATTTTCTTCCAAGTAATCAACATCCCACTTGAAAGCTGGGGCTACCAAATGAGTGTCAGTCAAGACAACTGGTTTCTGCAAGTCAAAATTATCAAAAAAAAAAAAAAAAAAAAAAACAAATTTTAATCATATCAACAAACTATGTGTATACATGCTCAAGCATGTTATGGGGAGAAAATAAAATCTGAACCAACAAATATAGTTATCTCCTGGTTACCAACAAATATAGTTATTTCATATAAAGGCTGATGGTCGGCTTCTAACTTCTCCAAGGTTCTGTTCTTCCAGAACATGGCGACTCCGTAGCCAGGTGGGCAGGAGCAGCAGCAGTGCGTAGCACACGCTTCTTGATTAGACCGGGGTTGGTCCCATGACCTCCAAATACGGAGGATGTGGAAAGATCAGGGAATGACCACCGCATATCCCCGGAGCAATATGGCCTTAGTTGCTAATGCTCCTAAAAACCAAATAACAACAACTTCCAGAACATAACATTCACAATAGCAAAAGGCAATAATTGATCAGTAGCATTAATCAATAGTTAATTATTAAAAAAAATGCATCTTTACTGGAGATAACCCTGTCTTTTAACCTTTCTTGGCACAGGCATATCATAAATACTATGTCCTCTGCACTGAAGAAAAGAGAGCAAAATGCTCTTTCACATTCAGCATTACTTCTCAAAAACAGGTATTGGTTCCAGGGCCGTGTTGTTGTTGTTATTGTTTTGGTTTTTAGGAGCATTAGCAACTAAGTCCATATTGCTCCGGGATATGCGGTGGTCATTCCCTGACCTTTCCACATCTTCCGTATTTGGTGGTGACGGGCTCGAACCCCGGTCTAATCAAGAAGCATGTAATATGCGCTACTGCTCCTTCCCACCTGGCTACGGAGGCGCCAGGGCCGTGTCAAGCCATTTTAGTCCTGAGGCAAGAATGAAAAATTGCACCCTACTGTTAATGATGGCAACATTGATGATTATTTAATCTTTCTTTTGGCACCCCTTTTGGCTTTTAACATGATGCAAGAGCCCCCATTCACCTCAACCCTCGGCACAGCTCTGACTGGCCCTATACAAATCACAAAGATACCATGGAATGTTATTTATTAATCTTTATATTAATCAAATGTAAAGGCACCTCCGTAGCCAGGTGGGCAGGAACAGCAGTGCATAGCACACGCTTCTTGATTAGACTGGGGTTCGAGCCCATGACCACCAAATATGGAGGATGCGGAAAGGTCAGGGAATGACCACTGCATATCCCTGGAGCAATATGGCCTTAGTTGCTAATGCTCCTAAAAACCAAATAACAAACACACGTAAATATTGCTCCGGGATATGCGGTTGTCATTCCAAGCGTGTGCTATGCGCTGCTGCTCCTTCCCACATCAAGAAGCGTGTGCTACGCACTGCTGCTCCTTTCCACCTGGCTACAGAGGCGCCAGCAACAGATGGAAGTTTGTTCCAACATTCAATTATTCCCGAGCTCAGGGTTTTCCAAACTTATAATAATTGATATCCCTTCACGGGCAAAATACAATACAATACAATATACGATATTCATTTATCAATACAGTATATATGACAAAGGTCTCTCTCTTTCTCTCTCTATTCACTTCAAGACTCCAAATAAAAAAAAAATAATAAGTCAACCAGAAAGCAAAAAATTCAAGTAATAACTAGAATATTTATAAACAGATATTTTGCAAGTCGTAAATAAGCGACAAGCGGCATTATAAGTCGTCATTGGGAGATTAGTGTACTATTATCTTGCAACTCCCGCTGTCTTCACACCCACTGCTCAAAAAACAAACAAAAAAAAAAATCAAATGTTTAGTTTGTTTTAGTGCATCGCGTCGATTGTTGTCAGAATTTTTTTTATAGTAATTTTTTGTTTAGAAATTGCGAAAATAATGGGTAAACACAAAAGGAATCCCATAAAAAAAAATGCCATTTTCTTGTTAAGATACGTAAACATTTGATTATAAATTGTATGATTTTGTATATAACTCGATTACCGATTTTAAAACAGCTGGATAGGAGGCAAACACCCTATCTCAGCCAAGACCCCCCCCCCCCTCGACGGCACAAATCAATCAGAAAGAAAATGCTCTCGCCTTCACCGAATCACAAAATTTGACTGTACAATCAATCCATTTTTTCTGGGAGATATTTTTACCGGTTACCACGCAAAAGAGTTGCGTTTTCAGTTAAACTAAAACTTGAAATTATTACAAAGTTTGAAAACGGTGCATCCGTTAAATCTCTAAAGAACCATTATAATTTTGATGACCCAACCATACGCAACATCGTAAAAAACAAAGGGACGCATCGTATTGGACATGCGCGTAGTGCATGGTAAGTTTTTTCATCTATCGCGATATTTTTTTTACGTAGATTGCTGAACATTTTTCGATTCAGTAATGTCCCCAACTTATGCAAATACGGATTTATGTAAATTTTTTTCCGTTGAATTTTTTTTTTTTTTTTTTAGGATAGTAAAATTTAAAACAAAAATAAAATAAGCAATCAATAATGACAATCACGGCATGCACAAACTGCACAAGTGAGAGTCTTTGTTTGTTATTAGGTTTTTAGGAGCATTAGCAACTAAGGCCATATTGCTCTGGGGATATGCGATGGTCATTTCCTGACCTTTCTGCATCCTCCGTATTTGGTGGTCATGGGCTTGAACCCCGGTCTAATCAAGAAGCGTGTACTACACACTGCTGCTCCTGCCCACCTGACTAGGAGGCACCCCAAGTGAGAGTCAGAGTAACAAGCAAAAAAAAAAAAAAAAAAAAGGAAAGAAGAGAAGATTCTTACAATTTATTTATGTTTTTTTTTTTTTTTTTGTATGACTGAAGATTTCAGTGAAGGGGACAGACATTTGTACTGCAATAAGATGAAGCTTACTAACCGTTTATAATTAGATGCAAGAACAGAAAAGCCCAGCAACCTGGAAGGTACAAATTGTTTAAATGCAGTGACCTCCAGAAATGTGCTTTAGTAAAATATTTGTTCGCGTGAGTTGATAATGTGTTTCCCCCTTAACTCCGTGAAGTTCTTTTCAGAAAATTATTTGGCCCATTATCATGGTGCCGACAAAGAGAATAGGTGACAGCACTACTAGTAAATCTACCAAGAAAAGGAAAGCCATCAATTTGGATTAGAAAATTAAACTAATAAGGATGTATGAAAATGGCCAAACATTAACAAGTATCTTGCAGAATTCAGATTTGTCAATAAATATAGTAGCAATAGCATATAGTAGCAATGTTATTAGTTATTCCCGAGTAATACGTAAAACTCGACGAAGTAAGAAGTCCCAGAACGTATCTCTTACGTATGTTGGGGACTTTTGTATTTTTGGATTAACCGGGAAATCGATTCTCTGGGATTTGTTTTTTACCATCTATCCCGGAAAATTGAGAGTCTACTATGTATATATATATATATACTGTATATACAGTGAATTCCGGTTAATCGGGGCAGCCATTTATTTGTGGCAAATCTTAAAAAAAAAAAAAAAAACAGAATGCAATCGAGAAAATAGCCAGGGTTTACTTTGCTTAATTGGGACAACATGCTGTTTAATCGGGGCAGGAGACCGCAGCACTGGAGATTACCCTATGATTGTCTCCGACCAAACCACCTTGTACCGACGGATGTCTGGAGGTCACAACCATAAAACAATAAAAACAATTGGCAGTCATCTGTTTATTGGGCTTTTCTGTTGAATTTATTATGGTGAAATGTGTTTGAACTTCCATGGAATCTTCGATCATATAAAAAAATTAATTTTTAGAATCTTCTCTTCATCCCTATTTTTAAAGCTTTGTAACTTGTTACTCCATTCTCACTTGCACGTATAGTGTTACTTGCAATTTGTGTGTGTTGTGTTCTTTGTTATTGATTGCTTATCTTTTTACTGTTTTAAATTTTAACCCCCACCCACAAATGTCAACTAATTAGTATGTACATATTACAGTACATATCAGTCATTCCGATTATATTCTTCTGATTTTCACGTATCCTTTAATTTTTTAATTGGTAAGATAATAAAGGGTAAATTTGTGCTTAATATATCTTTACTTTGATAGCGTGTGGATAATATTCCTTCTATTTTTGCTAATTAGGATCGCTGTTTAATAGAATTAAAATTCAATTCACAAATGTGATCACAATGACCTGCGCTTACTACACATCGTATAGTGAATGGTACTTTACAAGATGAGTCCATTGTAATGTGATTTGATTGTACAGAGAACCCATTGTAAAGCGGAGGTCCATTGTACCGTGAAACTTTGGATAATTGGGACAGCCGCTTAATTGGGCCAAAATGTACTAGTCCCGATGTGTCCCAAATAACTGGAATCGACTGTATATATATATATATATATATATTATGTGAGGTAAAAATTAGGCAAAAGTAATAAAAATAAATAGATATGGCTATGTAGCTATCATTAGAGGCAGCAAATGCACATCCTCCACATGATGCCTAATTATATCTGATAATTAAAATAAATATGATATTTAAAATAAAAACATCAGTCAGTAGTACGGCAATAATGCAGAGCGAAACAAAACGCAAAATAATATAAAATAAACAAACAGGGAAGGGAAAGTAGAAATAATAGGACAAAAAGGTAGTCGATAATCCCCGTTATAATTTAGTCAATTAAGTCATTAAACCCAATTAATAAAAAAAGATATAAATTTAAAATAATGCCAATTATAAATAATTTAGCGGTACCCCCCTCGAAGGTACCAGTTCCAAAAGACGTGAAATATCACCAAAAAAGGGTTAAAGAAACTACCAAAAACTAAAATATCAAAATAATAGACTGACCATCATGCCCCATATCGACAGAGGACCACGAGGCCAATAATGGTCATGGAATCGCTGCATTTCAATCGTCATACAAATCATCGCAAAGGCAGAAATATCGAAGAACCAAACCAACCCTCCATTCTCCGATAGATCAACCAATGCAGAGGATTTGCATGGCGGTGGTCCTTATGCAGCGAAAAATAATCTATAGAACAGACAGCACTCTAGATCAGAGCCACACCACTGATATAATGCAAGCTTAACCAGCTTATATAATAGAAAGAAAAGAAATAGATGGCGGCACAGGCGCTGCTTATTTAGCATATCAACCCACTACTGCCACTAATTTATATTATGTGAGGTAAAAATTAGGCAAAAGTAATAAAAATAAATAGATATGGCTATGTAGCTATCATTAGAGGCAGCAAATGCACATCCTCCACATGATGCCTAATTATATCTGATAATTAAAATAAATATGATATTTAAAATAAAAACATCAGCCAGTAGTACGGCAATAATGCAGAGCGAAACAAAACGCAAAATAATATAAAATAAACAAACAGGGAAGGGAAAGTAGAAATAATAGGACAAAAAGGTAGTCGATAATCCCCGTTATAATTTAGTCAATTAAGTCATTAAACCCAATTAATAAAAAAAGATATAAATTTAAAATAATGCCAATTATAAATAATTTAGCGGTACCCCCCTCGAAGGTACCAGTTCCAAAAGACGTGAAATATCACCAAAAAAGGGTTAAAGAAACTACCAAAAACTAAAATATCAAAATAATAGACTGACCATCATGCCCCATATGACTGACCATCATGCCCCGCCATGCAAATCCTCTGCATTGGTTGATCTATCGGAGAATGGAGGGTTGGTTTGGTTCTTCGATATTTCTGCCTTTGCGATGATTTGTATGACGATTGAAATGCAGCGATTCCATGACCATTATTAGCCTCGTGGTCCTCTGTCGATATGGGGCATGATGGTCAGTCTATTATTTTGATATTTTAGTTTTTGGTAGTTTCTTTAACCCTTTTTTGGTGATATTTCACGTCTTTTGGAACTGGTACCTTCGAGGGGGGTACCGCTAAATTATTTATAATTGGCATTATTTTAAATTTATATCTTTTTTTATTAATTGGGTTTAATGACTTAATTGACTAAATTATAACGGGGATTATCGACTACCTTTTTGTCCTATTATTTCTACTTTCCCTTCCCTGTTTGTTTATTTTATATTATTTTGCGTTTTGTTTCGCTCTGCATTATTGCCGTACTACTGGCTGATGTTTTTATTTTAAATATCATATTTATTTTAATTATCAGATATATATATATATATATAGGGTGTCTCAAAAATACACAGCATAACTTCAGAAATGAGTTCCTCATTTGTAGACAATAAAAATATTTTATATTAACATAGTTCTGGAAATGCTTGGTTTCGGAGTTTTGAAGGTCTGTCTATGACACTTAACTGTTCACATTCACCTTATTGTAATTGTTCAAAATGTCCACCTTCTGCCTGAACACAGGCCTCACTTTGACGTCTCATGGACTGGCGAAGACTATGCCAAATTCCTGGCATGTTTCATATTGTCTCACAACCTGCCACAAGTCGATTGCGGAGAGTTTCCACATCAGCTACCGGAGTCGAATACGCCAATGACTTTAAATGGCCCCATAAGAAGAAATCTAGTGGATTTAAATCAGTGAGCATGGAGGCCAGACAGTTGGCCCACCTCTACCTATCCACCAACCAGGAAATCTTTGATTCGGGTAATTGTGGGCTAGGTGGCTGAAATGTGCGGGAGCACCATTGTGCACAAAGTGTGCTTGTTGATGAATGATCAGTGGTGTGTCGTGCAAGAAATCAGGCATGTTGTTTTCCAGAAAGTTTCTGTACGGCAGCCCTGAGTTTGTTTGGAAGTACATGGGGCCAAAATAACTTTTCACCAAAAACACCTGCCCAGATGTTGAGGCTGAGCCGGTGTTGGTGATGTGATGGAAGAATTGCATGTGGGTTTTCCTCAGCCCATTCATGCTGATTGTGAAAGTTTTGGATTCGGTCTCATGTGAACTGTGCTTCATCTGTGAATATCACTAAGGCAGGAAAGTGAGGAGTTATACCACACTGCTGCAAGAACCACTGGCAGAACATTACTCATGTGGGGTAATCTGCTGATCACAAGGCCTGTACCCATTGCAGATGGTAAGGATACAGTTGGTGTTCTCGCAACACTCTCCAAATAGTCGAACATTCAACAGCCAGTTGCACTGCTATTCTGCTTGGGCTGATTCCAGAAGTGGAATGCACAACATCCAAAATCTCCTCCTCTACTTCAGGAGTCATAGATCTTGGTCATCCTCTGTCAGCAGCAGGAGGTGTAAAGGTCCCATGTTCACAAAGGCGGCAATGGATACCTTCGAGGCAGTGTTAGGTGGGTCGGAAAACTGCTAGTTTGGGGAGATACGATGACTAATAGATTAACAGTAGCCACTGGCAGAGGTGAAAGTGATTCTTGCACTGCTTCTATTGGAATGAGCAGTAGCCTGGAAAACAAGATGCAGGGTATTTCAGAGACTGCTGGGAGTCATTGCAGTACAAGTAAACATGGGTTGTGTTAGGGTAGCTAAGAATAGGAACAGGTGCATGTATACCAATGCTAGGAGTTTGGTAAATAAATTTGATGAATTTGAGGTATTGCTCAAAACATCAAAGGTAGATATTGTTGGGATATCAGAGACAACCCCTCACTTTCCTGCCTTAGTGATATTCACAGATATAAGGAATGCAGAACTTGAATTTGGGGAGTACAATGTGTACAGAAAGGATAGGAAGGGAGGAGGGGTTATGTTATTAGTTAAGAAACACATAAAATCCAAGGAAGTGAAGCCAGTTGACATCGCTGGACAGTGCAATGTCGAGTCAGTTTGGTGTGACATAAGCATTGGGACATCAAAATTGAGAGTAGGAGTGTGCTATAGGCCTAATGGCTCTGATGAGTAGAATAAGAAACTGTACAGGGAAATAGAGTGGGCCAGTAAATCAGTCTTATAATGGGGGATTTTAATTTCTCAGATATTGACTGGAATTTGTGGGTTGGTCACTCGCACACTAGCAAGGCTTTTGTGGACTTATTGGATGATTGTTTTCTACATCAGCATGTTCGGGAGGCAACTAGAGGGAGTAATACTCTTGATCTGATTACCAATAGTGACTCTTCATGCACTAAGGATCTGCAGATAAAGGGACCACTAGGGGCAGTGATGACAGCAGAGCCGGCCCGAGGGGGGGGGTGCGAACGCACAAGGCCCCGTGCCGCTGACTGATTTTGCAAAATAAAAATGGTTTCATTTTTTTTTTGTTTTAATACTGTCGCAAAATCTAGCGACATCGCCATAAAATGGTCATATTTTTAATATACATAAGAAATAAAATGTCAATAATCATGTTATTAACATTATCTGAAAGCCCGCCAAGAATTCTCCAAAGAACATTTTCTTTCAAGTATATTTAAAATATCTCTCCTTACAAGTCGCTCAGACGTAGTATGTTGCCAGATTATATGTTGCCAGCGTTTGCATAATTATTGTACTCTAAAGGCTATATACAGGGTGATTCACTACCAGTGCGACACACTTGCAGGAGGTGTAGGGGACACAAAGACGAATCGGAATCACATAGCATTGCAGGGTCCGAAATGCCTTCGTCATGCAGTAGAGGGCGTTGAAGGAGAGGTCGTGTGAACAGCGATCCCGCTGGAAGTCGGCATTTGCGAACCGGTTCCCGAGGCAGTAGGATGGATGAGTATTCAAACGTTGAACTGGCCGACATGCACCTCGCGTATGGAGCTGCGGACTGTGACGGGTGCGCCCCTCTGCGCTTGTACCAGGAACGTTTCCCGCACAGGCGTGCTCCTCATCATATGATTTTAATCATATGATGAGAAGGTTACGTGAGACTGGTTGTTTCACGAGAGGTACCATGAATCAAGAGCGAATGACGAGGACGCCAGACAATGAGGAGAATGTCCTATGTCTTGCAGAAGGCAATCCGAGTACGAGTACTCGAGCGATAGGCCAACGATTGGGTATTTCCCAATCCACTGTATGGAGGATACTGTCAACAAACCAAATGAGTTCATACCGTCTGCAACGAGTCCAATCATTGGAGCCTGCGGATTATCCACTCCGGAGTACTTTTGCTACTTGGTTTCTTCAACAGAAACGGTTCGCAAATGCTGACTTCCAGCGGGATCGCTGTTCACGCGACCTCCCGTTCAACGTCCTCTACCGCATGAAGAAAGCATTTCGGACCCTGCAATGCTATGTGATTCCGATTCGTCTTTGTGCCCCCTACACCTCCTGCAAGTTTGTCGCACTGGTAGTGAATCACCCTGTATACCACCGATTAGGTTTTCTCGGCCCTTTTTCGCTTTCTACCTTCGAGAGATCGAGTGAATTCGAAATTATTCAAAAAGTCGACTTAAATTTTCTTCTGAGAAAATTTTAAGTTAATAATACTGGTTTGACCAAAGCACTTATCCTGCAAAAGAATTCCAAAGCACAGTATATGCCCTGCGGAAGTCATAATTTGAATTTAGTTCTTGGAGACATTTCAAAATTATCTTCTCTTGCAAATTCATTTTTTGGGACTTTACAAAGCATATACACGTATAATATTTTTGTAAGTTCTGTGATACGCTGGGATATATTAAAAGAGCGTGTCAAACATCTTACTCCAAAACTGCTGTCAGCAACGAGGTGGGAATGTCGCCTCGAAAGTGTGAAATGTGTGAGATACCAAGTACCACAATTTTCTCTAGCTTTGAAATACCTTTATGAACATACCAGTGAATGAAAACGAAATCCGATCAATCGAAAATAAACTTACTTCATTTGAATTTTTATTAAGTTTGGTCATTTGGTATGACATACTGAATGAAGTAGATATTGTGAGCAAGATATTTCAAAATTCAAATATAGATATCGGTACTGCAAATTCACATCTAAAAGGCCTTTTAAATTTTTTTCTTATTTGATTTATTAAAGATTTTTTTTTGTGATTGAAATGTTAAGTTTATTAAAAGAATTTAATTATTTATCATTTTCATGTAATCCTTACTAAACTAATTTGGCAATGTAATAAATATCAAAATGCCATAAATTATTTTGTTGTACGAATTTGTATCAAGGCCCCGCAAGTCAACTTTGCACCGGGCCCCGCTTTTGTTCGGGCCGGCCCTGGATGACAGTGTGCTGAAGTGGGATTTACTCAAAGAGGTAACTACCATCAGGAATAAAGGGAAGGGTTTTTGTTTTCGTAAAGGCGACTACAGTGGTCTGAGACAGTATTTAAATTCTATACGGTGGGATCGACTGATGATGTTACCAACAGCAAATTCAAAATGGGAAGCATTCAAAGAATTAATCTTGGAAGCTACTAGGTTTTACATACTAACTAAGAAATATTGTCCAAGGTTTAGGCCTAAATGGATGTCAGATGAACTAATGAGACATATGGCAGAGAAGAAAAATGCATGGGATACCTATAAATTAATGGGTGACATGGAAGCCTATGATAGATATAAGCTGCTCTGTAACGAAGTCACAAAGGAGATTAGGCAGGCAAAGGCAGATTATGAGAAATCTTTGGCAAAGGATGCAAAAAAAAAAAAAAAAAACAACAAAGTTCTTTAGAAGGAAAGAGATGAATCAGATTGGTACACTGGATATCGACGGTTCAACTGTTGATGATCCTGCTCAGGTGGCTAATAAACTAAATGAGTATTTTGCATCTACATTCACACATGAGGAGTTATTCAGGGAGGGGAATGCCAGAGGTGATTTAAACTCTGGCAGTGAGCTAGATGATTTTGTAATAACTGAGAGGAAAGTGCAGGAAAAATTGTTGAAGATAAACATAAAAAAAGGCACCAGGTGTGGATGGGATCTATCCAGTTATATTAAAGGAGGCAGCAAAGCAACTAAGCAAACCCTTAGCCATAATTATGAGACCTTCCTTGGACTCGGGGGGGAAGTACCCATGGACTGGGGATGTGCAAATGTGACCCCAATTTACAAAGGAGGATCAAAGGGCAACACAAGTAATTATAGACCTGTTAGTTTAACTTCTGTTCCAGGGAAATTAATGGAGGCACTGGTTAAAGAAGCACTGCAAGATCATCTAGACAAGACTTCAGTTATAGCTCGGACACAGCATGGTTTTGTTAAGGGAAAGTCTTGCCTGACCAATTGAACTGGATGCAGGATATAATTTTGATATCATATATTTGGATCTTAGAAAGGTTTTTGATTCTGTTGCACATGGAAGACTGCTGAACAAATTGGAGCAATGTGGCACTGGAGGCAGATTGCTGCTATGGATAAAGGGATGGTTGAGTGGGAGCAGACAGAGAGTGGTAATCAATGTACACTGCTCATTGTGGACAAACGTTATTAGTGGAATTCCTCAGGGTTCAGGTTTTGGTTCCATTGTTTTCTGTATTTATAAATGATATTGATGATGGTATATCAAGTTTAATGTCCAAGTTTGTAGACGACACTAATGACAGTATGCTACTGCAACAGGATCTAGAAAAGTTGAGCAGATGGGCTGAGAGGTGACAAATGAAGTTTAACGTTGACAAATGTAAAGTACTAAATATGCGAAGCAGTAACCCCAGAGTGACGTATCAACTCTGTGGTACTATACTGACAGTGGTAGAGAACGAAGAGGACCTGGGGGTAATTGTGCACGCAGATATGACGTTTTCTGAGCAGGGCAGACGGTCTACAAGAGTAGCTTATAGTGTCTTGTCAATGATATACAGGAATTTTTCTAGCAGGGATAAGGAGGTGATTATCCCCTTGTATAAGGCAATGGTCAGGCCACAGCTCTACATCCTTCTTAAAATGAGGAAGCCTCATTTTAAGAAGGATGTAGAGCTGTTGGAACGAGTACAGAGAATGGCAACAAGATTACTGAATGGAACAAAGGGTTGCTCTTACAAAGAAAGGTTTAAGTTTTGCAAATTGCAGTGTCTGAAGACTAGGCACCTGCGAGGTGATCTGACTGAGGTGTATAAAGCCTTGAATGGTTTGAGCATGCTCAATCCTGATGGGATTCTTCCTCTTGCTCAGAATAATCAGCTGATAGGGCATAAATTCAAACTGGAGAAAGACAGATGTAGGATAGATGTGTTGAAGTTTGCCTTTAGCCAGCAGGTAGTTGGTTGGTCGAACAGACTTCCATCCTTTGTTGTGGAAGTTGATAGCCTAAATAAATTTAAGGTTGAGCTGGACAGGTATTTGGAATGAACAGAGGGATGAAATGCGAGCAGTGTTTTTTTTTTTTAATTTGTTTTTTTTTGGCTAATGCTGCATAAGCTTGCTTTCTTGGATCAATATGCCTCTACTAATGCTAAAAACGTTTTCCTGTCTGGACATTTAAGTTCTGGGAACCTTTTGTGGTACAAACGACGAGCCTCCAGAGTACTGCTGTCCGCCAAACCGTACATAAAGTGCATATCCACTTACTCCTGATTTGAGTACATGGTCAGAAGGGAAAATCACCAGATTCTGTCAGTACCTTGTGATGAAGGAAATCATCTGCAGGCGATAAGACATTCCAGTTAATAACTCGGGAACCAAGCATTTCCGGAACTATGTTGATATAAAATATTTTTATTGTCTATGTATGAGGAACTCATTCCAGAAGTTATGCCGTGTATTTTTGAGACACCCTGTGTGTGTGTGTGTGTGTGTGTGTGTGTGTGTGTGTGTGTGTGTGTGTGTGTGTGTGTGCACATCTCACAATCTGTAAGGACTTCCCCCTAAATGCAAGGATGGTCTCATGATTATGGCTAAAAGTTTGCTTACCTCCTTTTAATATAATTGGTTAGATTCAATCAGCACCAGGTGCCTTATTTTCTTTTAGCTTCCACAATTTCTCCTCCACTTTCCTCTAAGTTATTACAAAATCATTTAGTACCCAGTTGGAATTTGATATGCTTCTGGTATCCCCATATCTAAAAAATTCGCTTCCATATTAATACTAATATGGAAACGAATTGCAGATTGGGGAAAGTCTATAAACATATGTTGGCTGTCAGAATAATGGGATATGTCTGTGACAATAGCATCCTGTCAGATGCACAATACAGTTTCACTCAAGGCAAAGGAACAGATGATGCACTTAAGCAGCTAGTGACTGTAGTGCAGCAATCACATGTGAAATACTGTCTAAGTATCTTAATTGATTTTGTGGGAGCATTTGATATACATTAAACTGGCAAAACATCTTAATGGTGTTAAGTGAGGCTAAATGCTCCCCTCAGATTTATTCGGTAATGAAGGATTACTTCAACAACAGGAAAATCACTGTTAAGTCTGCTTCTGGACCAGTTTCCAGAACTGTTCATAGGGGGATGTCCACAAGAATCCGTATTTAAGCCTATGATGTGAAATCTAGTCTTAAATGACTGGCTGAAAATTCAGCATCAATGTAAATATGGTAGCATACAAGGACAACCTGGTTATGTTAGTGAAGGGTGACACTATCACAACTGGAAGAGCATTCGAATTTTATTTTATTAGAGCTGCAGATTTGGTGTGATTTGCACAGACTTCAAGTTTCCAAAACAAAATAAAACCTTATTCCTCAAGGGCCATTTATCAGTGACAAGAAATCCAAGGGTCGTGCTGGGGGGGGGGGGGGGGAACCAGTCTTCAATCAGTTAAAACTCTAAAATATCTGATTAAACAGGCAGATGCATTTCATAATCCACACTGCAGGCAAAATTTGAATGTTTGTGGGCATGATTGCCCAAATTACAAGGAAAAATGGGGCATCAGGGATAAAGAATTGGCCTTGTTTTATGACTGCATTTTCCTGCCAATTGTGGAGTATGCATCACATATCTGGTTAGGCTCTGCTTTGCAGAAATTCAGTGTGCAAAAGATATTTTCAATTCAGCAATCTATTCTAATGAAGATGTGTATGGCCTATTGAACTGTGTCTACTGATGCCCTACAAGTTTTTACAGGTCATCTACCACTAAATTTACATCTGGTGTTTCTATCGACGAGTTATCATCTCAGAAAGGGGCTGCTATATAACAGTTTTTCACTTGAAATAGACTGTGATGTGAGTTACAAAGAGGAAAGGAAGCTGCTATGGGAAAGATTAGTAAAATGGTGACAAGAATGTTGGAGTAACAGTGTGAAAAGAAAGGTAACAAAAAAATTTTTTCCGATGCTAAATGATAGTGGTAAACAGTGGGCAACTTGGTTTAATCCCAATCTCCATACAACTTACCTTTTGACTGGACATGGTTCCTATTTTGGAATATTATTATGGTAGACAGGATGGATGGATGAGTGGTACCAGTCTGATTATAGGTGGGAGTCTACCCTGTGAACACTACAGTTTCTAAAGAATCTCACAATATATCCTCCAGATCCCTCTTCTACTAACTAATAATTCAGAGTAGTTGTTGAGGAGATCATTGACACTTTTTGGGCAGGCCTGTATCGGAGAAACTGGGGCTTTGGTGGAGCGTTAGATCAACACAACAAGCCTGTTGAATTGCATTGTGGTTGCTTCCTCAGCGGATGACCTGCGATGCTGTGGAGTTATTGTGGTTCCAGGGACTGTATGTGGAGACAGGTATTCCCCTTTACTGTTAACTGCTGTACTGTTGGGAATGTTCAGGTTTGAGGAAAAGTTTACTTCTTCATTGTGACTACAATTCCTGGTTTACACTTCTACTTACTGGATTGGATTTCTACTCATTTTGAATCCACAGTGGACCTACATATGTCAACTGGATCCTTGAAGATCATCACAACCTTATGTTGGGATTTCATAATGTCAGTTACCTTCATGGTATTGCATTATGATATGTTAAAATTTCAATCAGTTAAAACTAAAATCTTGAGTTTGTTTGGGTTGGTTTTTAGGAGCATTAGCAACTAAGGCCATATTGCTCCGGAATATGCGGTGGTCATTCCTTGACCTTTCCGCATCCTCCGTATTTGGTGGTGACGGGCTCAAACCCCGGTCTAATCAAGAAGCGTGTGCTACGCACTGCTTCCCACCTGGCTACGGAGGCGCGCAAAATCTTGAGACATTGCACCGAGAATGAACTGACTCTCTATGAGGGAATTTCAGATAATTGTACATTAACACTATTCAGTGGTACAGCAGTGAAAATAAGTTGTGGGGTTGCCAGAAAATCTGGCTGGGACCAGAATAAATAAAAAATAGCATCCTACTTTTCTTCTAATTCTTGTATTGATGATCTTGGTTGTTGTTATTTGGTTTTCAGGAGCATTAGCAACTAAGGCCATATTGCTCCGGGGATATGCGGTGGTCATTTCCTGACCTTCCCGCATCCTCCGTATTTTGTGGTCATGGGCTTGAACCCTGGTCTAATCAAGAAGCGTGTGCTAAGCACTGCCGCTCCTGCCCACGGAGGCACCTTGATGATCTTGGTAAACCACTTCCTACCATTCCCAATACACTCCACTCAATGCCTCCTGTGGTCTTTCATCAAAAGGATGAAAAGGATTTTATCGATTGTTCAAAATTCAGAAGAATTTTGAACAATCGATAAAAAGAGGGCTCCATCCTGAACTTACTCTGTTCTGTGTCGCTTGTTTCCATTTTCTTATTCCATTGGCGTTTTTCCTTCTGCTTGAAAATCTGTTCATATCCAGCCAGTTTCTAAAAAGGGCAACAAATCCCTCCCATCCAATTATTTATCCCTTTGTACTTACCTCTACTCTTTCTAAAGTAATGGAGAAATCCGTTAAATTACAACACCTAAACTATCTAAAAACTTTCCATATGCACCAATATAGATTCTGCAAATATTGATCCACTGGTAATATACTGGCTTATGTTACCCATTTATGACAAAATTAAATGGAAAAGCCAAGTTTCATTAAACTCAAGTAGTTGCTTTTGACATTTCTAAGGCTTTTTAATTGTGTTTGGCATAAAGGTCTTCTAAACAAGCTTCCACCATACAGATTATAAACTGGTTTTTGTAATTGGGTATCCAGTTTCTGCTGGTGATGTTAGATGGCTGTCTTCTAACTTCTCCACTAATGCTGGCATTCCCCAAGGTTCACTTCTTTCTCCCACTACTTTCCTCTTATACATTAATGACCTTCTTCCATTGACTGGATATCCATCATCATCAAAACTATGGATAGAACATTGCATTCCACCTTCCAGTTTGAGAAACCTTGCCCTGCATAAACAGCTCAATTTCTTGAATATTGACTACAAATTCCTTAAATTCTGATCTCCAGGTAATTCTCCAATAGGACAAAAATAATTAGTTAATTCCAATTCTTCTAAAACTCATTCCTGTCTTTTGTAGCTTCTTTTAATATAACTGGATGCATTCCATCAGCCCCAAGTGCTTTATTCACTTTTAGCTGTAGCTATTTCTGATTCACATTACTTTCTGTTACTGTGTTAGATAAAGTTATGCTAACCTCATCTTTAAAAACTACTTCATGTATGAATGTAGATGCAAAATATGGGGTTAGCATAACTGTATCTAACACAGTAATAGAAAGTAATATGAAACAGAAATAGCTACAGCTAAAAGTGAATAAAGCACTTGGGGCTGATGGAATGCATCCAGTTATATTAAAAGAAGATACAAAGGAGCAATTTATAATTGTCCTATGCATTTTTCTTCTCCGCCGCTAATATCATTTCATCTAACGTTCATTCTGGTCTAAATCTTAAACAATATATCTCTTAGTTGATATAAACTACTTAGTGGTCTCTATGGTTACTTCTATGAACACTTCTCATTTGGCTTTTTTTCCCCTTTTTTTTTTAAATAAAAACACAAGTGGTATTAGAACCTATAATACTTAGCACCAAGCCTGGGCTGAAGCTTGAGATGATGAAAGAAGATACTTGTTAATATCAGACTTAAATTTCTGCAGATTGTAACTATCAGGAAATATGTACAAAGAAAGATTGTTCCACAAAACTGAAGTTGAATGAATAAATACAGAAAAGGAAAAGCTAATTCTTTGAGTTTGAAGTTGGATTGTAAAAGGACATTGACTGGTCTTGACACATGTTCGGACTGCCATGGAACAGAGAGAGCATGAATTATAGAAGCCAATTCAGAAGAGCAGTGCCCAAGAAAGTATGTATATAAAAGGCATGCAGCAGAAACAGACCATCTATGAGACAGAGTGGAGAGACTTTGTTAGAGATGAGTCATTTTTAACATCAGACTTAAATTTCTGCAGATTGTGACTATCAGGAAATACGTATATTTCCTGATAGTTACAATCTATCTGTCCCCTTTTGAATGGAATATAGAATCATGAGAGGTTTTGAGGGGATCACCCCAGATGAGGAACAATATTCCATGGTAGGGCAGATTTGCAATTTGTACAGAGTGAACAACCGCTTGGAAGAAAAGTAATGCCAAGAGTGAAAGAGAAAACCCAGTTTTTTAGATGCAGAGGAAGCAACGTTTGTAATGTGCTTATGCCAAAAGAGGTTAGAAGTAAGGGTAATCAGCAATAGAGATATATGATCTTGCCTAGAAATAGAGTGCTATCGAAGAAAATCATAGGATTAGAAGAATCCTTTTTGAGAAATATATGACAGGACTGAGTTTTAGAAGGATTCAGATCAACTAAGTTATCTTTGCCCCACTGGAGAATTACCTGGAGATCAGCATTTAAGGAATCGGTAGTGGATATTCAAGAAGTTGAAGCTGTTTGTGCAAACAAGGTTTCTCAAACTGGAAGGTGGAATGCAATGTGCTATCATCAACAGTACCATGGATAGGATTTCCAGTCAATGGAAGAAGGTCAATAATATAAAGGAGAAAAAGAGTGGGAGAAAGAACTGAACCTTGGGAAACACCAGCATTAGTGGAGAAGTTAGTTTCTCACCTGCAGTGAGACAGAAAACTGGATACCCAATTGTAAAATCAGTTGACAAACCATAAGATGGAAGCTTATTTAGAAGATTTTTATGCCAAATATGATCAAAAGCCTTTGAAATGTCAAGAGCAACTCTGAGTTTCAATTTTTTCCACTGAATTTGTCCACAGATTGTAACGTAAGCCAGAATATCACCAGTGGATTGACACTGATGGAATCCATATTGGCATTGATCATATGGAAGGTTTTTAGATAGGCTAACAGTTGACAGCTAATTGATTTCTCCATTACTTTAGAAAGAGTAGAATTAAGTGCAATGAGATGATAATTGGATGGGAGGGATTTGTGACCCTTTTTAGGAACTGGCTGGATATGAACAAATTTCCAAGCAGAAGGGAAAACACCTTTGGACAGGAAACAATGAACAGGAGTAAGTTCAGGAGCATAGGCTTTGAGAAAAAAGTGGAGAAATATCACCAGGATGAGTTTTCTTAGCACCAATACTGTTCAAAGTCCTTCTGACATTATTTTGACGATAGACCAGAGGAGGCATCGAATGGAGTGTACTGGGAATGGTAGGAGGTGGTTTACCAAGATCATCAATGCACGAGTTGGGAGAAAATTAGGATGTTAGCAGGTCAGCTTTATCTTTGGCTGAAGTAGAAATAGAACCATCTGGTTTTGACAGAGGCGGGAACAGAAATGGAAAAAAGTTGCGACCAATAGCTTTGGCAAGAGACCAGAATACTTGACTAACGTTTGTACAAGAAGCAAGTTTTCTACTCTTAGCATGTTTGAAACCTAGCTTCGACTGATTAATAACTGCTTTACAATTGTTTCCCGCTTTGGTGTTAGCAGAAAAGGAACTTGGAGATTTGGATAGAAGCCAATTGTGATATGCAACATTCTTATCTTGAACAGCCTTAGTACATTTATTGGAAAAGATGAATCAGAGCTGTAATGCTCAATATGTTTTATGTTGATATTAAAAATATCAAATTTGACAAATATTTATTGGAAAAATAAGGTTTAGATAAAGGATGGAATTTTAAGGTGGAGTGTGGAATAAAGGATTTCATCCCTACAACAATAATTTCATTGACATGATCTGAACAAATATTGACATCAGAAGATTTGAAACAGTAATCAAACCAAGGAAAAGAAATCTTGCAGATCATCCTATTTTGCATTCTTGTACTGGCAAACAACATGATGTTGAGAATGGCCACAAGAGTAAGGCTCTATTGGAGAAGAGACCATCACCAAGTTGTGATTTGAGTTGCCTAGATGACCACTCAACTGGAAACTGCACTTAGAAGGGTTGTTTGTGAGAAAAAGATCAAGTGTGCTGGCTGTGTGGTTAGAACTGTTTAGTATTCTGGCAGGTAAGTGAACAATCTGTGCAAGGTAATTAGTAATTGCAAAAGCTTCAGCATCTCGACCAGTTGAGTTGTGAACATTAAAATCACCAAGCAAAATTAAATCATTGTTAGGAAATTTGGACTGGTAAAAGTCAAGTTTCAAAGAGAGGAAGTCAAAGAGTTCCAAGTGATTAGTGGAGTTGGGTGAACAACAGAGGCAACAGAGGAATTTGATAGAATGTGGTAGATATTTTAAGCCAGAGAAGATAAAAAAGAGGAGATTCCAAATTACTAAGTTTCTGACAGGGAATATCAGAGCTGGCATATGCACAAGCAGTGCCTTTGAAAGAAAAGGAATCATACAGGGAATAATTTGGAGAACTGAGATGAGCAGTGGTTGAATTAATAACTGGGATTTTGTCTGAAAAAGTACATAGGATTTGGCATACTTTATAAGTGGAAATGGACATTGTTACCAGAGTTTTTCTCTGGAGACTAAAAAAGGGTTCCTCCACTTCAAGCCAAAATTGTGGTGTATATATATATATAAGCAAAGTGGTGGTATTGCACCGGTTGTTGAGAGTCATCTACCACCTAGTATAGCCTGGTAACAAGTGTGGTATGGGCACAACACCTCGACCCCCTACTTACAGTTTGCTCCTGGGTAGTTATCTCCAATATGCTAAGTGCCATATTTCACAACTTACACATGGGGATTATACTCAAGGTTACTAACAGTCCAACCACTGTGCAAACAGAGGATTTGGCTGTCACAAACTGACCAGACTTTGCCAAAATTAGGTCCACCTGACTTGAGTGACACCAGAATATCGGTTCCATCAGCGTTTTAGGCTCCCGGGTAGTAAGCCTAGCTTGGCATACCTGAGAGAATGTCTGTCACAGCCTCAAGGTTGTTGTTGTTATTATTTAGGAGCATTAGCAACTAAGGCCATATTGCTCTAGGGATATGCGGTGGTCATTCCCTGATCTTTCCGCATCCTCCGTATTTGGTGGCTCACGGGCTCGAACCCCAGTCTAATCAAGAAGCATGTACTACGCACTGATGCTCCTGCCCACCTGGCTACGGAGGCACCTCACAGCCTCAAGGATCCAATTTACATTTCTTAACATCAGCTAATACCAATACAAACAGATTAAAAAATGTCTGAAACAATTATAATCACAGCTGATAACTAGACCAAGAATATTGCCTTTCTAAAATGTTGTCTCCAAACAGGCCTACAAGGTTGGGAAAATTCATGTTGAAAAATTATACTTCACACCAACCAGCAATTGTAATTTTTACTGGAAACTAAAATACATGCAATAAATAAAACTGGTAAAAACAGATGTATTTACAATAAATGACGGTAAAATATGACTAAAATGGAAGTTAAAATAATATTAAAATATAATAGTGATAAAAGCGCTAAAAACTGTAGCTTTCGGAGATGACAGACTTCTTTCTCAACAGTGTGCTTCTGTTGTACGACAACATCCTAAATAGCAGGCCCATGGCACTCGTCACATGGTTCCACAGGAATATGGTTGGAATTTTCCACCTGTGTACTGGAACCAGAAATGGCTCAGGAGTGTGCCAATAAAAACTGGTCGTCACGTTCAGGAACGACTGCTTCAAGGAGGGGATGCACACGGACACCCCTATCCCTGTTGATGGTGTTACTGCTAGCCGCCCCGATGCACAGGCTCTCAAGCCATTTACGGTCCCAGAACCCATGGGCCCGGTCAGTGATGACCGCAGCTTCAGGGGAGATCTGGTGCTGCTTTTCCCAAAAATGCTCCGCCACAGCAGACTTCGCATAATTTGCTGTTCTTATAGCACTCATGTGCTCACCCAAACGTTCTTTAAGTCGTCGCACCGTCTCACCAACATAACAAACCCCACAATCCGGGCACTTAATTTCATATACCACCCCACTGCTAACTTCCTTTGATGATATGGGGTCTTTAACTTGTGATAACACTGTGTGCAACCTCCGTCCTGGAAGTTGCACACAGCATATCTGGTACACACGGACTGTACGTGCAATACGTTAAGTAAGGCCCGGATAGTAAGGAATGTATGCAGTGATCACAGGGGCGGGCGTAGAGTCCACACGTAGTGATCACAGTCACTACACGTGGACTCTACCCCTCTAATGAATTTATCCAAAATCCTCTGGGGATAGCCACATTTCTTGAGGTCTGCTGTGACTAATAATTTCTGTCTCTTTATCCTCGGGGGGGGGGGGGTACTGCAGTGGGACCCAACCCTATCTATTAGGGCCTTAACTACACTGTTCTTGTGCCGAGCTATGATGGGTATATTGTCCCCGGCACATGGGTTTCCTAAAAACATTAGTCTTAAGCCTACAACCTTCTCTGATCACCAACACATCAAGAAACAAGAGGGATCCCTCTGCCTCCACCTCCGAGGTAAATTGAATGAAAGTAGAAGCTGTTAAGCACATTAAGTATTTGATCTTCCTTCCCCTTCTATATGATGGGTTCCCCCATTAGCGCTATTTTGGCTAATTTACCCATGGAAGAATTGGAAGTCAGGATCTTTGACGGTTTGGAATTTCCCATACGTAAATGGAAAAGATACGTGGATGAGACTTTTACTATCATACTGCAGGAGTCAACTGGGTTTGACAAACTACATTTTTTAGGTCTGGAGGCCTCATTTTAGGAAGGATGTAGAGCTGCTGGAGAGAGTGCAGAGAAGGGCAACAAGATTAGTGAATGGAACAAACAGTTGCTCTTACGAAGAAAGAGCTTAAGTTTTACAAATTACAGACTAGGCACCTGCGAGGTGATCTGATTGAGGTGTATAAAGCCTTGAATGGTTTGAGCATGCTTGATGCTGATGGGATTCTTCCTCTTTCCCAGATTAATCGTCTGGGGGGGGGGGCATAAATTCAAATTGAGGAAAGACAGTTGTAGGATAGATGTGAGGAAGTTTGCCTTTAGCCAGCACGTGATTGATTGCTGTAACAAGCTTCCACCTGTTGTTGTAGAAGTTGATAGCTTAAATAGATTCAAGACAGAACTAGACAAACATTTGGAGCGAGTGGATGGGTGAAATTAGGATATATATTTTTTTTTTGGCTGATGCTATATAAGCTTACTTCCTTGCATGTGCCTTTACTAATGCTGAACTATAGTAGTCACAAAAGTGGAGGCCTGATTTCAGATTGTCTCAGGCCCCCATAAATTGTAATAGCAAGCTTGGTTGCTTCAGTTGAAATATACATGTCTGTATATTTTATCAAGATAAATTCATTCCAGTTGTGCTGAATAATGGTAAATTCTCTTCTCTAGACATATCTTTCACATCATAAGGATACAAATGTATGCTCTCTGTAATGTAAACTAATGTGATGTGATGATATCAGATTATATATCAATTTGCTTTACTTTACTACACTAATGAACTGTATAATCCAAAATGAAATAAGTTCTGGAGTGAGCCCAACCAGTTTGATACTGGAGTTTTTTTGTTTTTTTTTAAGTTCTTACAGTAGAGGTGTTAAAAGGCTTTTTAGTCTAATCCTCAATAAACAATGATATCACGTTAATTTTTTGTCCCTCCCACCTCAATAATTATAAGTGCTACTGAACTTCAAAATGTCTTTTACTGGCACATTGATTTTTTGACTGCAGCAATCAGTCATCAACCATGCTCTCTGCAGGAAATATCCTGCTCAGTATGTTTCTGTGTTGATGGAACACTATTAAGTAGGATTCAAGGGGCTATTAAGGACTCCTGCAGTTTTAAATGGGATTTAAAATCAATATCTCTCCAAATTAATTACAAGTGATGAAACACTACACTGTCATTCAGTTCTGGCAATTTGTGAATTGCAATAATAATTAAAAACTCTCTTCCTCTTCAAGAGGAAGTGTTTCCATTTACAATGGGTTTCCTCAGCCTACAAGTTATTTCTTGTTAGGAATTTTTTCCCGCCATAAAGTGCGGTTCAAGGTGTCTTGGTCGGTTAAGCCTCGGGCTGTCATGCACTCCCGTACTCCATCCATCCATGTCCTCCTAGGTCTTCCGCTTCTCCTTCTTCCAGGAGGTATCCATTCCAGGATAGCCTTTGGATATCTGTTTTCTTGCATCCGTTTTACATGTCCGTACCATGTTAGACACTTTTCTCTGATGGTGTCAATAATAGATTAAAATAATAATTAAAACAATAATTAAAAACTCAAAAAAAAATTGCATTAGTTAACTGACATAAAATGTGACCTAACTTAAAAGGAATTTTATCTTTATTATTTCCATGCCTAAAAGTGAACTATAAACAAAGAAGGCTTATAAAGCTTGTCATAACTTTACATGATGATGTGCAGTTTTAAATGAACAATGTGAGACACATAAAATACTATATTTGTTAAGTTGAAGGCAATTAAGAATTTGTGGCATTAAAGATATTTCTGCATAAGTTGGCAATAGTTAATCATAATCAAAATAATAATAAACTTTATTATGTTTTCTGATATTATGATAATAAAATTTTTGGGAAGATTATCATACATGTTATCTGAAAAACCTGTACACAATGTAAATCACGACTGTGTTGCACCTCGGGGCTCATGGTGAATAGACTGGGTTTGCCCTATACCTTTTGTTATAACAATTAAAACAGTTGGGGTTTCTTTGTCATACCAAGGTTGCTTAGTATTCGGATAGCACCATTCGATTTTTCACGATATTGATAGACGATGATAACAACCGATATATAAGGTACATGCCACTGCAGCAGTTTTCATTGTTTTATATGATTAAAAACCGTAGTCTCATCCCATATACATACTTGAGTGCTATAATATGCGTGTAGCTAATTTTAATTCGATAGATTGAAATTTTTTGAGAATTATATTTAATTAGCAATAGATTCACTCATATGCCAGATCAAAATTGCTTGTATGTTAAAACAGAATTAAAATATCCGTGACGCGGGATATAGACGCCTAAATAAGTCTAGATCCCGCGTAAAAATATAACCAATTTGATTACTTATTTTAAATTTTTAATTTATTGCAACGATAGGGATCACAAAATTTTTTAATGAACTTGAGGTCATATGTAATTAAACAATACCAAATGCTTAAAACATTTTTTCAGCAATTCATATTATTAAAATATTTAATTTCTTACCATGCTTGCTATTAGTCTATCAGCTTGTGGATCTAAATGGCTTAAGCGAGGAATAGGTGTTAATGGAAAATTATAATGTCGAAACATTGATTTATCACAGCAATTTACTTCGGACAACTCCTCAGCCATGATTCTCTATTCACTCCTTCACGTAGACCACGGATATTTAAATAATAAAGTAAAGGAAAAGTCTCGATTCATTGAAGATGGCGCTGCATCCGTTTGTGTTACTGGATTTTAGTTCCAGTAGTCATACAAGTTAGTGCACGTTCTTATCAATGAGGTGAAAGGCTAGAATTTTTTTCCCATCCATTTATTTATTATTATTTTTTTTACATCCATCCATTTATTTATTTTTTTTCCGTTCCTTTCTGTGCAAATCTGAATTTTAATACTTCTAAGCATTTTAGTATGTATTAAGATATGCATACTAAAATGCACCTTAAGATATACAGTTAAATTTTTCTCTTGTGTTTGTGAAACAAAACATGTATTATACCAATGTTCATGGATACATGTGGGAAAAAGAAGGGAAAAAACTTAATTAATACAACACTTCTTGTATGTCGTTATGATAAAGTTTTATGATAATAAAGGGGTGATAATAAAATCAATGGCTTTTCTTACCAATGATTTCCTCTTGACTAGTAGCGATCTGAGGCAATTTTACTGTTTTGGGAAGACCTGTTATCGCTCCAGACTCATAAAAAAGTAGAAATCATGGTTAAAAAAAAAATAAAATTCACTGCCTTTCCCTTTAATCAGCCTGTGGAATTCATCCACCTCGCTTGTGCCTCAGCCCATCCATACTTTCAAATAAAGCCATTTGTTAACTATTAGTACTATCTGCTTAATTTTCCAATTCCTACATATGAGGGCTTATTAAGTTCTGAGACCTTATTTATTAGTGTATTGTGAAAAGTTCTAGCAACAAATGAGGTAGCAATATTGTTTGTGCATTGGTAATTGTGTATGTGATTCCACGGTACCACCTGCAAAACTGTTAAACTAATGTGTCATATGTAAAAGGTTATTTGGAATTCATAATTGAATTAATGTTTACCCGCTTCTATTAACATTGTTACAATGAACTGTTTAGAATATTATGCAATTTTCAGTAAAAATCATTTCATCTTTCATTGGGAAAGTATTCTGTTGAAATTTTGGTAATTCCACTATACTTTTGATTGCAACCAGATGAACTTAGGATATGTGTATTTTACAGATGTAATGTACTAGTGCATCATGACCTTAATTGTCTTCATGTTAATTTCCTGATTTCCCCCATTTTATTTTTTTAATCTGTATAAATCCTAGCCATTTCATTTCTGCTGCATCAATTTTATTTTGATTTTTTTTTTGACGTGCCCATATTTTATCACTGGTTTGGTGTGATGCTTTTTGATGCAGTAGCAACTAAATAATAATGCATCAAACATAAGTTTGTGATAGTCTACAGCTTGTGTTTTGTGAAAATTTCATTTTGTTTGGTGATTTAGATGACCTTGCAAGTGCCTAGGGCAACAAAGCAAATCCAGCTAAAGAATAGTGAGAAATTAAGTACTTCAACCTTTAATTTCCTAAAGGATCACAAATTATTCTCGTATATTTTATGGCATTTCCTGTAGTAACTAGAATCTAATTCAAGACAGAAGTTAGACATTATTGGAGGAGATGGATAGGTGAAATGTGATTTTTTTTTTTTTTTTTTGGCTGCTGCTGTATAAGCTTGCCTTCTTGCGTCATTTGCCATTATTAATACTAATACTAAGTTATTATCCAAAGATAAAACCTTTTTATGGCAAGTATTTTATGCAGCAGTTAGTTAAGTTTGATTGTTTTGTGATAATGCCATAATGATTGCACATTTCATAAGATGGTTTTTGAGTTGTCCATTAGGTAGATTTTCTGAAGTTTCTCCTTTTTTTTTTTTATTGTGAAGAACTCTCTATTGCTTTGGTTGACTAATCAGCACACCAGGTAAAAAAATGTTTCTATCATCAAAATAATTCAAAAATATTTCTTTCCATTTAGAGCAAGCAAAGTTCTTATCTAACCCAGGGAGCCCCAGAATATTTTGCAATGAATATTATAGTATTCAGCACTAATGAGTGCAGGCTTAATAACTTATTTCCTTAACGAAAGATAATTGCCTCTTCTTGACTAGTTGCAAAAATAATTATTCAGTTTGCTGTGTAATATACAAACTTTGAGGGAATGCCTCATCATATGCTGGAAGTGAGTTAAACTATAGAAGTTTAAAAACATTTAAAATAATTTAATGTTTTTGACTAGTTATGATCCTAATTACTATATCTCATTTTAAAGAAAGAAGAAACATGTTTTTGAGGATGATACATTGTTTTATTATAAAATGTAAATCTATTGCGTGTTATTTTTCTTACTATGTCTTGTAGAAACTTATTTTTGATTTATGTCTCAGTAGGTAGCACAAGATGTTATCTGAAGATGGTGTAACTAAAGAAAAGAGTAGCAGTACTGTTGCTGATTTATCATTGGGCTCATTAATGACTGATAATTCAAAATGTCTTTCTAAACGTCAACTAAAAAAGCTCAACAAAAGACTGAAATGGGAGCAAGACAAAAAGGCCAGACGGTAAGGGATTTAGTACAGTTTTGTTTTGCAATGGTTGATATTTTATAATAACTGTAGGGTACTTCATAACGTTCTGAAGTGCAAGTTATTCTAAGGATCCTATAGCTATTACAACATATTAGCCTTGGACTAGGTAAATAGTAAAATATTGATCTATCCTGTTGTAGGGTTGAATGAAATTATAGCACCACAACATTATAACAGTACAATCAGAAAGCTACTAGTGTGTTGTATTATTTTATCGCTTATAGTCTATTCTCTTTTGTTTTATCATTTTTAATCCATATTTTATTTTTTCTGTATTAACTATTCATATATTTTATTTGTATACAGTAAACCCTCGATTTAACGGACAAATAGGGTAGAAGGGGTGTCCGTTAATGATGAAAGTCCGTTAAATCGAATGTAACCTGGGGGAGCATTTTTTATTGTTCTTAATGTAAAAAAAAAAAGCTTTAATACAATAAACAGTACTGAACAATATAAAATTATGTTGCAATTTGGCCTTTCATTTACGGATATCAGAAACAGTTTGTTTTTTTAATGCTGTAAATTTCACAAACACGTGCTACTGAGATGCCTTGTTCTAATTTCTCAATTAGCTCTAATTTCTGTGCCACATTTAAGTTCATACATTCTTTTAACTCCTCTATCACTTGATGCCATTTTAAAATGTAAGGATTGCAAAATTATTTAATAAATAAAGTCAATTCAGAAATCGCAGAAACAGTCTGTATACAACCTGACCGCACAATAGCTTGAGGCAGACTGAGACCGAAACAAAGCGAGTCGGTAGACCTGCAGTTTAGTGTCCCGAGTCACGTTCAGTTTGCAAGTCACTGCCTGCTCTTATCTGTAATCTGGGAAAACAGCTATTTGAATATGTTTTCAGAAAGAATGAAAAACAATTTCCCGAATTTGATTATAAAAATAAAAGTAGGTAATTAACAATACAATAATGGAAATATGTAATTATTATTAATTAAAAATTAATAATAACACTGAATTTTTGTATAACCTAAAAAAATAATATGGTCGAGATTAATATGTACATCACTGTATTATTATTTGTCCGGTCCGTTAAATCCGAAATCTGTTATATCGGGGTCCATTAAATTGAGGGTTTACTGTATTTTAATTTTATAGCAAAGTTCATATTTTTACAACTTGTCAGTAACAGCAAGATTTCTTTTATAATAAATATTTCTTTTGTTATCTATCAACCTTGCTCCTACAAAGGTTGATAACAAAAATCAGGGTAGGCTTTTCCTACAAGACCTGAATAAATTAATTAGATGGGCTGAATATTGGAAATTGAGGTTTAACATTGATAAATATAAGGTACTGGATTTGGTGCAGTAATCCCAGCATAACATACCAGTTGTGTGGCACCACACTCAAATTAGCAGAGAATTAAAAAGGCCCAGGGGCAATTATACAGTCTGATATGAAGTACTCTAAGCTGTTACAGGTGGATTGCTAGCGATAGCTCATGGCATTCTGGACTTGATGTGCAGGAATTTTGCCAGCAGAGACAAGGAAGTGCTTATCCTGTTGTATAAGGCAATGGTTAGGCCACAATCTTTAATAATGCATACGGTCTGGAAGTCTCATTTTAGGAAGGATGCAGATCTGTCGGAATGGGTGCAGAGAAGAGCAATAAGATTACTTTGGGACACAAAAGGTACTCCTACAGAACGATTTCAGTCCTGCAAATTGCAACACTTGGAAACTAGGTACCTGCAAGGGAATCTCATTGAAGTATTTAAGTTTTAAATGAATTGAATTGAGTAAACTAAATGCTGATGGCATCATTTTGAAGGTTCTTTCAATAAACTCTCAACAAGTTGTTGAAACTGTACAGAGACATGCTGGCATCTATCAACTTGGCGCCTCCGTAGCCAGGTGCGAAGGAGCAGCAGTGCGTAGCACATGATTCTTGATTAGACCGGGGTTCGAGCCCGTCACCACCAAATACGGAGGGTGCGGAAAGGTCAGGGAATGACCATCGCATATCCCGGAGCAATATGGTCTTAGTTGCTAATGCTCCTAAAAAAAAACCAAACAAGAACATCTATCAACTCTGTTTACATGTAATTTTAGCCATTTTTATATTTACAGTAGTTTAAAAAATTTATAGGCTAAGGTAAAGAAAGCCTGTATGAGAAGCACGCAAAAGTTCGATGAAATTTACTGGTAAAAGTACTTTGCCGTAACGGCATTTATATTGTGCTCGCTCGGTAAACAGACGGTGGGTGTTATCGGTCTGGGGTAGAAGTTGAACCCCACGGGAGCTTGAAACCCTCCCGAAGTGTGTGTGGGGTTGGGGGAGGGGGGTAACCTGACCTTTTTTTCTTTAGAATCACTAATTGAATTATGAACAGAGTCATATTGGAAGTTCTGGCATTGTAAAAAATGTTCATAATGTAATTTCACCGGTAAACTTTTTCGAAAATTGCTGTGCTTCTCGTGTGGGCTTCCTTTGCCTTTTTTTTTTATTAATAAACAATTTATCCACTAGTCCACCAGTGATTCTAAAGAAAACAGGTCAGGTCACCCCCCTCCACTTCAGGTGGGTTTCAATCTACCACGGGATTAAATTTCTACTCCTGACCGATAACACCCACTGTCTGTTTACCAAGCGAGCAACAATACAAATGCCGTTATGGCAAAGTACTTTTACCAGTAAATTTCATCGAACTTTTGCATGCTTCTCATGCAGGCTTTCTTTATCTTCGCCAATTTATCCTTTCATCAAGGTTCAAGATGATGTGTGCTTATGCAAGACAAAGTGGAAGGCACCTCCATAGCCAGGTGGGCAGGAGCAGCAGTGCGTGCACACGCTTCTTGATTAGACCGAGGTTCAAGCCCGTAACCACCAAATACGGAGAATGCGGAAAGGTCAGTGGAATGACCACCGCATATCCCTGGAGCAGTACGGCCTTAGTTGCTAATGCTCCTAAAAACCAAATAACAAAGTGGAAGATATTATCACGAATATGAAATCAGATGCTGATGAAACTGAATCAAACAATTATATGTATATAAATGTGGAGGTTACCACTTCAAGACAAAAAAATAAGTAATGATGAGTTTTTAAAATTTTTTTTCATTCATTTTTATAAATTTTTTTTTTTTGCTTTTTCCAAATTATTTAAATCATTCCATTTTAAAATTTTTTTTTTTTATGGATTTTAATTTTGATGTTTGGCTATAAAGTCAAAATAGGAAAATAATTAATATTCAAAAGCTATTACATAGTTTTTAAACTTTTACAAACTTCCTAATTCCTTGAAATAATTCACTCCATGTTATATGAATGGTATAAAGCATTAATGTTTATAAGTTTGCAAAAGCCTCACTGCTAAATGCAAACCAAGTTTTCTGCAAATTGCATGTACATCAAATGTAGCCCATTGCTGGTCATATGATATCCACATATAATTGTCAATGAGGATTATTTTCACCCCATGCAAAAAATGCCAAAAGGGAAGGGTTGATTGAAGAGGAACCCCAGCCTGACTTTTTGAACCATCCTGTAGGACATTAGCCATATTAAATTGTGGTAGCCCATTTTTGGATTAATGCAGTTTGCTAATGTGTGGGATACTTGGATTTTTTTTAAGGCGTGGATGTGTTGTTTTTATGAAGCATTTTTTTAATGAAATATGGACAAACCATTCCACTAATCGAAGTTTGAAGCATATTTTATTTCAGTATTTGAGATTAAATGTATTGAAATGTATTAATTTTTTATAAAAGCAATATATAAAAAAAGAAGAAAATGAGCAAAGAAACAAATAAATAAGAAAGATACATTGTAGGAATATGTATCAGAAAATTAAAAAAAAAAATATTAAGTGTAGGGCAGATATAGCCAAACTTATAAGCCAATAAATAATAAATTTAGACTGGTGCCCACTTGATAACACCGAGGCCAAAAAATGTGAAATATCACTAAAATGACACAATAAACCAACCACAAAAGAAAAATAGATATAAGATAAACAAAACAAGGAATAAAAATATGTGTTGAAAAATTTTTTTTCAACACGTATACCTATAATGTATCTTCCATTTCCACTTCTGTCTTCATTATTTGTTTCTTTGCTCATTTTTCGATTCTTTTTATATTGCTTCAATACATTAGTCTTCTGACGAGGCTAGTGGGAGCCAGACATGTTCAAAGCCGCTAAGTGGATTTTCTTATTTATTGATTTGAAATTATTGTTTTTCTAAAACCTTTGATTTAAATTTAGTAGTATAGCATTATTTTGTGTCTTTCTGATTAATCTGGTGTATTTATTCCTTACTCAGCCTTGTAATTGCATAAGTATTGGTAAGAGTATCATATCCACGTGTTACGAGTTGCACTGTGCTGAACGAGAAGTTTTTTAGCCATATTTAGCCGCTTTATTCTCCAATTGATACATCAAATTATTTTCTATAAGTAGCTTATAGACCTAGTCAGGATCGTTAGTTTATTCTGAATTGAGACAGCGAGATTTGGAAGTTAATTAATACTTAAGTGTCCGTAGATTTACCGTTCGTAATTTGCGCCGTTGTTATACGATACAACGTTATATCTCGAACTAGATAGCGTTATTATCATATAGTATATAATATTGTCAATTAATCAGCAAAATCTACTAATTTTGTTAAACTTCATTGTCAATTTAATTGTACTTTTAACTAAATACATATAACAACTTAGATTACAAACGAAACTTAATTAATTAATACATAACTTGATACAGAAGTTATATAAACAGAATTCGTAGATAATATTTGATACTGAAAAATATATATAGCATTATAACTGTGTTGGGATACAAGTTTAGGGTTATAATTTTGTACTGAAATTGAAATTTTATTGAAATTAAATCGAAATCATGACTCAGACCAGAGCAGCAAAGCAAAAGGCTCAAGCTAATGGGAGTGCTGTGGCTCAGAGGAGAACTGAGGGGGTAGTTGCCCTCTGAATCACAGCCTTTTAAAATGCACTGCTTGCATGATGTTTGTGCAGCAATCGGGTACGGAACATGATATTGCCATGGGGGATGTCTTTGTGTGTGCATGATGCAAGGAGTGTAACGAAATCAGGCAACAACTCAGCGTTGTTATGGGTCTATATGAGAGCTTGAAGGACAGGGTGGATGCCCTCGAAGGATTTAAAGTGAGGGGCCCATCAAGCTCTCAGCTGACCACATCAACGCCAGAGCTTGCACTTGGTCATCACACAACACAGCAGCAACTCCCAAGGCAGAATGTGCCAGTCCCACCGGAACTAGTAGTTGTTGGTGACTGTATTGTCAGGGAAACGGGGAACATGCTTTATAAAAAGGATAGGTGGAACAGGACCAGGGTATGTCTGCCAGGGACAAAGGTTGATGACGTAGAGCGGATATCATCTTTTAAGGGCACAAAAGGTGATACAGTTGTACACGTTGGCACTAATGATATTAAGAGTAGGAGACCAGCAGAATTACTTAACAAGTACAGGTCACTGTTGAAAAAAAAGCCGTGAATTAGGGTTGAATTTGAAAGTGTCTGCAATTCTGCCCAGACACGATAGGAGGGAGTATATAGGGATTATATGATGAGAGCCTTGTTGATCAATTCGGCCCTGGAAAAATTGTGCAAGGCTCAAGGGGTAGAATTTTTTTCAACCTGGACTGTACTTGTTAACAGAAGGGACTGCTTCTACAGGGATGGGTTCTACACTTAAATAGAAAGGGTGCAAGAATATTTGCTGATGCTACCGAGGCAGTGTTAGGCGGGTCGGAAAACTGCTAGCTTGGGGGGGTTGATACAAGGACTAATAGATTAACAGTAGCCACTGGCAGAGGTGAAAGTGATTCTTGCACTGCTTCTATTGGAATGAGCAGAAGCCTGGAAAACAAGATGCAGGATATTTCAGAGACTGCTGGGAGTCATTGCGGTACAAGTAAACACGTGGGTTGTGTTAGGGTAGCTAAGAAAAAGAACAGTTGCATGTATACTTGCGTGTACACCAATGCTAGGAGTTTGGTAAATAAATTTCATGAATTTGAAGTATTGCTCAATGCATCAAAAGTGGATATTGTTGTGATATCAGAGACGTGGTGTCACACAGATATAAGGAATGCAGAACTGGAATTTGGGGAGTACAATGTGTACAGAAAGGATAGACAGAATAGGAAGGGAGTAGGGGTTATGCTATTAGTTAAGAAACACATAAAATCCAAGGAAGTGAAGCCAGTTTACATCGCTGGACAGTGCAGCGTCGAGTCAGTTTGGTGTGGCATAAGCATTGGGAGATCAAAATTGAGAGTAGGAGTGTGCTATAGGCCTAATGACTCTGATGAGTATAATAAGAAACTGTACAGATAAATAGAGTGGGCCAGTAAATCAGAGAGTCTTATAATGGGGGATTTTAATTTCCCAGATATTGACTGGAATTTGTGGGTTGGTCACTCACACACTAGCAAGGCTTTTGTGGATTTATTGGATGATTGTTTTCTACATCAGCATGTTCGGGAGGCAACAAGAGGGAGTAATACTCTTTATCTGATTATCAGTAGCGATTCTTCATGCATTAAAAATCTGCAGATAAAGGAACCACTAGGTGGCAGTGATCACCAGTGTGCTGAAGTGGGATTTACTCAAAGAGGTAACTACCATCAGGGGTAAAGGGAAGGGTTTTTGCTTACGTAAAGGCGACTACCATGGTCTGAGTCAGTATTTAAATTCTATACAGTGGGACCAACTGATGATGTTACCAAGAGCAAATTCAAAATGGGAAGCATTCAAAGAACTTATCTTGGAAGCTACAAGGCTTTACATACCAACTAAGAAATATTGTTCAGGGTTTAGGCTTAAATGGATGTCAGATGAACTAATGAGACATATGGCAGAGAAGAAACATGCTTGGGATACATATAAATTAACACGTGACACAGAAGCCTCTGATAGATATAAGTTGATCTGTAACCAAGTTACAAAGGAGGTTAGGCAGGCGAAGGCAGATTATGAGAAATCTTTGGCAAGGTGATGTAAAGAAAAACAGCAAAGAGTTCTTTACTTCTGTAAACTCTAGAAGGAAGGGGATGAATCAGATTTGTCCACTGGATATTGATGATTCAACTGTTGATGATCCTGCTCAGGTGGCTAACAAACTAAATGAATATTTTGCATCGACATTCACACATGAGTTATTCAGCGAGGGGAATGCCAGAGGTGTATTCAACTCTGGCAGTAAGCTAGATAATCTTGTGCAAATGCATCAGGAATACATAGCTGTATCTGAATAAATCAGATTATTAATAAAACGGCATCGTTTTAAGTTATATCTCATATTGTAAATACCTTCACAACGAGTTGCCATGATATTGCACTACTTCGAATAAGTAACGCTTCACCTAAGGAGAAGACTAATGTTACTTATTCTCAGATGGATACCACCACCCAGACGGCACCGTTTCAGGGCTATTTGGCCCTTCTTCGGTGGGTGGGTAGGTACCCGAGTGATGCAATGATGGCAAAACAGTTATGAAGTATAACTCCACAATATGAGAGATGCCTGATGGTGTATCATGTATTTAGACTCAAGCGTTTAGGGCATAAGCCTCAAGCTATGAAGGAGTCTAGACTATGTATAAATATAGTGCAAATGCATCAGGAATACATAGCTGTATCTGAATAAATCAGATTATTAATAAAACGGCATCGTTTCAAGTTATATCTCATATTATAAATACCTTCACAACGAGTTGCCATGATATTGCACCACCCACCCACCGAAGAAGGGCCAAATAGCCCTGAAACGGTGCCGTCTGGGTGGTGGTATCCATCTGAGAATAAGTAACATTAGTCTTCTCCTTAGGTGAAGCGTTACTTATTTGAAGTAGTGCAATATCATGGCAACTCGTTGTGAAGGTATTTACAATATGAGATATAACTTAAAACGATGCCGTTTTAACGATGCCACTACTTCGAATAAGTAACGCTTCACCTAAGGAGAAGACTAATGTTACTTATTCTCAGATGGATACCACCACCCAGACGGCACCGTTTCAGGGCTATTTGGCCCTTCTTCGGTGGGTGGGTAGGTACCCGAGTGATGCAATGATGGCAAAACAGTTATGAAGTATAACTCCACAATATGAGAGATGCCTGATGGTGTATCATGTGTTTAGACTCAAGCGTTTAGGGCATAAGCCTCAAGCTATGAAGGAGTCTAGACTATGTATAAATATAGTGCAAATGCATCAGGAATACATAGCTGTATCTGAATAAATCAGATTATTAATAAAACTTATGCCCTAAACGCTTGAGTCTAAACACATGATACACCATCAGGCATCTCTCATATTGTGGAGTTATACTTCATAACTGTTTTGCCATCATTGCATCACTCGGGTACCTACCCACCCACCGAAGAAGGGCCAAATAGCCCTGAAACGGTGCCGTCTGGGTGGTGGTATCCATCTGAGAATAAGTAACATTAGTCTTCTCCTTAGGTGAAGCGTTACTTATTCGAAGTAGTGCAATATCATGGCAACTCGTTGTGAAGGTATTTACAATATGAGATATAACTTAAAACGATGCCGTTTTATTAATAATCTGATTTATTCAGATACAGCTATGTATTCCTGATGCATTTGCACTATATTTATACATAGTCTAGACTCCTTCATAGCTTGAGGCTTATGCCCTAAACGCTTGAGGCTAGATAATCTTGTAATAACTAAGAGTAAAGTGGAGGAGAAATTGTTGAAGATAAACACAAGAAAGGCACCTGGGGTGGATGGGATCTATCCAGTTATATTAAAGGAGGCAGCAAAGGGGGTTTGCTTACTCCCAAAGGGGGTTTGCTTTGCTTGCTTAGCCATAATTATGAGAGCTTCCTTGGACTCAGGGGAGGTACCCACAGACTGGGGATGTGAAAATGTGACCCCAATTCACAAAGGAGGATCAAAGTCTGACACAAGTAATTATAGACCTGTGAGTTTAACTTTTGTTCCTGGAAAATTAATGGAGGCACTGGTTAAAGAAACACTGCAGGATCATCTAGACAAGACTTCAGTTATAGCTCGGACACAGCATGGTTTTGTTAAGGGGAAGTCTTGCCTGAACAATTTGATTGGATACTATGATGCAGTCACAAAAGAACTGGATCCAGGGAATAACTTTGATATTATATACTTGGATCTTAGAAAGGCTTTTGATACTGTTGCACATGGAAGACTGCTACAAATTGGAGCAGTGGCATTGGAGGCAAATTGCTGCTATGGATAAAGGGGTGGTTGAGGGGGAGAAGACAGAGAGTGGTAATCAACGGACACTGCTCATCGTGGACTAATGTTATTAGTGGAGTCCTTCAGGGGACTCCACTTTTTTCTAGTGTTGGGTCCATTATTGTTTTCTGTATTTATAAATGATATTGATGATGGTATATCAAGCTTAATGTCCAAGTGTGCAGACGATACAAAGGTTGGCAGGGTTGTTAAGGACACTACTAACGCTATGCTGCTGCATCAGGATCTGGAAAGATGAGCTCAAGATGAAAGATCATCTTGAGCAGATGGGCTGAGAGGTGGCAAATGAAGTTTAACATTGACAAATGTAAAGTACTACATATGGGAAACAGCAACCCCAGAGCAACATATCAACTCTGTGGTACTACATTGACAGTGGTAGAGAATGAAAAGGACCTGGGGGTAATTGTGCAGGCAGATATGAATTTCTCTGAGCAGTGCAGACGGGCTGCAAGAGTATAGCTCATGGTGTCTTATCAATGATATACAGGAACGTTTCTAGCAGGGATAAGGAGGTGATTATTCCCTTGTATAAGGGAATAATCACCTCCAATACTCAAGATGTGGTCAGGCCACACCTTGAGTACTCTATACAGGTCTGCAGGCCTCATTTCAAGAAGGATGTAGAGCTGCTGGAACGAGTACAGAGAAGGGCAACAAGGTTAGTGAATGGAACAATGGATTGCTCTTACAAAGAAAGGCTTAAGTTTTGCAAATTACAGTATCTGTAGACTAGGCACCGGCAAGATGATCTGATAGTGGTGTATAAAGCGTTGAATGGTTTGAGCATGCTCAATGCTGATGGGATTCCGCCTGTTGCTCAGAATAATCACCTGAGAGGGCATAAATTCAAATTGAGGAAAGACAGATGTAGGATAGATGTCCGGAAATTTGCCTTTAGCCAGCGGGTGGTTGGTTGGTGGAACAGACTTCCATCCCTTGTTGTGGAAGTTGATAGCCTAAATAAATTTAAGGCTCAGCTGGACAGGTATTTCGAATGAACGGAGGGGTGAAGTGGAAGTTTTTTTTTTTTTTTTTCTGGCTGATTCTGTATAATCTTGCTTTCTTGCATCATATGCCTCTACTAATGTTAATGCTAATTATGCTAATTGTTGTTGGATATCATGCAGCCACTTATGTTCGTGGTCATCTTATTCTTTATCTTTTCCTTTCTGTTTATCTTTCCTTCTTTCTCCTAACTTATTATTTTTAAAGTTTTAATTTATAAAAGTATATATAGTCATAGCTAAATTTTATGTTGGACCTGTTTATTTGCATTTGTTTTGGAAAGGGGGCATGAAATTTATGAAATATTTTAATGCGGATGTGCAAGATATAACATTTGGGAACCTCTAGATTAATGTAATTTAATATGGCTAATGCCCTAACAAGGATGGTTTGACGTTGAATGCATTAACATACCAGTTCACATTTCCATTTATAAATATCACTTGCAAATATATGAATGAAAAAACTTTACTTGATTATCCTAAATTTTTGGAATTTGTCTCCTTCTTGATGGCAATATTAATTTTAATTGTCCTGTTAATAATAACGATCAAGCGAAACTATAATTTGGAAAGTTTCTGAATTTCAAATGGTTATATAAACAGACTTCAATGCAAACATAACATCAGTAAGAGCATTGTTACCTATTCCTTCAAGTTTTGGGACCTTCTGCACAAGGGAGCTGCATGCACTTACCATTTTCTTCACAGTTTACTGTGTAGCATAATAAAATATCAGAATTTAAACTTTTGAAAGAAAAAACTGAAATAGTGATAATAATATAGTGCAAGGAAACCACAGACTTGCTGCATTGGCAAAAAAACCCCAAGTAGATAAGAAAATACAAATTATATGCTTCCCTCCTTGAACAGGTAACTATCCAGTTCACCTTTGAATTTATTCAGACTGTCAGCCTCAACTACCTGCAAGGGCAACTCATTCCAGCAATCAACGACTTGCTGTCTAAAAGAAAATTTCTTATAATCTAATCTAAACCCCAACACCTGTAATTTGAATTTATGACACCTAGTTCTGGAATACTTTCTAACAGTAAGAATTCCACCTTCATTTATTTTACTAATCTCTATCAGAGCCTTATAAACCTCAATCAGGTCACCTCTGAGGTGCCTGGTTGCCAAGCTCTGTAGCCCACATAATTGGAGTCTTTCCTCGTAAGATCGTCATCCTGCTGATCTAACCATTCGAGTTGCCCATCTTTGGACCCTTTCAAGAAGCGTAATATCTTTTTTCAGATGGGGGATCTCCATACTTGAACACATTATTCCAAATGTGTTCTCTGTGATATAACTGAATTAAAAACACAGTGGTTCTTATTGCAAATTTTACTGTTAATATACTACTATTCAAGATTCAAAACTTATATCAATTTATATGGTAAATACATCTTGCTAGTCAGTTTGCTAGAAAATCTGATGTTATGGTCGAGGTATGCATTTTCAAAATGATGTTATAGCTGAGATATGAAATGATGTTTTAACCAAGGTAAAGTGGCACAGTTCGTATGGAGATGTTTCTTAACCAAGTAATTGTGATGTCATAGCTGAGCTGTCATTATTTCCAGTGTCGTGTTAACTGAGTTCAACTGTATTGACATTTTGGGAAACTTAGTGGTATCTACACTGCCATTTCTGTGAAACTGGGCCTTTTGTATTCCAGCACCCATAAAGCCAGGTTTATGTGCACCTGGTTTGAGAAAAACTAAATTCCATGAGTGGCCTGGCCGTCTGAGAGTCCTGTTCTGAATACCATATTTTGGATAAGATGTGTCAGATTTGGGCAAGACCACTTGGAATGTTGTGATGAAAACTTCACTAAAGGAGAATGGCAACAAATTTGAATTGGCTGCTGTTGTGAATTGATCATAAGTATTCTACAGTGGGTCAGTACTGTCATTCAAGCTGAAGGTAGTTCATGTTATTAATTTCTTGAATAAAAATCCATTTTCTTCAACATTGCTAATGTCCAAATATTTTTGAGAAAACTGTATATAATAGCAAATCATTATATGGATGACCTTCTTTATGATATCAAGTTAGATATTTCTTCTACATTTTATATTTATATTCTTCGATTTTATTACTTTATATTTGCTGATATATAAACAGTTCATTTTCAGAGCCAGAGAAAAAGAAAAACGCAAAAGAAAGATTGAAGAGGCTCGTCAACAAGGAAGAGATTTAGGTCCTAGCAGAAAACAATTAAAAAGTTGTAAAATGAAGGATTCCCAGTGTAAAGTGAGAGTTGCTGTAGACATGTCATTTGATCACCTGATGACAGATACTGTAAGTGTTTGATAATTTTTTTTCCAGTTAGTTACAAAACAGTGATTAATAATAAAAAGGTGACTTCTTAATAAAAATCTTTTATGGAATCCCTTTCACTGTTTAATTTTTCACCAGTCTTAATCAAAGCTGGTATTAAAATTTAAAAAAGATATTTAAATCCCATACTTCTTTTTTATCAGCTGACTGATACTAGACAGTTGCAAAATTTATTCTCAGTTATTGATGATACTGCACACAGCCAGTATCATAAAACATTTCTAAGTCTGTTATTTTTTGACAAATTAAAGGTGTTTGACTGATTACATGGGGACAATTGTGGTATCCCACCACTCTTAGAAATGTTTTGAGAAAAATTAAGAATTATCACATGAAATATCTACCCTGCAAATTTAAAATATTATTTTAATGGCATCAGAGCTTTCTGCTCACATCCATTATGTATTGTTATCTGTAGAATTGTGTTTTCACAGACTGATATAAATGTTACACAACATAACTCACAGGAAAAACTGTATTCTTTCTGCCTGAGATTGGCTACTATAGCCTCAATTGAAAAGGACTGAGAAATAGTCTGAACTAGAAATCCTTTAGCTGTCAACAGGAATCAAACTCAGTCCTCTCTAACTGAGGGGCAAATGACAATGTATCATGTCACTAGGCTGCCACAGAGGAAACTGCCTACCCTGCAGTCAACATTTCAATCAGATCTTTGATAAAGCATGGGAAAAAAATAGTGTGTGCTGCTGGCATAGTGTAGAATCCAGGTATTGCATAGAATACCTGGCAAAATATGAGATAAACTTTTTTTTCATCACTCTGTGATACTGTTATGTAAGTAATAATATTTGCCATATAATGCAAGGAAGTCATAGGCCTTTGCTGCACTGGCAGCAAAGAAAAAAACAACCCACAAAGTAGATAAGAAAATACAAATTGTATGCTTCCCTCCTCATATATGTAACTGTTCTATCCAGTTTATCTTCAAATTTATTTGAACTATCAGTCTCAACTACTAGTGTGGGCAACTTGTTCCAGCAATCAATGACTTACTAGCTAAAAGAAAACTTCCTACAGTCTAATGAAAACCTCAACCCCTGTAATTTGAAGTTATGGCAGATAGTTCTGGAATTTTTACCTTCATCCATTTTACTAATCCCTCACGGTATCCTTTTACTAATCTCATCATGCGAGTTATCTATCTTTGGACCCTTTCAAGAAGCTCAAAGACTTTTAGAAAAGGTCTCCATACTTGAACACAGTATTCTGTTAAAGTGTTAAAAAATGCTATCATTTTTTATCCCTTTCACCTGTTGTTAAGAAGCATTTATACTTCAAAGCGTCCTATACTTTTTACATCGTCTATACAATTAATCTGACGGAATGAACATCGTTTAACTTTCGGTTTCGTAACGGCAGTCAGTCGCCTCCCTAGGAGGAAGTTGTGGTGGAAACAATACACCGCGTTTAGTGTTCAGAGCAATCAAATGACATCAGTCATCCCTCACCCCGACAGCAATGGGCAGTCCAGTCCGCATATGCTTAATTGCTCAGGAACGAAAGGAGCAGATTGCGACTTTGACAGAAGAGCGTGAGAAATCAGAACATGAGACATAATCCCTTACGAAATCAAATCTAATAAACACAAGGACTGTCATGCTAAAATTCCGTTCATAAAAGCATATCGATTTATGTTCAATGTCCGTGATTTTAAAACAAAAGAAACTGCCTTACACAAACATGGGATTTCCTTTCCTCTCACAATATTTCATTTTTAGTGGTGCCAATTCCCAAAGTTGACAGTCCCCAAATGAAGTTCTTTGCCCAGCATTTTTGACCTGTGATGTCAGAACAGGTCAGGGCAAATTAAGGTAGGGAAACTAGAGGTATATATATGAAAAAGGGGAAAGAAAAGGGGCTTTTTGGACAGTCTTACGGTAGGTTTTGGAGTTGCAAGGTTGAAAAGGTTAGGAGCGGATTCGAGAAGCGAAGCGGAAGATTTAGTCAGCAGAGAGAGAAAGTTAAAGAAGTTAGCCCAGAGTCGTACAAATGGATAGAAGAGAAGGACTAAGAAGTGCTGGGGACAAACTACGATTTGTCGGTAAGTGAGTTTTTCTTTAAACAACATAACCCAATCACTCGAGGTTAAATATATTTTCCCATTGCCTTTAATTCACACACACTGACCTCCCTTCTCATTAAAGTCATTCTGACAAATGTATATCTATTTTTTATAGTTAGAAGTTAACAGTAAGCACGAATTGTCCAATTAAGTGTTTTAATACTAATTGTAAATGTTATGTTGACAGAGGTATTCTTATTCAAATAATTAAACAATTGTATGACATAACTGTCATCAGCGATTGTGAATTCATGTTAGAGAATTAGTGGAAAAGCCACATGAAGAACATTACAAAACTGTAATACTGCTATCAGCAAGCTAATGCTTGCATTCAGTTAATTTACCTAACAATCACATACCAGTTAATCTAAGCTTTGACCAGTTCAATTATACCTATGTATATGACTTATATGTTTAATAAATCTTGTTATGTTGATCATTTAGCCTTGTGACCATTCTCTGATACACATAATTTATATAATTATTGAGTAGATTTTGAGTTGGAGTTATACGGGCTTAAGGAGAACCTTTGAGTTAATCACAACGCGATCTTGATGCTGCGGGCTTACTCTTAATTAAGTCTGAGTGGGCTTGAGGGTGCAAGATTTTTTTGTCCTAATCCAACTACTAGATTATCATTTGAAACCCAGGTCTTCTGGAAACACATATTAACGTGCAGCCTTGTCAGAAGCCGAGTGATTCATAGAGAACGTTTTGGCAAGCACACACACGTTAAAACAGAAAGTACCCTGTGGAACAATTCCAAATGTCTTACAGGTGCCTTAAACAGTGGGATTATGGCCTCCCTCTCTCTCTACAGGATAATGTTTGATTAATCATTGATAGGACACCATGGGCTTTCTTGGCTGATTGTTTACACTGTTCAGAAAACTTCATATCTGCCTGTATTATAACTCCCAGATCTGTTTTAATTCAATCCCACCATGTGTATAATTTATTTTGGGATTGCTATTCCCCAAGTTGCATACCTGGCATTTATCTGCATTAAAACATAGCTGCCCCTTTTCTGACCGTTCTTGAAGCCTGTTCAAGTTATTCTGAAGGAATGCTGCTTTGCACTGACATTAATGACTCTATCAATCTTTACATCATCTGCAAATTTTGATATCAAGCCTTCTATCCCATTGTCGATGGCACATATGAAAATGAGAAACAGCTGTCCAAGTACCGATCCTTGGGGACCCAACTCCCTACACCAATCTGAAGAATATCCATTAATCACAGCTGTATGCCTTCTGCCCTGCAGCTACCCAGCAATATTAGAATCTTTTCAGTAATCACAAGCTATTCCAGCTTATATAGTAACCTCTCGTGAAGGACCGAGTCAAACGCTTTGCTAAAAGCCAAACAAATAATGTTGAAATTGTTCCTTGCATCCAGCTCATGAGTGACTGTGTCAAAATAGCCTACTAAGTTAGTTAAACATGATTTTCCCTTAACAAAACCATGTTGTGGATCCTCAGAATGCCATATCTATCTAAATATTGCATTTTTAATCATTGCCTCTATGATTTTCCCTACCACTAAAGTCAGACTATCCAGTCTGTAGTTACAAACTTCACTCATAGAACTGCCTTTCTGTATTGGCAGTGTGTTGACACTTCTCCAATCTGAAGTAATTTCCCCCAAGTCCAAAGATGCCCTCACAATTTACCTCATTGGTTCAATACACTCTCTGGCTGTTTTCCTCAAAACTACCAGGTATATACTATCAAATCCGGAAGCCTTACATGCCTTTATGCTAAAAATTTTTCTAACAAACAGTCATCTGTAATTACGAAATCACTAATTTCATATGGCTCAGCCCTCACTCGCACAGCCTCTTTTCAGCACGAAGGGTGGGTCTTTTGTTGGTAAAGACTGATGCAAAGTACCTATTCGGTTCATCTGCAATGTCAGCTGGTTTATCTAAGACTTTCCCACACCCAGTGCACAAGCGTCTGATCTGATTAGCTTTCTTCTTCTTCATTGTGTTCACATATATCAAAAATTTTTTATCCGCATTCTTTGCTCTCTTAGCCAGTGCTTTCTCATACACAGCCCTAGCCTCTCTAACCTTATCTATGTACTATCATTGCCTAGTTGTTGGCTTCAGTACTTTTCATCACTCTGTAACTGTCCCATGCTATCTTTTTCTGCTCTATGGCAGATATAAGCTAGTCTGTAATCAGGTCACAAAGGAGGTTAGGCAGGCAAAGGCAGATTACGAGAAATGCTTGGCAAAAGATGCTAAGACAAACAGCAAGGATTTCTTTACTTATATAAACTCTAAAAGGAAGGGGATGAATCTGATTGGTCCACTTGATATGGATGGATCGACTGTTGAAGATCCTGCCCAGATAGCAAACAAACTGAATGAATATTTTGCATCTCCATTCACACACAAGGAGTTATTAAGGTTTGGCAATGGCAGAAGGTTATCAAATTGTAGCAGGATACTTAATGATTTTGTAATAACTGATCATCTGACTGAGCCATATACACTCAGTCAGATTTTATCCGACAATGACAACGTGTCTGCTGTTTTTAGCTATTTTAAATTAATAAAAGTTTTTAATTGTATTTAATTTATGCTATTGTTACTTCTTTATTGATTTATTTTTTATATCTTTGTTATTATATATCTGGACATGGTGGCCTTACTAATTAGGTCACTGAGAATTTAAAATTTTTTAAATATTACCTAGTCTTGGCGCATTATAGCCGTAGTTGCTAATGCACCAAAAAAATCCAAACGAACCAAACCTGTAATAACTGAGAGCAAAATGGAGGAGAAATTGTTGAAGTTAAACATAAGAAAAGCATCTGGGGTGGATGGGATCTATCCAGTTATATTAAAGGAGGCGGCAAAGCAACTAAGCAAACCCTTGGCCATAATTATGAGAGCATCCTTGGCCATAATTATGAGAGCATCCTTGGACTGGAGATGTGCAAATGTATCCACAATTCACAAAGGGGGATCGAAGGGTGACACGAGTAATTAGAGACCAGTTAGTTTAACTTCTGTTCCTGGTAAAATAATGGAGTCACTGGTTAAAGATGCATTGCAGGATCATCTAGACAAGATTGCAGCAATAATTCAGACACAGCATGGGTTTATTAAGGGAAAGTCTTGTCTGACAAATTTGATAGGATATTATGATGTGGTTACAAAGGAACTGGATTCAAAAAATAATTTTGATATCATCTATTTGGATTTCAGGAAAGCTTTTGACACTGTTGTGCATGAAAAACTATTGTACAAATTGGAGCAGAATGGTATTAAGGGTAAGTTGCTACAATGGATAAAAGGATGGTTAAGTGGGAGAAGACAGAAGGTGGTAATCAATGGGTGCTGCTCTTCGTGGACTAATGTTATTAGTGGAGTCCCACAGGGTTTGGTGTTGGGTCCACTGTTGTTTTGTATATTTATCAATGATATTGATGAAGGTATGTCAGGCTTAATGTCGAAGTTTGCAGATGATACAAAGGTTGGCAGGGTTGTTAATGACAGTAATGGCAGTGTGCTACTGCAACAGGATCTAGATAATTTGGGCAGATGGGCTAAGAAGTGGCAACTGAAGTTTAACCTTGACAAATGCAAAGTACTGCATATGGGTAGAAGTAACCCCAGAGAAACGTACCAATTGTGTGGTACTACACTTAAGGTGGTAGAAAATTGAAAAGACCTGGGCGTAATTGTGCAGGCAGATATGAAGTTTTCTGAGCAATGCAGACAGGCTGCCAGGGCAGGTCATGGGGTTTTGTCAATGATATATAGGAATTTTGCTAGCAGGGAAAAGGAGGTGATTATCCCTCTGTATAAGGCAATGGTCAGGCCACACCTTGAGTACTGTGTACAGGTCTGGAGGCCTCATTTTAGGAAGGAGGTAGATTTGCTTGAGCATGTACAGAGAAGGGCAACAAGATTGGTGAGGGGAATGAAGGGATCCTCTTACCAAGAGAGGCATAAGTTCTGCAAATTGCAGTGGCTGGAGACTAGGCACCTGCACAGTGATCTGATTGAGTTGTATAAGGCCTTGAATGGGTTGAGCACGCTGAATTCTGATGGGATCCTTTCACTTGTTCAGATTATGAACCTAAAGGGGGCATAAATTCAAATTAAGAAAGGACAGATGTAGAATAGATGTGCTGAATGCAAAAGATGAGCAGGTGGTTAATTGCTGGAACAAACTTCCATCTGTCGTTGTGGAAGTTGATAGGTTGAATAAATTTAAGAAGGAACTGGACAGGCATTTGGAGAGAATGGTGTGATTTTTTTTTTTTTTTTTTTTTTGGCTGATGCTGCATAAGCTCATACACATGAATGCATTTATGGATTCTGTGTTTTTGCTTGAAAGGTATTCCATAATTCAAGTGTATTCACCCTCACTGCAATCCAACCAATTAATAGATGCCTTATAGTGCCTTAAACTGTCAAAGTCCTCTCTTCTGAAATTATAACCCATGCTTGTACCTATTATCTATTGCAACATCTTTCTTCATCTTCCAATTGACAACTGCATGATCACTATCTGCCAATGGTTCTTGTATGTTAAGCTCTGTGATGTCATCTGATTCGTGTGTAATGATGTTCAAGATATTCTCACCCTCAGTACTTTCTCAAATTTTCTGGCATAAATAATAATCTAGTTTAGTTAAAAAAAAATTTCCCCATTGTGAGTTTCCCTCCCACGTATTCCAATCAATTTGGAGCAGATTAAAATTACCCATAATAAGACATTTGCACTTGCTTGCCCATTCCATCTGCATGTAGAGACTTTCATCATACTCTTCACAATCTTATACCTTTGATTCCAATTAACTTACACTACACAGATTCTGTGCTGGCAGACGTAAGATTCAACAAAAGCCCCTTTTGCACTCAGGCTGCTTTAGCATTAGCATTAGCATTAGTAGAGGCATTTGATGCAAGAAAGCAAGCTTATGCAGCATCAGCCAAAAAAAAAAAAAAAAAAAAAAACCCACTTCCACTTCACCCCTCTGTTCGTTCAAAATACCTGTCCAGCTGAGCCTTAAACTTATTTAGGCTATCAACCTCCACCACAAGGGATGGCAGTCTGTTCCACCAACCAACCACCCGCTGGCTAAAGGCAAATTTCCGCACGTCTATCCTATCTGTCTTTCCTCAATTTGAATTTATGCCCTCTCAGGTGATTTTTCTGAGCTAGAGGAAGAATCCCATCAGCATTGAGCATGCTTAAACCATTCAAGGCTTTATACACCTCTATCAGATCACCTCGCTGGTGCCTAGTCTCCAGACACTGTAATTTGCAAAACTTAAGCCTTTCTTCGTAAGAGCACCCCTTTGTTCCATTCACTAATCTCGTTGCCCTTCTCTGTACTCGTTCCAGCAGCTCTACATCCTTCTTGAAATGAGGCCTCCAGACCTGTATACAGTACTCTAGGTGTGGCCTGACCATTGCCTTATACAATGGAATAATCACCTCCTTATCCCTGCTGGAAAAATTCCTGTATATCATTGACAATACTCCATGAGCTACTCTTGCAGCCCGTCTGCACTGCTCAGAGAACTTCATATCTGCCTGCACAACCACCCCCAAGTCCCTTTCATTCTCTACCACTGTCAGTGTAGTACCACAGAGTTGATACGTTGCTCTGGGGTTGCTGTTTCCCATGTGTAGTACTTTACATTTGTCAATGTTAAACTTCATTTGCCACCTCTCAGCCCATCTGCTCAACCTTTCCAGATCCTGTTGCAGCAGCATAGTGTCAGTAGTGTCCTTGACAACCCTGCCAACCTTTGTATCATCTGCAAACTTGGACATTAAGCTTGATATACCATCATCAATATCATTTATAAATACAGAAAACAATAATGGATCCAACACTGAGCCCTGAGGGACTCCACTAATAACATTAGTCCACGATGAGCAGTGTCCATTGACTACCACTCTCTGTCTTCTCCCCCTCAACCACCCCTTTATCCATAGCAGCAATTTGCCTCCAATGTCACACTGCTCCAATTTGTGTAGCAGTCTTCCATGTGCAACAGTATCAAAAGCCTTTCTAAGATCCAAGTATATAATATCAAAGTTATTCCCTGCATCCAATTCTTTTGTGACTACATCATAGTATCCAATCAAATTGGTCAGGCAAGACCATCCCTTAACAAAACCATGCTTTGTCTGAGCTATAACTGAAGTCTTGTCTAAATGATCCTGCAGTGCTTAACCAGTGCCTCCATTAATTTTCCTGGAACAGAAGTTAAGCTCACAGGTCTATAATTACTTGTGTCAGCCTTTGATCCTCCTTTGTGAATTGGGGTCACATTTGCACATTTCCAGTCTATGGATACCTCCCCTGAGTCCAAGGAAGCTCTCATAATTATGGCTAAGGGTTTGCTTACTTCCTTTGCTGCCTCCTTTAATATAACTGGATAGATCCCATCCATCCCGGGTGCCTTTCTTGTGTTTATCTTCAACAGTTTCTCCTCCACTTTACTCCCAGTTATTTCAAGATTCTGTAGCTTACTGCTAGAGTTGAATACACCTCTGGCATTCCCCTTCCTGAATAACTCCTCATGTGTGAATGTTGATGCAAAATATTCATTTAGTTTGTTAGCTACCTGAGCAGGATCATCAACAGTTGACCCATCAATATCAAGTGGACCAATCTGATTCATCCCCTTCCTTCTAGAGTTTACATAAGTAAAGAACTCTTTGCTGTTTTTCTTTGCATCCCTTGCCAAGGATTTCTCGTAATCTGCCTTCGTCTGCCTGACCTCCTTTGTAACTTGGTTGCATATCAACTTGTATCTATCATAGGCTTCTGTGTCATGTGTTAATTTGTAAGTATCCCATGCATTTTTCTTCTCTGCCATATGCCTCATTAGTTCATCTGACATCCATTTTGGCCTAAACCTTGAACAATATTTCTTAGTTGGTATGTAAAGCCTAGTAGCTTCCAAGATACGTTCTTTGAATGCTTCCCATTTTGAATTTGCTGTTGGTAACATCATCAGTTGGTCCCACTGTATAGAATTTAAATACTGTCTCAGTCCATCGTAGTCGCCTTTACGGAAGCAATAACCCTTCCCTTTACCCCTAATGGTAGTTACCTCTTTGAGTAAATCCCACTTCAGCACACTGTGATCACTGCCACCTAGTGGTTCATTTATCTGCAGATTCTTAATGCATGAAGAATCACTGCTGATAATAAAATCAAGAGTATTACTCCCTCTAGTTGCCTCCCGAACATGCTGATGTAGAAAACAATCATCCAATAAATCCACAAAAGCCCTGCTAGTGTGTGAGTAACCAGCCCCCAAATTCCAGTCTATATCTGGGAAATTAAAATCTCCCATTATAAGACTCTCTGATTTACTGGCCCACTCTATTTCCCTTACAGTTCCTTATTATACTCATCAGAGTCATTAGGCCTATAGCACACTCCTACTCTCAATTTTGATCTCCCAATGCTTATGTCACACCAAACTGACTCAACACTGCACTGTCCAGCGATGTCGACTGGCTTCACTTCCTTGGTTTTTATGTGTTTCTTAACTAATAGCATAACCCCTCCCCCCTTCCTATCCTGTCTATCCTTTCTGTAGATGTTGTACTCCTCGAATTGCAGTTCTGCATCCCTTATATCTGTGTGACACCACGTCTCTGATATCCCAACAATATCTGCCTTTGATGTTTTGAGCAATACCTCAAATTCATCAAATTTATTTACTAAACTCCTAGCATTGGTGTACACGCAAGTATACCTGCACCTGTTTCTATTCTTAGCTACCCTAACACAACCCATGTGGTTACTTGTACCGCAATGGCTCCCAGCAGTCTCTGAAATACCATGCATCTTGTTTTTCAGGCTTCTGCTCATTCTAATAGAAGCAGTGCAAGAATCTCTTTCACCTCTGCCAGTGGCTACTGTCAATCTATTGGTCTTTGTCTCCCCCCAAGCTAGCAGTTTTCCGACCCACCTAACACTGCCTCGATAGCATCAGCAAATATTCTTGCACCCTTTCTATTTAAGTGTATCCCATCCCTGTAGAAGCAATCTCTCCTGTTAACAAGTACAGTCCAGGCTGAAAAAAATTCTACCCCTTGAGCCTTGCACAATCTTTCCAGGGCCGAATTGATCGACAAGGCTCTCATCATATACTCCCTCCTATCGTGTCTGGGCAGAATTGCAGACACTTTCAAATTCAACCCTAATTCTTGGCTTTTGTTCAACAGTGACCTGTACTTGTTAAGTAATTCTGCCGGTCTCCTGCTCTTAATATTATTAGTGCCAACGTGTACAACTATATCACCTTTTGTGCCCTTAAAAGATGATATTCGCTCTACAACGTCATCAACCTTTGCCCCTGGCAGACATACCCTGGTCCTGTTCCACCTATCTTTTTTACAAAGCATGTTCCCCGTTTCCCTGACAATAGAGTCACCAACAACTACTAGTTCCTTCGGGACCAGCGCATTCTGCCTTGGGGGTTGTCTCTGTGTCACGCGATGCCCAAGTGCAAGCTCTGGCATTGATGTGGGCAGCTGAGAGCTTGATGGGCCCCTCAATTTAGTTTCTTCGAGGGCATCCACCCTGTCCTTCAAGCTCTCATATAGGCCCACAAGCTTTTGATAAGGAGCATGCCCCCCCCCTCCACTCCTTCTGTCTTCCCTAAATACATTATACATAATATAGTGGAACTTGCCATCCCTCCTGTATCTTGCTGTAAAGAAATTGGAAGGGATATTGAAATGGCAGCTTTGAACATTGAATCATTTTTTGATTTTTACATAGGGGGGGGGGGCATATTGGCAACCCCCCCATACTCTGTTAAAATAAATATTTCAGCAGCACAGTTTGGGGAGAGTAGTATTTCCTCCCATATGTTCTTGTATAAAAGTGAGACAACTGTGATTCATTTACTTAACTAATATTGTTAAATAAGTGAATCACAGTTCCCAACTTTTATACAATGGGGGAGAAATACTATCTCACCCTCCTTAAAATATCTATGCAAAACTACCTTATCATCAAATCCGGTGTTATACATCTCCCACAGATGTTCTTGTAGCCTCTTAGAACTTCTCCATGATGTGTTCCTCTAACATCATACCCATCATGATTTTCTCACACCTATAGGTAACAACATGCATGACCTACCATCTTTTTTGCATAGTCAAATATGTTCAGTACGTTTGTGAAGCCATCCAGATCCCTTCCCCCCCCATTGAGTCATCTCCTAGTCTTCCATCTTTGGTCTGTCATGGCACAATATAACCCTGTTGTTTTTGCATCATAAAAAACCAATCGACCAACCATCTCTTGTAACATTTGCCAACAGTGGATTTTATGGGTGGGGGGAATCAGAGGAATCAATTTCAATTACAGAAAGGTGTTACTAATGTAGCATTCAACCATCATTCCACTTTGAAAGGCTAAGCATAACCCATAATGCCTTCTTACGTACCATTGTACAAACCTATAAGAGTTATATTGGTATGTTGGAGCCAATATGAGTACAAAAAGGACTTCTTGCACAGTATACAGTATTTGTGAAGGGGCATTCAAATATTTGGTCATGTAGTATACCTATGTAAGGAATCAATAAAATGAATAAGGGTAGCATCTGCTTACTTGATAGGTGACACAAGGATCAGGCAACACAAATATGGAATCTTTGGGATAAATATATTCATTTTATGTTAAGGAATAGCATAAGACTGGATCTCATGAATTTTACCATTGGGCAGAGTATTGTAGAAAACTGGAATAAACTACCTTCCAAGGTGGTAATATTCAAGTCAGATTTGGATGGACATTTTCTGACTTTGAAAATAATGTGTTTATTTATTATTACTTTTTACTAACTAATGCAGAACAAGTTTATTTCTTTACATCTTTCATTTTGGAACTGACTAATGAATCTGTATATTTTAATTTGGTTCTTTACAATTTTATTAATGTCATTAGTCATGTTAAATCCTAATTTAAATGTAGGCTGCCTTCTTGGAAAGCAGACATCTTTTGAAGCAATAAAACTCAAAATTTTTACTTAATGAGCATGTTGTATGAACATGTATGGGCTATGAGCATGTTGTAGAATAGAAAAAAAAAATTTTTAAATAAGGATTTTTTTTATTCACTCATTAATCATGACTAATTGTACAAGTTAATTAATGACAATCACACATTTTAAACATTTAAGTTGGGGAGGGGACTATTTTTGCTATTAGAATAGGCCCTTTTTAATTACAATATTTTCATAACATTTGAATCTTCATCTGAGTTTATTTATAATCAACTCAGTTGATAATGTACTATTGTTGATATATTGATGGTAAGCATTTGCAGTGTAGCATTCACTTGTATCTAATAATGATTTTCTCACACCTATATGTAACTTTATTCTAATAATTTTACTGTACACACGAACACAGTATTTATCATAGACAGCTCATGTTATAAGAAAGTGTTGATTGTAATTTGCATTAAACTTATTTTTTAATTTGCATTTTTATTATAGGCATTGTTTTTAAATTTAAAACTGGCTTCATAAAGATGCTATAATTACATAACTCTCTACTTGTCTTGTCCATGCAAAGGCACAACAAAATGCAACATATCTAGCAAAGCATTTACCGAGCTACTGGGTGGCAAACATTCTTGCAGTCTATCTGAACTATATGGCTCTGTCTGATGCTATATGCTTGGACTTCTGCACATAAACAATGGAAATGCCACTGAAAAAAGATCTCCATTCTCAGTTTGCAGGCTGACTAACTGCCTACAGTTAAATTCAATTGTACAAATGGTACTAGGAAAGTTTTGCAATATGACGCAACAATGAATCACAGGAAGCTGCTTGTTGTTGCATGTTGAGATATGTTCATACGTGCATAGTAGCCGCCGCGCCAAGTCGATGGGCTCAGTTATTCATTAGTAGTGAGAGTGTAAAATGCTTGCGATGGCATCGTGGTCACGAAATGAGATAAGGACAGTTTTGTGGTATAATTTCGTGCGTGGTTTAACCATAGACCAGTGCTTAGAAGAAATGACTCTTGCACTAGATGATGATTGTCCACATCGTACAACGATATTCGGGTGGTATAGAGAATTCCAAAGGGGAAATTTCACTCTGGAGGATTCTGAGAGGCCGGGAAGGCCACAAACGTCAGTTACGGAGGAAAACGTTACTGCTGTGAGGAAAATGCTTGACGAAAACATGCGAGTGACCTACCAACAGATAGAGG